>NW_026652294.1:78420355-78686873 GCF_009828535.3 Hylobates moloch
CAACTGATGATCTGCAATCTGAACATGAGAGATGGTGATTTTATACAGCACAACTCTTATTACTACTACTAATTTATCTTCGAACATGAACTGATTAAATATAGCTGCTATGATATTTGTAGTATACCTTTTCTATTACATTAATCTCCATCCCATTCTTTTTTATGAGATAAGTAAAAGTTCCTTTTGAGTGAGAGATTGGAAAACCAGCATTCCTTCTGCTAAATAAAGCAGAACCTCAAGAATGCTATCTTTTAGAAATGGGTGAAAGGAGCCATCCTTAAAACACACTTAACTTGTTTAAGTTCAACTAGTTTTCAATAGCAAAAGACCCAAAGGGAAAGCTAGAGTGTTTATGATCTTAGGTCTTATCCAGATCAGATTCCCATAGAAAAGCATCACAAATAACCAAGCATTCAAAATCTGCTGGGGAAACCTAACTGCTTTAAGCAAAAAAAAAAAAAAAATCTCTCCCCAATCCTGGTTGAAAATGATTTCTAAACCATACTTTGTTGAATCAACTGAAAATTTTTTCAAGTAAGATGTCCATGTTAGCAAATTTCCTTCTGAAACACTGCTTAGTAGATTTAATAGATTAAGAGGTTTATATATAATTCACTCTCACCTTAGTACGAACTGGTTTACTCACCCTCCCTCCTTACAAAAAGCTTGGATTTACGGACTGAAGGTGTGTGCGAAGAAAAGGGATAAAAAGAGGATAGGGTAATCGTTGACTAGGAAGCACTGCTTTGGGGAAGATCTCGATGCTTAGAGGCTTAAGGAAAGTGACGAAGCAAGGGAAGGTGGGAAGGGACCCAAAGCAAATTTTTATTTTTATTTTTATTTTTTCTGAGACGGGGTCTCGTTCTGTAGCCCAGGCTGGAGTGCAGTGGCACGATCCCGCCTCACTGCAAGCTCCGCCTCCCGGGTTCACGCCATTCTCCTGCCTCAGCCTCCAGAGTAGCTGGGACTACAGGCGCCCGCCACCACGCCCGGCTAATTTTTTTTTGTATTTTTAGTAGAGACAGGGTTTCACCGTGTTAGCCAGGACGGTCTGGATCTACTGATCTCGTGATCCGCCCACCTTGGCCTCCCAAAGTGCTGGAATTACAGGCGTGAGCCACCATGCCCAGCCAAAATTTTTTAGTCTACATTTTTTTCTTAAACTTAACATTGACAAGACAGTCAAAAGGTCCACTGGATAAATGTATCTTTCCTAACTCGCAGCCACTCTCCTTGGAACCCAGGATGTGGTTTGAAGGGTCTAAGTGATCTGGATATTCTTTGTCATATTTGTCTTGTAGTTTCTGAATAGGGATGGCTCAGAAATGTGTTCACCAGCTCGAGCCCCATGTTGGTTTATTAGAATCTTATTTCCAGTGTGGTTTTCTTTTTCTGCCTAAAAGTCATTTACTAAGAATGTATTGTATTCTAAATGGGGGAAGGATTGGAACTACTTTAGCAAGAAACATTTCAGACAGCCTGCAAATCTCACCTTTCCATAGCTACGGTGACCATTTCACTCAGTACTCTGTACAGACTTGATAATATGTATGTAGATCTGCAGATGCTTGGGAGGTGAGGGTGCGGTTGGCAGTTAGGGAGGAATAGGGTGTACAAGGTTGCTGGGGTGCTGTGCAAGAGGAGAAATGAGTCCATTTCTTGATATGTACAACTTAGGATTTCTCCCCACTATTTGAAAATCAGAAAATGCAGGGAATCTGCTTTCTAGGTGAAAAACAACTTTTCCCTATTTTGTAGGCTTATTTCTTTGAAGTGTGGTTTAGTAAGGGACTCCACACCTTTGAGTATCTGTCAAGAAGTGGCTATTTTTTTTTTCTTTTATTAGAGAGTGATGCATTGCAGACGTCCTAGAAATACACCATTCTGGGCTGGGCACGGTGGCTCATGCCTATAATCCCAGCACTTTGGGAGGCCAAGACGGGTAGATCACAGGGTCAGGAGATTGAGACTATCCTAGCCAACAAGGTGAAACCCCGTCTCTACTAAAATACAAAAAATAAGCTGGGGGTAGTGGCACGTGCCTGTAATCCCAGCTATTCAGGAGGCTGCAGCAGGGGAATCGCTTGAACCAGGAAGGCAAAGGTTGCAGTGAGCCGAGATCATGCCACTGCACTCCAGCCTGGTGACAGAGCAAGACTCCATCTCAAAAAAAAAAAAAAAAGAAAAGAAAAGAAAAGAAAAAAAGAAAAAGAAATACACTAGTCTGATGGGAACACTTTTCATGAGGCACACTGTCCTCAGCATCCACAGAATTAACCTGCCCTCCCTCATCACCCTCCTACGCCCATATTCCTCCCAATTCAATGTTTTGTAGCTTTGTTAAGAACTGTGCTAGCAGCTTCTAATTAAATAACCAATGACTGCTTGCTGATATTCTTGTTCTGTGAAATCCTCTCCCTTTGAGTGTGGGCTAGACCTAGTGACTCGCTTCTGATGTAGTGACAAAAAGTCAATATGACGTTTGTCGAAATAGGACAGAAGTGATGAGGTACTGCTCTTGAGATTAGGCTGTGAAAGACCCCGGCCTCTGTCTTGCTTTCTGTCTCTTACCCTCCTGCTTGCTTGTTCTGATGAAGCCAGTTGCTATGCTGTGAGCTGCCCCCCATGAGAAAACATGTGAAGGAACTTAAGGAAGCCTCTGGCCTAGTGAGGGAGTGAGGCCCTCAGCCTAACAACCCCTGAGCAACTGCATCCCGCCAACAGCCACGAGTGAGCCTGGAAGAGGATCCACCCCCAGGGGACCCTTGAGGTGACGGCAGCCCAGGCTGACATCCTCACTGCAGCTTCTCGAAGGCTCAGACCAAGTAGGTCGGCTGCACCTGCGTAACCTACATACACTTGCGAGATAATGACTATTGTTTTGAGCTGCAAAGGTTTTGTTATACAGCAATAGATAACTAATACAAGTATGTAAATTTTAAAAAGTATATGTCCAGTGTTCTTTGATATTTAAATATGTGTTTCCTTCAAAAAAAATGGTTTTACTTCAAAAGTTTCGGCCTCAATTGGACCTCCTGGTCTAAGGACATAACATAATGACTCCCTACACAAAAATATTCTTTTTTTTTTTTTTTTTTTTTTGTAGACAGAGTCTTGATCTGTCACCCAGGCTGGAGTGGAATGCTGTGATCTTAGCCCACTGCAACCTCCGCTTCTCGGGTTCAAGTGAGTCTCCTGCCTCAGCCTCCTGAGTAGCTGGGGTTACAGGCGCCCGCCACCATGGCTGGCTAATGTTAGTATTTTTAGTAAAGACAGGGTTTTGCCATGTTGTCCAGGCTGGTCTCGAACTCCTGGCCTCACACCTGCCTCGGCCTCCCAAAGTGCTGAGATTACAGGCGTGAGCTACTGTGCCCGGCCACAAAAATATTCTTAATCACAAAACAGTCTCTTTGGAGTCAATTCAATCTCCAAAGAAGTATAAGAACATGAGAATTTCTAAAAGTATAAATAATTTTTCCTTGGTTCCAGTTTTGATTATATGAACTAAATTAATTAATGTCTCCTAAAGTGGTTGTGATAGGTCAGATAATAAGAAGAATGCTAAAAAGTACCTAGTACAAACACCCTTCCTTTTCCGCCAAAGCAACACATTTTGAATGAAAACCTCCTGCAGATAAAAACAAAATAAACATTTCAATAATACTTGGCTTTGCTCAAGACCTAAAAGTTAAGTTTAAAGACACCATTGGCATAGTCCAAATCTGGACTATGCTGTATTTTTTTTTTAAGGCCACCAGACAGAATTGTCAGATGCAGAACCAGCACCAACCAACCTGCATGTTCCTTTAACAGACAGAGAGAGCACATTTTTCCCAGGCTTTGCAAATAGTTTCCTAAAACAAACCTGCCAGCTGAGAAAAACACATATAAACGCCGGAAAGCTTTCAATTTCTGCTGGCGCTGAGGCTGATATTTTCGGTTATTTGAGGGCAGATCCTTTATTAGTTCTCTACCCATTTAAAGAAACAGCCAATGAATAAATCAATAATCTTCATTAAAATGCTTGTTTTATCATTCTTGATGTTTTTAACATTGCCAGATACCTTGGTTTGGGTTGGGGAAGAAAGTATTGGAATCAGGGGAAACAGCAGGTCTGCTAGGAAATAAATTGGCCAGATGTCCCCAGCTGCCTCTATAAACAGATCCTTGCTTTAGGCACTTGGCAAGAACGGGGACTTGTCTGAGTTTTGGAGGTAGGAGAACTTTCAAAGATCTCAAGGTGGTTGCAGGACAAAGTTGCATTACATGTCATTGCGTAGATCAGCGTGGTTGCCTGTGGTTCTAGCGTCTGTTAGGAGACTGGGATTTGCCTTCCAAGACAGGCAGTCATCCCTCCTTGTCTATTTCAGCACCAAGCATAGTGTCTGACACACAGCAGGGGCTTATAATATTGGTTAGGTGAATGCATCAACATTATTCACAGGGTGATGAGTATTGCCAGGCATACGAGATTTTTCAAAGGGAAGATATCCTGCTCCCTTTGTCCCCGAATGACACATGGTGAGGAAGGAGCTGAGAAGAAGTGTTCCCACTCCCTACACTCACACCAGTGTGACAAGTCCACAAGGGGACGTAGCAACCCCAGACCATGCTGAGGGTTAACAGTCCTTCTTACAGACTTCATTTCTTTCAGAGCTAGATATATAAAGTGTCGGCACTTTTTTTTTTTTTTTTTGAGACAGAGTCTCACACTGTCACTGGACTGGCGTGCAGTGGCACGATCTTGGTTCACTGCAACCACCGCCTCCAAGTTCAAGTGATTCTCCTGCCTCAGCCTCCCAAGTGGCTGGGATTACAGGTGCCTGCCACCACACCCAGCAAATTTTTTGTATTTTTAGTAGAGACGGGGTTTCACTGTGTTGGCCAGGCTGGTCTCAAACTCCTGACCCTGTCATCCACCGCCTCAGCCTCCCAAAGTGCAGGGATTATAGGCATGAGCCACCGTGCCTGGCCAAGTGTCACCACTTGTTTTGGCTGCTGGCCTGGGATACTGATTCTCATGCTAGAGTTTGGTTCAGTTTCATCACAACTCTGGGAGGAAACATTAGAGGTTGCATAAAATAAGCATATTCTCTCTGGGCTCTTGTGTTCCACCCCAAGAGCATCATGGTGAGAATCATGCTTAGTAGTAATAATAATTCCATGCTCAATGCTGCAGACCATGGCTCCTGTAACAATCAGTGACCTTGAAAGAGCAGTTAGGCCCTGAAGCCTATTGCCTGGAGTCCCATCTAGCTTTGCAGGCAGCTATCTCTAGAGCTGTGTGTCAGCAGCTACCTGCACCATGCCTCCCATTCCCCCAGTTCTAGGCTTGCCGTGGGGTTGATGTTTAGCAACATCAAACATTTCTCCTGCTGCTGCTGCATTCTCCACTTCCTTCTCCAAACTGCCACATGCTCGACGCCCACCAAACATACATATGAATCCCTTGGAGGTACTGACATGTCTAGAGAATCATTGATTCGGTAAATGCTAAATTTCTAGACAAATCCTGATTCTCACAGGGTTCTTGCTGACTTCAGGGAAAGTTCTACAAGGGAGTTGGAAACACTGGATACAGTGCAAAAATGCAGGGTTTACATGCCCCTGGCTATTGCTAGAGAGCTGTCTAGGGAAGACTCTTCCCATGACATCTTTAACCAGAAAGCATCATCACCATCCTGTTGCTCTAAGTAGACAGACTTTGGACATAAAGAGGAAAACTTCCTGTTCTTCACACGTTCCCCTCCCATTCCACTTTCTCAGTCCCATTCAGTGGATATTTCCGTGCCTACTGAGTAGATGCTGTGAGCGAACACAGCCTGCTGCTCTACCTGCACAGAAGATAACTTGTCAAATGGAGCCCAGCCTTAATTTCAGGACCAAGGGAAGAAATGGTGAAGGAAGACAGCAATGTGATCATCAAAACCTAGTACACGATTTGCCAATGGGCTGCTCTAATGACAGCTGTGTGGCATCTGAAAGAACTGAAGACAGTCTTCTAGCCTTGGTGATTGGTGAGAAAGGCACTCCCTACTGCGGCCCTTTTCCAGCCATGACTGGTGTTGAAGGTGGTGACCAACTATCTGTCCTTCTGACCTGCCCAAGACCAGGGTGCCACTCTAGAAACAAGACTATAGAAAAACTGATTTCTCCAGGTCCAATCCAGTCCCCGATGATGAAATCACATCAAAACCTTCTCACGGGAGAAAGGCCTTCCCCCGTTACCTACTTAGAGTTTAATTTCAGGCAGAGGTACCATACAAGGCAAATCCCGGTGGATCCCCGACCATACCAGGACCTATCAGGAAGCTCGGGAAATTAGGGATATCGCTGGCATCTCCTGTTGGCCATATGGTGCCACCACCCAGCTCCTACAACACAATCCCAGTGAACTAGGCTAATTGTCAAGCGGCCTCATCCCCTTCCCATGCCAATCCCAAAGAGCATTTCCTGAGTGAGCTCCAACACACTGATTTTTGTCCTGATGGAAGAAATCGTATGAATCTCTGCCACCCTCAGGAAGTTTGCAATCACGACAGGGGTCCACAGCTCTGATCCTGTGTCCATTCTTTGGCATCAGAGTTGCTGCCTGACAGGCTGACTGGTCCGCCTTCGGTAATTCCTCTTCCACATTCCTCCCCATTAAGGTTGCTATCTGTGTTCCGTCCAAACAAAATTATACTGGTTTCAAAATAATGCAGGGAGAGGCACAGGTGTTATTATTCTGCTTATCCGCAAAGTGAGGACAAACCACTAATTTGATGTTTGTTCTTTACAAAAGAGGAAGCAGCCATCAATCAACTCCTTCCTCCGTGGGTTGGCTGGTTATTAAAATGAAACAAAACCTGCCAGAAAACCAGACCCCTGCCCTTTATCTCTTCCTAGTAAGACTATCTCACTGATGTTCTAAGAAAATTAAAGTGGCATGAACGTGTCCTGGACGGCACGTACACTGGCAGAATCTAGTTCAATAGCCATTAAGTTAAAAGTATTGTAACCAGGAAATAAATGCAAAGGTAAAAAATACAAGAAGAGTGGCACCTCCCAGTGCTTTGGGAGGCTGAGGTAGGAAGATTGCTTGAGGCTAGGAGTTCAAGACCAGCCTGGGCAACAGAGTGAGACCTTGTCTCTAGAAAAGATGAAATAATTAGCTGGCATGGTGACACACAACTGTGGTCCTAGCTTCTTGGGAGGCTGAGGTGGAAAGGTCGCTTGACCCCAGGAGTTTGAGGCTGCAGTGAGCTAGAATCATACCACTGCACTCCAATCTTGGAGACAGAGCAAGACCTTGTCTCTTAAAAGAAGAAAATGCAAGAAGGGCACGAGAAAACAGAACTCCAAGTTTGCGATAAGCCAAGCGTAAGGAGCACAGGGAGATTTCTGGAAAGGTGAGAATGAGGGGAGGCCACGTTTCCAACAATGGGTGTAAGGGGAAGAACAAACAAGCTCAGAAGTGCTATTGGAGGGCAGGAGAGGGAGAAAGAAGAAACAGATTACATTAAGTGAAGAATAATTTTCATGCCCCTACTCTGAGAAGCAAATTCATCAAGTGTGAGCCAAAGAGAATGAATCAGAATTCTAAGGTTTCTGAGTTTGTCTTCTGAGAAAAATTCAGAAACTATTGTGTATATTTGTGCATATTACCTTTAAGGACATTAACTGACACTTCGAGAGAACAGAAATGTAAATCTGTTAATAGGACAGCAAAACTGGTCTGTGTCCTGTGAGCTGATTGAAGGAAGTTTAGAAACGCTGCTAAACTTGTCTTTGAACACTGATAGGAGAGAAAGCTCAGCCCATGTCACCCCTATCAAGTGAGTGGAGTGGTACAAAAGGAATGACCAGCTTGGGTTTAAAAGCTATAACTCTAGGGAAAGATAAGAAATAGGCTTTGAGATTTTCTTATTGCTAAATGTACAGTTATTAGCCTGGGCATGGAAACCCCTTAGAAATCATTAAAATGAGCCATTATGTTGAGCTCCTCTAATTTTATCCTTATGAAGCCATGATATTTATATTTCCACTAACAGTTACATGAATCTCAATTTACATTTTGAAAGTTGTCAAAGAACATGAAACAAAGCAGCCAGGACCGGCACATTTTTTGAAAGTTTTAGAATTTTTCTGTTGTTTGCACCAGTGGGTAAAGAAATTTCATCTTTTAACTATAAAAGACACATGACATCTGATGAATTAGCCATGGTTTTAAACAATTACCTTATTATGCTGTCAAAACACAGTCCTTTCAGCTACTCACAGCTCTGTTTTATTTTGTACTGTGGGGTTTACCTGCACCTCCCACTCAGTTTCTTCCCTTGGGAAACCCTGACGCAGTATCTCATATTTTGCCTGAGTATAAGACGATCCGGGAGTATAAGACGATCCGGAAGTATAAGACGATTCCTGACTTCTGCTGAGGGCCCAAGGGCAGCCTGTCTGAGGCCTGAAACCACAGGACATCCATTAAGGAGAGCTGTTAAAATACCTCTGCTTTAGAGATGGCCAAACACTCTCAGGGAAAGGTGGATGAATGCTGATCTTTGGGGGCATCTGTAAAGCACGTGAGGAAGTCAGAACTGAGGATGAAAAAGCTACAAAATAGCATCCCCTACAACTTCCCAATTGCAAAAGAAATAAGACTAAACAGTTTCCCAAAGCTGTGCCATCAGAAGAGAACAAGCCACTTCAAAGGACTGATTTTAAATCATAATTTGTAAAACTAACAAAAGTATAGAAATCAAAGACAAAAGGCTTTTTGGATTTTAGGTGCTCCCTCTAATCTAGACAAACTATTCAAGATCAGTCAAATGCAAGCCTAACTTTGCCCCAATGTCATCACCACTTCTCCATTGCTTCTGCCTCCACCAACCAGGGCAACCCATGTAGAAACAGGATGCCTCATGAAGCTTCCTGCTGAATTCTACGTAAAGGACAGCGGAAAAATGACACTCGTCACTGTTAAACTGACAGCAGGACTTATAGGTAGGACAGTTCTATATGGGCTGTAACACCAAAGCATGGTGGACTCAAGAGTATAAAATAAGGAGAGTGATATGGAGTTGTGAACGGTGGAATCAGTGACACTAATGTACACAGCACCTCCTTACTCCTACCTGCCTCAACCATGATTCTAGGAAAATTCGGCACATTCTTTGGTTTACATATGAGGCAGAATTGGTGAACGTGTAAATATGTACAGTAAGCAACTCTCCCCAAAATGAGAAGATTTCGATCTTTAGCTACATTAAGGGATGCATCTCTTGGTCCCCCTCCCCACTACACCTTCCAAAAAAATGCCAGATGTCTAAGGTCAGGACTTACTAATGAAAGGAGGCAGAAACTGACAGGCTAGAATAAAATCCTTTGCGAAAAAATGATAGCAGTGATCTCGTAGGACGCTGCAATACTTTTCAGTTTTTCCTGGTCTTGCGCTTCAAGGGCAAAAAATAAAATATGTGTCCTACTTTCATAAATCACGACTTCATATGTTTTGTAACGAAAAAGGTAGTTGCGTATCTGAATCTAGAAAGTGAGTGAATTGTGTCCTCTAGTGGCTGAATGTTATACTGGAACAGTAGCTTTGCTGTCATCACCTTAGGCAATTGGTTCCCTCCTGAATTTTTTCGATCTTACAAATAGGAGAATTGCCGAGTTTTGGAGCAAGGCATTAGGAATGTGGGGATTGTGTTCCTGATTTATTATCGAGACCAAGTTGCAACTAGCACCAGAAATTCACTTTGTCTTTGTCTCCATTCCTTGGCTAATTCAAATGACTAGATTTTGCCTGGGCTGCTACTGCCCTTCCTAAGTGAATGGTTTGTTTATAAAAGCTTCTGTTCCATAAGCAACTGCTTGCTAAGCCTAGTAAAACCAAGGACTGGGCTTCCGGATCATCTCATACTTAGGACAGAGTTTTTTGTTTTTTGAAAGAGTCTCACTCTGTTGCCCAGGCTGGAGGGCAGTGGCACGATCACAGCTCACTGTAGCCTCGACCTTCCTGGCTCACGCAATCCTCCTGCCTCAGCCCCACAAGTAACTGGGACTGCAAGTGTGGACCCCCACCCCTGGCTAATTTTTTTGCTGCTGTTGTAGAGACAGGGTCTTGCTATATTGCCCAGGCTAGTCTTGAACTCCTGGGCTCAATAGATCCTCCCGCCTCGGCCTCCCAAAGTGCTGGGATTGCAGGTGTGAGCCGCTGTACCCGGTATGGAGCACTGGACAACTCCATTTAGTAGAGGAACTCATTAAGGGTTGGTGGAAGCTTCCCTTCCATGAGAAGGAGGGGGAAGCTTTGATTTTGAACAAAAGAGAGTGCCAGACCACCAGTGCCCCATCCCAGGCCACCTGAATGGGAGTCTTCAGGGTGGGGCTGGACACTTACTCTGATGCACAACCACCACCCTTCCTTCTCCCAGCACTGAGAAGATCCATTCTGAATACAGAGCTAACTAGGCTTAAACTGGGAATCTATTTCCTTGGATGAAACAAAGTCCCTTTCAAGGATACTCCCCACGTCCTGCCCCCCTTCCTAACCACTTTGCTTGGAGTTATTTCTGGTTCATTTCTTTCCTTAGAAGTTCTAGTCACTAAATCATAACTCGCAGACATTCCTTCCGGTCAGCTCCTGCGTGCATGCTATGCCATTCTTTTTCCCCTGCAGAAGAGAAGGCGGGTAGTACTCCTTAAGACTCCACTGCGATACGGGAGCACATCCCCGTTAGGCCAGATCAGACTTCTGGTCTGAGAACATTCAGCTGAATAGGAGGAGTCCTGAAAATGGCTAATTATCCTTCAGAGAAATCACGTTCCAACTGATACGCTTGTTCTCAGCAAGCACAGTCCTCCACAGCAAGTCTGATAATTGGATAAACAAGACCTCAGAGGCTCTCGGGGGCCGAAATGAGAGATGAAAACGTACTTTATGTGGCTCTCTTTACTGTAATCACCAGTTAAAGGGACGGCAGGGAGCTTAACAAGCTCATTACAACTTCATTGCCTGTGATCTCCGCACACACCCCCGTGGCGGCCGCAGGATAGGATGCCCTTGACGGCCTTGCTGGGCCTTGGCCTCCGCCCATGCTGTTTTCATTCCGCCCCCACCAGAAAGCAGCTGGCGTCTCTAGTACCAGCTGTTGGGTCACATGGAAAATAAGCCAGGAGTTGGCGCAGATGTGTTCCCAGGCAAACCACTAGTATTTTCTTAATCTGGACACAGAGCAAGGAATGCCAAGCTTGGATTTGAATAATCCTTTTCATCAACTCAGTTTTTCCAGCTGTTCTGCTCTGCTTTCAGAATTGCTGTCCTTCTGCTTGTGATTTCTCAGAGCCTCCTGCCTGGCTCTGGTTCAGGGGACCCTGCTCTAGCTCCATGCCTCTAACCCACAGAGGCTGCACATGGCACTGCAGAGGGCCCAAGCCGCTGGTTTGGGAGCCCCTGGTCATTCCTGGGATGAGCACTTCTGGCTCTAGAAGTTGGTCTCTATTGTTAGAGCAAGAATTTATTTTATGAATGCCCAACCCTCACTGACCCATGGGGTTACTTCCGGGAGCACTACCCAGTTCTAGCAGAACTCATCTACAGCTGTTCCTTAAAGAAACGTGAATAAGGTAGAGACACGGGGCAGCACACACATTACCGCAATTACTTTTGCACCAACCTAATACACTAGAATGCAACTCGAATGGTGCCCTGCACAGGACACCTGAAGCGGCAGGGCAGAGAAAAGAGGCAGTGAAGAGGTGGGAGGAAGGTGAGGCTGGGGACTGGAAGGCAATGCCACCCTATCCCAAGCCAACTTTACCTGAGGCACTGTGGCAGCTGCTCCTTGAAAAGAGGTAAAGGTAACTGGAGTTCAACTCAAGTAATGTTCAGCTGAAACCCTCATCAATACCAAAATCCTAAAATGTGTGACTCTGGTTACCACTGGCACTCAAGGCCAGAAGACATCTGCTATTAGAACTAGCTAATGGTTCCCTCCACCCAAGGGGGCTCTGCAGTTTATGTTAAGGGAACACTAATTTGAAATCCCAAACCTGGCTTCCTCAGTGTAAGCATTTATTGTTTGGCCCGACAGAGGTATTGTCTACAAGCTCCAGGTAGATGAACTTTTTATAAGTCAAGCCATATTTCAAATTCATGAGGTGAATCCTCTATAAACGAAGAAATATTCCTGAATTTATCTGCCCCACAAATCTTCATGTTTCATTTATTTGATTTCCTTAAGGGATACAGCTGTGACCAGGATTATTGATTGGCATGGAAATAGCAACATCGACAGTGAAAGTTACCTGACAGACTCTTGGAATGAGAAGAAATCTGGATTTCTTCAATTAAGAAATAGGAACTGCTGTCCCCGCCAAAATGATAATACCTCTTTTTTTTTTTTTTTTTTTTTTTTTTTTTAGACAGTTTTTTTGCTCTGTCGCCCAGGCTGGAGTGCAACCGCAGGATCTCGGCTCACTGCAACCTCTGCCTCCTGGGTTCATGTGATTCTCCTGTCCCAGCCTCCTGAGTAGTTGGGATTACAGGCACCTGCCAGCACACCCAGTTACTTTTTGTATTTTTAGTAGAGACAAGGGGTCACCATGTTGGCCAGGCTGGTCTCGAACTCTTGAACTCACTCAGGTGATTCACCTGCCTTGGCCTCTAAAAGTGCTAGGATTACAGGCGTGAGCCACCACACCTGGCCCAAAATGATAATACTGTTGGGAGTGATAAGACTAATCCATACCTGTTATCAATACCATAGCGAATGAGTTTAGAGATCGTTGCGTGAAAAGAGACCTTTATTTTGGGGGCCAGTATAGAACACGAGGTCCAGGTTTTTTGAGGTATGGGGAGATGGCAAAGAACAGAAAGAGAGGGAAATGGACAGAAATGAAAAGGTGAGGTCAACCAAGGCGAATTTAGTCAGCTTGCCCATTTCACCTGGGGTTCAGACCTCACTCCATTCTTTCCACTTCCATGTCGTGGATGGGGGGAGGTGCAGGAAAGGGGACACTCATCTGGGACTGGGTAACTGTCAAGCCCCATCTAATCAAAACCACTCTAAACCACACAAGGACTGGAGAAGAAAACTAAAAATTTAAAACAAGAGATTTAGACAAGATGCTTCCTAAATTCTGTGACATTTTCATGAAGATTCTGAACCAAGTTCATTGCCTCTCTCTTTCCTTAAATATACTATAAAATATGGTGGCCTGAGAGCCACAGAGAAGAACCGTGAGCCAAGAGAAGGGGCCACAACCAAACTGGAGAGAAGTCTCTTCTGTCATTCCCCAAGACCTGGTTTCTAACTAACAGGGTGGCCTTGGCACGTCTACAGTGCCCAGTACAGCTCCAGAAGGTTAACTCTGTATTTGCAGGTCTGTTTCTCATGATGACAAGTTGGGTCCATTGTAATCCGTCCAGACTTGTCCTCCTTTGCCCTGCTACATTTCTGAATCATTCAGTGCATTAATGCATTCTGAGTCCCACTGTGATGTAATTAAGGGATAATGTTTGCAGCAAGGAGTAGAGAAGATTGTAAATGCCACCTGTGGGTGATTAAACGCTGAGGGGAAGTTGAATAACTGTAGAATTCATTGGATGCAAGTCTCTTCCAATGCCACAAGCATTTTTTCCCGATTATAGGATAAAGTTTCTAAAAAGATACAAAGCATCCATAAGCAAACATTTTCATGCCTTCATCTTCCTCTAAAGAATAGAGAATCGAAACTATTGCATCCTAAGAATGCTTATCTCCTCTAGGAGGGAGACATGGGGACTAAGTTTAGATGTAAGGAATGAGGATTGGAAATGAAGAGCTGCTCCAGGAAGGATTAAATGGGGAAATAAGGGTATACCTCCTGAATACTGTAAGAACTCTGCATTCCTAAAAAATAGCTGTTTGTATTTCTCAGTATAATTTTATTTTCTAAATTATTATTATTTTTTTTAGAGATAGGGTCTCACTCTGTTGCTTGATGTGGAGAGCAGCGGCACGACCACAGCTCACTGTAACCTCGAATTGCTGGGCTCAACAGTCCTCTGCCTCCGCCTTCTGGGTAGCTAGAACTACAGGGATGCACGATACCACACCTGGGCAACTTTTAAAACGTTTTGTAGAGATGGGGTCTCACTATGTTGCCCGGGCTGATCTTAAACTCCTAGCCTCAAGTGATTCTCCAGCCTCAGCCTCCCAAAGCAGCGGGGTCACAGTGTGAGTCAGTGTGTCTGGCCACCTCACTGTAATTTTTGACCTCAAGGAACCATTCACTTACCCCTTCTGGGTCTTCATTTTGTGCATCTGGAAATATGGGGGTGGGAATGCTTGGATCAGGTGAGCTCTGAAGTTCTTTGCATTTTAGTCCCACATACGTCATACTGGAAAGTATGCGTGAGGAACTGGAAAATGGGAATTCTCTTACACTGCTGTTAGGACTGCAAATGTAAAATTTTAGAAAACTAAGACTGAAATGTGTATTACTTCTGACCTGGTAATTTCACTTTTAGATATATTTCTTAAATAAACTTTCACAAATGTGTACAGAGGGGCAAAGACAAAAAATCTTACTCCGTAGTGTTTGTAAGAGCTGAAAACTTGAAAAAGACATAAACGCATATCAACAAGGAAATGAATAAAATATGGCCTCTTCACAAAGGAATACTATATAGCAGTTAAAAGGAATAACAGGATGGGCATAGTGGCTCACACCTGTAATCCCAGCACTTTGGGAAGCCGAGGCAGGTGGATCACGAGGTCAGGAGTTCAAGACCAGCCTGGCCAAGATGGTGAAACCCTGTCTCTACTAAAAATACAAAAATTAACTTGGTGTGGGGGCAGGCACCTGTAGTCCCAGCTGCTTGGGCAGCTGACGCAGGAGGATCATTTGAACCTGGGAGGCAGAGGTTGCAGTAAACCGAGATTGCGTCACTGCACTCCAGCCTGGGTGACGAGCGAGACACCATCTCAAAAAAAAAAAAAAAAAAAAAAAACCCCAAAAAGAACAAAACAAAAAACCTTTATATGAATCAATATTGATATTTCCAAAAATGCAAGCCATTAAAAAGCTCCCATTGGTAAAATTTGTGCAAATCTGGGTAAGTAGCAAGAAAAATGACTCATGACTCCATAGTAATACTCAAACAAAAAAACAAAGAAAAAAGAAAAACAAATCAATCTTTTGAGTGACAAAAACAAAGTGTAATACAACACCTAGAGCAGCGATCCTCAACCTTTTTGGCACCAGGGACCGGTTTCATGGAAGATAATTTTTCCATGGACTGGGGTGGCAGCAGGGCACGGGGGATGGTTTTGGGATGATTCAAGGACATTCCATTTATTGTGCACTTTATATCTATTATTATTACATTGCAATATATAATGAAATAATTATATAACTCATCATAATATAGAATCAGTAGGAGCCCTGAGCTTGTTTTCCTGCAACTAGAGGGTCCCATCTGAAAGTGATGGGAGACAGCGACAGATTATCAGGCATTAGATTCTCATAAGGAGCGCACAACCTAGATGCCTCGCATATGCAGTTCACAATAGGGTTCGTGCTCCTATGAGAATCTAATGTCGCTGCTGATCTGACAGGAGGAGGAGCTCAGGTGGTAATGCAAGCAATGGGGAGTGGCTATAAATGAAGCTTCACTCACCCGCTGCTCACCTCCTGCCGTGCAGCGTGGCTCCTAACAGGCCAAGGATCAGTAATGGTCTATGGCCCCGGGGGTTGGGGACCCCTGACCTAGAGTATGAAGTCATTTGTGTACATTTTAAATGAATATGAAGATAATGCCATTGAGTGTTCACAAACGTGTGTGTGTGTAAGTATGTGTAAAAGGAGAAAAATAGGACATACATAATTTCATGATGATAAAAGTCTAGGAAGTGAGGTAAAAGTCTGTGACTGGAGACTGGGGATAAGAGAAGACTTCAGCTGAATCAGTACCACTGTGTTTCTTTTATATAAAAATACAGAAAACAACAATGTCATTTCTGGATGGTGGGGAAGAGATGCTTTTTATAGAGAGCATCCTTTTCTGCATTAAAGGAAATAGTCTCAAAATAAAGAAGTGCATGAGCATTAATGCCTTTGGCAGATGTGTGTTGACAAGCATTCCTTCCAGACCCCATGGAATAGGTCAGGTGCCACCATATGTGATTCAGAAACCAAGGCAGCCCAACCTGTTAGGCCTTTAGTGTCTAGCTCCATACTCTCCAATATGGTAGACACATACAGTTACTTGACTTTAAATTAAAAGTAGTTAAAAGTACTTTTTCAGTTCCTCCATTGCACTGGCCACATTTCAAATGCCGAACAGCTACATGTGATTAGTGGCTATTGTACTGGTGGCACACATATAGAACATTTCGGTTATTGCTGTAAATCCTATTGGAATGTGTGCTACTATTATATTACTGCTGTAAATTCTATTGGAAAGAGCTCGCCTTTAGCTGAAAACCTGCCCTTTTGACAACTAGCACATTTTGGTCACATTGCTCTTTTTCTAATATGTCCTTCTGCACAGAGGAAAACAAAGGTAATGACTAGCAGATTTTTTTTTAATCTCTGCAAAACATATGTCCACTATAATCCTAAACTACAATTACATCTGAAGTAACCCTTTCTTGTTAAAGAGAATCAGGTAAACTATGTTTAGAAAGAGATTTGGCAATCACCTCCGGTTACGTAAATATCACATTTCATTTCCCTGAAACTTAGGAAGTAGGAAGATAGGTTCAAGGATGAGAAAACGTTATTCAAATAAAACTCAGAATGTGAGTTCAATGGTTTTCCAAGAACCTGCTTTTCTTTTTCCTTTTTTCGAGACAGAGTCTGGTTCTGTCTCCCAGGCTGGAGTGTAGTGGTGCAATCTTGGCTCACTGCAACCTCTGCCTCCTGGGTTCAAGCGATTCTCCTGCCTCAGCCTGCCAAGTTGCTGGGATTACAGGCATGCACCACCACGCCCAGCTAATTTTTGTATATGTTGTAGAGACAGGGTTTTGCCATGTTGCCCAGGCTGGTCTCAAACTCCTGAGCTCAAGCAATCCTCCCGCCTTGGCCTCCCAAAGTGCTGGGATTATGGCGTGAGCCACCACGCCCGGCCTGAATCTGTTTCTTACCTGTACACAGTGTGAGGGACATACACTTCTCGTGTTGGAAATTCCAAAATCTCTTTGTGCGGGCGTGTCCGGTTTTCAGGAAAGGGTTTCATGGGCAGCATTTCAGGAGTCAGACAGCAATTGATGATCTCTGGAGCTGTAGAAATCTCCAATCTCAGCAAGCCTAAAGAGAGAAAATAGGAATGTTCTAGTAAAGAAACTGTCATGTTAGGAGGGAATCAAGAAAGGTTGTTGCACCGTGTTTCTTTCATGAAAATAAGAACAAACTATAGTACTATAAAAAAGCTTTGGAGCTAATTTCCTGCAGCTTGAGAAAAGTGTGTCATGATAACTTTTGAGATTTAGCCTCTATAAAATAAAATATAAAGCAAGAAATTGTAAAATGAGAAGGAATGGATTAGACGATTTTTAAAGTTCTTTCCTGAATTACCACAGTATAATTTTACGTCGTTAAGTAACTTCCCTGCATTGCTAGCAGTAAAAATTGGGAGTTTTAAAACTGGCTTCCGGCCAGACATGGTGGCTCACAACTGTAATCCCAGCACTTTGGGAGGCCGAGGTGGGTGGACCACGAGGTCAAGAGATCGAGACCATCCTGGCCAACATGGCGAAACCCTGTCTCTACTAAAAATACAAAAAATTAGCTGGGCGTGGTGGCAGGCGCCTGTAGTCCCAGCTACTCAGGAGACTGAGGCAGGAGAATCACTTGAACCTGGAAGGCAGAGGTTGCAGTGAGTTGAGATCGTGCCACTGCACTCCAGCCTGGTGACAGAACAAGACTCCATCTCAAAAAAAAAAAAAAAAAAAAAAAACAAAAGCAAAAACAAAAACAAACTGGCTTCCCTGGACCTGAGGATGCTACAGAAGTACCTCCAGGGCTGCTGAGCGAGGATGAGGAAGATGCCTTTGCCTTCTACCAAAGCATCTCACATTCACTTTTTTAATACTAAATATAATAGTTTATTTGATTAAAGGGGCTCCTCTGTTTAAACAATTATCTCATTATCTGAGAAACCAGATCTAAAGCACAAGGTTTTTTTACTAAATCAATCCTTTAAGAAAATTTAAAAAACATTAATAGGTTTGCCAAAAACATAGAACAACTCAGATTCTTAACCCCTAACACAAAAATCTCACATTTCACTTGGCAAACATGATTTTATAAATTCTGGCATTAGACAAAGAATGTGTCTAACGATAAGCGGTTTTGGCACAGCTAAAGACGATAAAGATAAGTCATTCACACCTGGAATTGACTTGACTCGTCTCTGTAAGGATGACGATCTTTTGTAGTCAGCTAAAAACTTGAATAAGTCTTCATCACTAAGGCGGTCTCCTTCCTGCCAACAGAAAAATCAGAGTTAGTGTAGATGCACCTTTGACTCTCGGGTTGGGGACAAACAATTTCTGGGAAGATTTTTACCTTTAAGTTTTATTCTCACAAGTCCTTCATAGAAATTAGGATTATAGGCAGCTCTGAAATCACTGAGTTCCACTTCTTGTTAAATCCTTCTCAATCACTGTGACTCACTGTGCCTCAGCCTCTCATCAGTCCTTCTGGGGATGGGGCATCTGCTGCATTCTAAGGAAGCCTGTCTGACCATTAGAAAACCAGGCCAAAAGCTTCCTCCCTATAACTCTCACTCTCTGATGCCAGTATTACCCCGCTGGAACAACACAGAATAAGTTTACTTTCTTCTTCAAATGTCTGAAGGTGGAGAAAGCATCTTTCCATCTCATTTTCTTCACATTTGTCTCGAACAAGGTTAAGTATAAATGCTGCCCACCCTCATGTATGCCCAAGATGGGTCAGGAGCACACATGCATGATCTCCAATCCTCACAACAACCCAGTAAGGTAAGTGGGTAGATGTGTCTTATTCCCAATGAGGCCATCCAGACTTAGTTAAGTACCTCGTCCTCCAAGGTCATAAGATTGGGAAGGGGTGTATGCTGAACAGAAACCTTTTCAGACCCTTACTATTTCTATTATGTGGCACGGTGCACAGGCCCCCTCAGCATCCCTTTTGCATTTCAGTTTGTTAATGTAACCCCTTTAAATGCTCCACGAAGACTGTGTAGCTATGGAAAACTTTCCAAAACAGAGTCAGACCAAGTGAGTTTATTTGAAGTGTGGCAACATATAACTAACATAAAATTCCCAACTTACCTCTTTTTCTTTTTTTCTGAGATGGAGCCTCACTCTGTCACCCAGGCTGGAGTGCAGTGGTGCAATCTCGGCTCACTGCAACCTCCACCTCCCAGGTTCAAACAATTCTCCAGCCTCCCAAGTAGCTGGGATTACAGGTGTGCACCACCACACCCAGCTAACTTTTGTATTTTTAGTAGAGACGGGGTTTACCATGTTGGCCAGGCTGGTCTTGAACTCCTGACCTCATGTAATCCGCCTGCCTCGGCCTCCCAGTGCTGGGATTACAGGCATAAGCCACTGCGCCTGGCCCATCTTACCTATTTCTAAGTGCACAATTCAGTAGTGTTAAGCACATTCTCGTTGTGCAACCAACCTCCAGAATGCTTTTGTCTTGCAAAAAAAACCTGAAACTCTGTACCCTTTAACCAGTGACTCCCCATCCCCTCTATCCCTAGACCCTGGCAACCATCATTCTACTTTCTGTTTCTATACCTTTGACAAGTCTAGGAAGTTTTTAATTTTTTTAAATAGTCTTGATGTTTACTGAGCTAACAAAGAGTACCATCTGGAATGGTCACCCTCTCTGAGCAAGTAAGGAGCCTTGGAAACTTGCACCTCAAGCAGTAGTGAAAGTGGAAACTTGCACATGAATAGCCAGGCCGAGAAACCCTGAGATCCACCGGGAAGGAGATGTCCCAGCCAGACTGTTGTCATAGCTTAATGAATGGATTGGCCAAGATAGTTCAAATAGGATAGTTTGCATCACAAGGAACAAAACCTAACCCTTCTCTCAGTTAAAACAGCTAACACTCATTGAGCGCTTACTGTATTCCAGGCACTCTAAGAAGAGCTTCACAGGTCTCATGTCGCCTGACCTACCTGCTAGCCACATGAAGTTAAGTACTATTGTTCCAGTTTTCCGGCTAATGAAATTGAGGCTTTGTAAATGTTGTGGTTTGAATGTCCCCTTCAAAACTCACGGTGAAGCTTGGTCCCCATGGTGGCAGTGTTGGGAATTGGGGCCTTTAAGACGTGATTGAATCATGAGGACTCTGCCCTCATGAATGGATTAATCCATTCACAGATTAATGGATTAATCTGCATCATGGGAGGGGAACTGGTGGCTTTATAAGAAAAGGAAGAGAGACCTGACCTAGCATGCTCAGCTGCTCACCATGCTCCACCTCAGGACTCTGCAGAGAGGCCCCGCCAGCAGGAAAGCCCTCACCAAGTGTGGGCCCTCAACTTTGGATTTTTCAGCCTTCATAACTGTAAGAAACAAATTCCTTTTCTTTTTAAATTACCCAGTTTCAGATACTCTATTATAAGCAGCGGAAAACGAACTAAGACAGTGAGCTTAGCTAATCTGCTCTCTTAATCACTACATATCCTCTTCCTGTGGGTTCCAGTGCCCACATCAGTATGGGGAAAAATCCAGACACACTGTAATGTGAAGAGATACCTGCTTGAAAAAGCTGCTAACGCTCAGGGTGGAGGTTTTGAAGTTGGATCCAACCCCATTTTCCTCCAACGAGAGGGCTCTTTCAGAAAGCCTTCGAGATTGGGCCAATGTCCTCCGTTCACCCACTGAGCTTCTCCCTTTAAGAAAAACAATTGTCACTCCAAAGTATGCCTTTCTGTTCAAACACACAGCAGTTATTAACTTCACAATAAATATGTTGAAAGTCACTCATCAGGAACACTGAATATGGCCATCCTTGTTTTGAATGAAAATGTCCTTCCACTGGCCCCTACCTTTCTTAGTCCTCCTGTTGGTGTCCTTAATCCTCCTCCCACCAGAGGAGAGAGGCCAGGAGCATCCACGGGCCCCTCCCACATGGAAATTAGGGTAGACCAAATGCCACCCGGCAAGAGTCCAGAGCTATAGCCAGAACAAGGTCTCCTGATAAGCTTTATTTAGTCAGCACGTTGTTTGCTTTTCTTTTATTTCTATATTTGCATTCCACTGGGAGAGGCATGTACTCAAATGCCGTTGAAGGAATTTGGGATTGTGACCCAAACATGCTGGGGTCAGCCTGTGTAGACTCTGAATCCCAGTGTTCTCTGCTCTCATTATGTGGACCAGGCAGCAAGACTGGGTTTCTGCCTTGGGTGATCTGCCCAATGGGAATTAGAACCCCAAATCACACTCAGACTTGGGCTGGGACCCTGATAGTTTGCCCAGTTGTTTCTTATCCCCTTTTGGGATTTGGGTGGAGATCTTGTTGCTTTTATATTGCAAAAACTCATGGGTTCTCTTGTAAATAATCAAATTGCTTAGAACTAGAACAGTTCCAACCCCTGTCTTTGAGTATCTTCTTATCCTTAATTCTTACCATGATGTTGAATTAGAATCTCTTGCTACTTCTACCCACCTAAACTTGCCATTCTGCCTCAGTGTAATACACGACATCTTTGCATCTTCTGGTGGCTCCTTAAGAATCAGTCTCTGTTGTCAGGTTATCCTTGACCTAGAGATGACTGAGGCCTCAGCATGCCTATACCTGAATTACCTAGCTTGTGTGCCCTCTAAGCTCTATACATAACTCTTATCAATAAGTTACTTGGGTCTACGTAGATGGCATTAAAGAAAGCTGTGGCAGGAAGATCAGCAATCACAAAATGCCCAGGCTTTTTTTTTTTAGGTTTAGGAGTCGACCATGGTGTCTCTGCTTAACACACTATAGATGGTCACTACATTTTCTTGTTAAAGTTTTACTTCTGAGAGGGGGTGGCTAGCAAAAATCAACTTTTTTAAGTGTCATACCATCTAGAAAGTCTTACTGTAAGAGTATACTTAATCTTCACCAACGTTCATGATAATTTCTTTTGGAGATCACTGTCCAAATATATGTAATCCAGTCACAATAGTGTTTCATTCTATTTATCTCCTTCTTCCTCCCCACTTCCCACACCTCACTGTGCCCCAAGTCCCCACTAGTAAGCTGTGGACCTGGGCAGTGGCACACTGGGGAGCCCTCCCTTTCCCACTGCAGGTGAAAATCTTACCAACCACAGAGTCCACATCAGTTACCTCCCTCTCAAGGGTGGAGACATTGAAGAAGCTTGATAAGCTTATGGGTGCCCAGGCAAAGGGCATCCGGTATTTCCCCAAACGCTGGCAGAAGGATTCAGCTTGGAGTTTTAGTTTTTCAATCTTTTCTTTACTCTGGACGAAAATGGAAAAAAACAAGCTGAAACAATCAGCACCAAGTCAACTGCCTCTGACCTGAATATGGCAGCCATCTCCAAAATCCAAACCCTACTGATTAAAAAGAGTAAATACACATCTTCTCACTAAAAAATAAAAACAGTGAATAGGCAGAAAAATGATGCACTTGGGGCAGAAGTCTAGCTGATAAAGAAATAAAGATTAAAAAATGAGGAGTTTACAAAAGACTACACTTACTTACTAAAATACATTTTTAGCTAACAAAAACAAAAAGGGACTCATTATACCAGATTATCAATTCTTTTGGTGGCTAGCTATGTGACTTGGATTTGCATAAAAGAATTTTGAAATCAAGTTTAATATATCATCTACCAAGCTCCCAAGTGAACCTGTTTCTCCAAAAGTTGCCTTGGAAAACTCCAAAAATTTCTAAAAAGTTTCCTAACAACTCCTTAGGAAGTTTACAATACTTCCAAGGTGTTCTTTCTGAGTTCAGAATAAAAGATAGATTTAAAAAAAAATGCCTAGAGTTCACTAAATCTTACTTGACATTTATGAGTCTGTAGAGTACAATACTAATAAGGCCAGTCTTAGTCCAGAAAGGCCATTTTTTTTTTTTTTTGAGATGGAGTCTCACTCTGTCGCCCAGGCTGGAGTGCGGTGGCACGATCTCGGCTCACTGCAACCTCCGCCTCCCAGGTTCAAGCTATTCTTCTGCCTCAGCCCCCTGAGAAGCTGGGAATACAGGCACGTGCCACGATGCCCGGCTAATTTTTGTATTTTTAGTAGAGATGGGGTTTCACCGTGTTAGCCAGGATGGTCTCAATCTTCTGACCTCATGATCTGCCCGCCTCGGACTCCCAAAGTGCTGGGATTACAGGTGTGAGCCACCGCGCCTGGCCAAGGCCATGTTTTAAAAATCACACTGGGAATCTTTGCAAATTGCTGCTGAGAAAAGACATCCTTTTAATGGGCTCAACACCTATGCTGTGCTAATGAATATATAATGCATGGTAGTGGCAGCCAATTCCCAGTTATTTGCATACCTGAAAGGGCAGTGGCCCTTGCTGTTGAGGAAGGCCAGGAGAGCTCTGGCACTGTTTAGTTTTGGGGTCTCCGTGGACCTCCCAACCAGCTGAGTCAGAGCCTCAGAATGAAGACAACAGGGGGTGGCCTTGCCCCAAACAAGTTATGCAGTCAGATCTTGCTGTATGTCAACATTAGAAAATTCAAGGATTTATTTCTCTAAAAAATCATCATCAGGCTGGGCATGGTGACTCATGCCTGTAATCCCAACACTTTGGGAGGCTGAGGCAGGAGAATCACTTGAGGCCAGAAGTATGAGACCAGCCTGGGCAACACAATGAGACCCCATCTCTACAAAAAACAAAAAACTACCCAAGCATGGTGGCATGTGCCTGTAGTACCAGCTGCTCAACAGGCTGAAGGGAGAGGATCACTCGAGCCCAGGAGTTCAAGGTTGTACGGAGCCGTGATTGCACTCCAGCACTCCAGCCTGGGAGATAAAGTAAGACACTGCCTCAAAAAAAAAAAAAAAAAAAGTCATCATCAGTGACCAGTTTTCTTTTCCTCTTTTATTTAATTACAATGTAGTAGTGTCTTATATAGGGATACATTAGGGACTAAAGCCCATTAGCTATTTTATGTCACACTTCTGAAAATATCTGCTTCTTCTAAGATGTCTCCATTTCACAATACTCAAATTACCATACCTTTCCACCATCACTTTCTTTGATAATCATGTAGGGCTCTGCACAGTCTCCAATCTCCCCCTGCTGCAGGACTTTTTCAATCTACCAATAAAAAGAATATTAAAACAAGGCACATAAATTATATCCATATAAAGGAATCTATGCAACCATCAAAATTACATTTTATGACAATATTTGATGACATAGGAAGATATCTGTGATACATGTTTTTTGATTAAAAGGTTTATATAAAGAATAGCATATAATTTTATTTAACAAATCATAAAGGCATATTAAAAGGGTGACAGTAGATGCTCAGCAAATGCAGCAAGTGTTAATAGTAGTTATCTTAGTATGGTGGAATTATGTGTGATTTTTATTTTCTTCCCATTGCTTATGTGTATTTTCTATTTTAAACAATAAACATGTATTATGTATGTAATAAAAAAGGTAATAAAGGTTATTTTATAAAACAAAACCCAGGAGACATATGTAAGAAGTAGAAAACTCATTTTCTTTATTATTGCTTACAATGTAAAAAAGAGATATGGTCTCTGTGAAAGTCAGGTTAGGGACTAAAACCTTCCACAAAATGAATGACTGAACCAAATAAATTATCTGTAATTATATCCCTTGTAATTCCTATTAGGGCTAATTCTCTGGATTTAACAGACTTGGAAAGAAACTCAAAAGCATTGGGATGTGCACCTTCTCACTTTGCTAACTGGCTGTTAATAGGAATGAATGCTGGTAATAAGAATGAATGAAGGGTCTTCTGTCTCGCTTCAGGTAAAGTGACTGGCTGGCCAGTTGTCATAAATTTGGGCACCATATTTAAAAGGAAGACAAGGAGAAATTTGAAATTTCCTAGCTCTCTGCTCAAAGAAAATTTAACTTAGATGTTGAAGAGTAAAACCAGTGGATTTAGTCCCATTGGTTGAGATGATCCTTGAAGAAAGAATTTGGGTCAACATAGTCCAAAAGGGACACATACTTAATAGGTGCTGTGAGTTAGGCACAAACTATTTAACAATACATGGGTATTGTTACCCATGATAAAGGGGCATTTATGGGGTTTCAAAGGAAACAGCATGAGGCTACTCAATGAATATCTGCTTCAGGGAGGACTCCAAGCAGGAAGTCTCTCTTCTCATAAAAGAAGTTCAAAACCCCCTCCCATTGCCACAGCATGAAGAGAAGGCGAATCCCACTGAGAGATGCACCGCAGTAAAAACAGGCACAAAACACTTGAGCTAGAAACTGACCAGTATTCCTGGTAATCAGCAATCATTTACTCATTGTTGAGTTCCTTCTATATGGTAGTAGCTGGGGGGATAAGGTGGTGATAAACACTGCCCCTATTCTCCTGAAGCTCATAGTCAGGAGCCTGTGGAACAAATTGGAAGGAAGCTAATTTTTCCATGAAGTGGATGGATTAAAAATGTGGTCTTTAGAATAAATTCTGAACAGAGATTAAGAACTTCTTAATTAGGACCCTGAAGCAAGGAAGGGGAATGCCACAGCTTCATGCACTAGTAGTGTGTAGTATGGAACATACAGGAAGCAGGAGAAGTCAGATTTGACCAGACCAGCAGATACTATGCCCTGGCTGCAGTGGGCAAGGAGAACTCCAGGTACTTCATAAGAAGGAGCTGCAGGCCGACATGAGAACCTATTGTTTTTTCCTTCATGATTTATGCAAAAGTGTGTAATGAAATGCATGACTCCTCATAACCATGGAAAGTAGGGCAAAGAAGCCTATCAGATTAACCTAAAACTCTTCTTAAGGGAAGAGACTACCTTCTGCTCTATTCGGAAGGGGTAGGATTAACACTTGGCATACCTATTTTTTTTTTCATATTTAATGGCCATTTATTGTTTACCTAATTATGGTGTGTCAGGTACAGGGTAGGTGTTTTTACATACATTATTTCAATTTTCTTCAAAACCACTCAGGCACAGGGATCGTTGTCCAATTAGACCGAGAGACTAAACTTGCTACAATACACAGCAAATGTAGCAAAATAGGAATTTGAACCCATTTTTTTGAATGCCAAGTTGTTTTTTTAACTGGCTTGTAAACTCTTTAAGATGGGAAATTTAACATCTGAAAGACTTCTACAGTGCTAGGCTCTCTGTGTTTTCTGAAACTATGTGGCTCTCAGATTTTCTCAATCCTATGTGTGCAAGGATAGGCACATTGCAACTTATTAAATATTTAAATTAGGCATGGCATATCTATTTTTAAACAATTTTTGAAAAGTTTCCAATTCACTCCCATTTTCACTCTTCTTTCCTTGATTGTAAAACAAACTCTTTTTTAAAAAAAATTCACAAAATCTTGAATTAAACCTTTAAGCACAAATAATCCCTTAAAGCCATATTATATGCAACACCTGAACTAGATGATGCTACCTAAAATACAGTAAAGACCCTGATGTTCGGCCTGGGAATATAAACAAAAAAGAAAGAAGCCCCTCTTATCAAATAATGTCTGCCTGGATGTGCTAAATAGTTTAACACCATTTACTATACATTTAAAGGGAAAGAAGCAACAATGATGGCATTACGATAAAGAAAAGCAAACAGAAAGCCAACCAGGGGCTGTCTTGCTGAGTAGATTTCAATTCCTTAAATCTATCCAAACACTTTAGTATGTTTGTTATGCCAAACGAACACATTTATACATTTGAAAATTTTGGAACATATTTAGTAAGTGATAGGAACCAATGGGTAACCACTGTTACTTGGCAGAATATGATGGATTAATCAAGAGAAAGTCATCCACTGGGAAGTAGAGTTTGAGATAAAATTTGGCTCTATAGAACTAGTGTTGGCTTCTTCAGTTTCCTAGGCTGACAGAGAATTGTGAACTTACCTACAGGGCTGCCATAGCGGGCTTTAATTTTCCTGTATGTCTAAGTAATATTGCAACGAAAAGGACACACATTAAAGTTTGACAACAATAGAAGTGTCTTCTCAGCAATATAATTTTAACTATACTTTCCATAAGCTTAAATAAGTTCCCCTCAAGCTCCAGTAACCTCTCATAATCTTTGTTATGTGGTGTTAAAGAAGCTAGAGTGGAAAGACATTTGCCATCTGTTAAGTGACCTCCAAACTACCTGAATTATTTGGAATCCATGAGATCATGGGGCGATCACTGAGACTACAGACATAAAACACTGTACTAACTAGATAATGTTCCAAACCTAAGAGGCTGGGGGCACATGAAATCAGACACCTGAATTTGTTGTTTTGTTTTTACAATGATTTTATGGCCGGGCGCAGCGGCTCACGTCTGTCATCCCAACACTTTGGGAGCCAAATATGGGCGAATCACCTGAGATCAGGAGTTTGAGATCAGCCTGGCTAACATGGTGAAACCCTGTCTGTACTAAAAATACAAAAATTAGCCTGGTGTGGGGTGGTGGGTGCCTATAATCCCAGCTACTCGGGAGGCTGAGGCAGGAGAATCGTTTGAACCCGGGAGGCGGAGGTTGCAGTGAGCCGACATGGTGACACTGCACTCCAGCCTGGGTGACAAGAGCAAAACACCGCTCAAAAAAAAAAAAAAAAAAGAGTCAATAAGACCAGTTATCTGGCCTAAGGTAGGTAAAATACCTGATGTTTGTTAGTTTCTAACCATTTTGGTGTACAGAGAAAGGATGTGGTTTTCTTACAACAGCAAAGAGTATAGTGTAGAATGAAAGGCTCTTTTACTTATAATTGCCCCATAGATTTCAACTCTCATTAGAGACAGTCTGTAACATGGTAAGAAGGAAAAAAAAAAGGAGGGTGAAACTTGAAAACCACAGCCTATGCTTCAGATTGTAAGAGCCTGGACTTGGGAACACTTAACTACGCATCTCTAGAGCAACACGAACATCGTTAGGAAACTCTAGCCCAGAGATTTTGTTCCTTTCTCCACAGCAGCTTCTCTGCACCAGGTCACTGAGGGAACTCTCCTTAATCAGGAGAAGGGTGCCCAAGATGTGCCAAGCTTTATTCTGTAGTCATGACTATCCACTGAGGTCAGCGTGATTATCTCCACTTCACAGATGAGGAAACTCAGTCTCAGAAAGACCAGGAAACTGCCAATGCCATTTAATTACTAGGTTGTAAAGCCAGGACTCAAACCTAGGTCTGTATGTCTCCAAAACCTAGTCTTTCTAGTATCTGAAACAGTTTACTTAGAAGGGAAAAGGGGTAAATTGAGAAGGAAACAAAGCGAATCTCAGAGGATATGTGAACACATTCTGAGATTTCGTGCACCCCAAACATGTGCTGGGAACAATGCAGCAATGAAAACATCAGATTGGGCAAATCAGATCGTGCTGAATTACCTTGACTACCAGGTAGATGTCTGAGGACGGGTAGGTGACCGAGAAGACTGCAGATCTCGCCTGACTTGATGTGGCCACTGAAGGCGTGTGAGCTCTCAGAAATCCTTTGAACTGGTCAGAGTTCAGGTCACAGTGAAAATTTTCCGAGATCTGTAAATGACCAGCAAAGTGAAATATAAGTTAGACCTGTTGCATTCATGGTTTAAACATGTTAAAAAGGAGTAAAAACACCACAGAGAAATTTTGCTGAAGGAGTAAGTGTAATAATCATGGACGTGGTTTAAGAAAGTGGCTCCTGGATAAATCTGATAAATGTTTTGTCACAATGTCTAGGTATTCTGGAGCCATTTGAGAGATGTTCTTTGAAACATTTAAATGTTTATTACCCCACCAGTATTTCCTGAGTATCAGTTACTTCACTACAGAAGAGCAGGACCTCTGCTCTCAATTCACAATCAAGAATGAGAGAAGGACTGGGTGTGGTGGTTCACACCTGTAATCCCAGCACTTTGGGAGGCCAAGGCAGGCACATTGCTTGAGCTCACGAGTTTGAAACCAGCCTGGCCAACATGGTGAAACCCTGCCTCTATAAAAAATACAAAAACTAGCCATCATGGTGGCATGTGCCTGTGTGCCTGTGGTTCCAGCTACTTGGGAGGCTGAGGTGGAAGGATGGATCACTTGAACCCGGGAGGCAGAGGTTGCAGTAAGCCAAGATCGCCCCACTGCATGCCAGCCTGGGCAACAGAGTGAGACCCTGACTCAAAAAAAAAAAAAAAAAAAAAAAGGTGAGGGAAAAGGCAAACATGTAACTAACTTCAGCAAAAGCAAAATACATGTCACCACATGCATGCAAAGAAGCACTGTGGAAGTTCCAGAGTGACAGGCCATTTGCAGCTGGGTGACAAGGACAACTTTTCACGGAAGCAGCACTGGAGATGGATGGGCCTTAGAAGATTCTGATAGGCAGAGGTGGAGGGTGATGATGTACCAGGGAGAGAGTAGAGTACGAATAAATATCTCAGAGGCTTGAACGGCTGGGGGAAGCTTAGTTAGTAGTCTAGCTTGACTCTGCATAGACTATGGATGGAAAGAAGGTAGAGGAACGCCATCATGAAGAAAGCCTGGTTGTAGGGAATGAATCTTAGTGAAGATTCTGAGCAAGAGCATGACGTGAACAGTGCTCCTGGCCCTCTTAGTGTCATATTACTTAAGAGCCACTGTATGGTTGGGTTCTCCCCTTCATCACCAAGAGAATTTTAGTGGTGAGTGGCTGCCCAGGCAGAGACTACATTTACCAGCCTCCTTTGCAATGAGGGGTGATCATGTGACTGAATTCTCTCCAGTGAATTGTGAGCAGAAGCAGTGTGTCAAACTTCCAGGCCTCCTCCATCCTTCTTTTCTCTTCTTCAGGGGCAGCAATGGCAGTGACAAGAGTGATTTGGGGAGAGCACATACTGAAGATGGAGGAGCCACTGCCAGCCTGCATTTCTGAGTGGCTGCGTGGAACAGAGGGGTCCCTCCTCCCACCCCGGATGGTTAAAGAAACAAAGACAGCAACTTCTTGCCTATAAGCCAGCGGTTTTCAAAATGTGGTCCCCTGACCAGTAGCTTCAGCATCAGCAGGGGACTGTTAGAAATGCAAATTCTCAGGCCCCACCTGGACTTGCTGAATCAGAAAGTCTGTGGGTGAGGTCCAGCAATCTGTGTTTTAACAAGTCCTCCAGGAGATGCTGATGCATGCTCAAGTTTGAGAACTACTGCTTTAAACCACTGAGTTTGGGGTTCTGCTTGTTTTAGCAGTTAACTTATCCTACAAATCTCAGTGATTAATATTTATGCAGGAGATGCTTGTTTCCTTAGATACAGAATGATGATGGGTAGAGAAGGGCAGAAGTGTCCATCCTACTCTGCATTTGCTATTGCTGTCCTCTTCTAGGAGGCACAAAGTGACTAAACATTAAAAACACATGAGAGGTCTTGGTCACTGTTTTCATTAAAAGCACATTACAGTTGGTAAGTAAGGTCTGAACTCTGTGACACATTGAGACCTCTACCATGTAAGACGCCCTTCAGTCACGATGAGCCTGTTTCACAGTGCAAAGAACTCTCAGACTGAGGAAGCTTTACATACATATCCAAGCTTGTTAAAAACGTATGTAAATGGGTTTGTTTTATACATAACCCCATGTGCTATTTCATTCTTTCTCTATTCCACCCAGGCCAGCACCTCCAGCAGCCTTTCCCTCTAAAATTCTTCAAAGATCATAAATTACATTCTTAGACCACTGCTTGAAAAATTGCAAAGGCAACAGACCCGGACCCATCAAAGATCATTTGCTTTCAAATCCGATAGGTTCTTGCTGCAAAGAAGATTTAAAAACATACACGCAAAGAATCATGAACAATATGTGTGCCTTAGGTTTTGGATTTTTCTTTGCTTTCTTACCTTTTTCCTTTCTTTGACATCATAGAGGGCAATGCTGGCAAACAGAGGCTCAATTTCAATCTCGAACCTACCATAGAAAGAGGGGAAAATCTATGTGGCTTTAAGTTAGATAATTTTGAATTTTCTGAAAACACCTAGATATATAAACTGGTTAAAAATATGAGCAGTTTCCTGAAATACTTGGAAAACTCGAAGTATATGAGAATCACACTGGGATATTAATGGCGAAACATGGGAGGTTTGTGAAAAACTCCTAATCATTCGAGATCATGGTTGACATCACAAACGCATGGTGGATATTTTTGGGATATCTCACTCACTCACTGCAAGAGAGAGTGGGCTGAATGGACCTTTAGGGTGATTCATCTTCTTACTGTAACTACTGTGTTTTCAGAGGGTAGACTTTCTGTCTGAGGTAATGGATTTTTTCACATTTCACATTTTATTGCTAGGATAGTATCTGTTTCACAATTGTAAAGATATGGAACCAACGACCAACCTAATTGCCCACCAACCAATGAGTGGATAAAGAAAATGTGGTATATATACTCTATGGAATACTACTTATCCATAAAATAGAATGAAATAATGTCTTTTGCAGGAACTTGGATGGACTGGGGGCCATTATTCTAAGTGAAGTAATTCAGGAATGGAAAACCAAATGCTGTATGTCAGTGGGAGCTAAGCTATGAGTACGCAAAGGCAAACAGAGTGGTATAATGGACCTTGGAGACCCAGAGGCGGGAGAGTAGAGGGGGATAAGGGATAAAAAAAACTACACACTGGGTAAAATGTACACTACTTGGGTGACGAGTGCACTAAAATCTCAAACTTCACTACTATACAATTCATCCACGTAACCAAAAACCACTTACCCTAAAGCCACTGAAATAAAAAAAATTTAAAGGATAGGATCTGTATTATTCAATTCTAAGGAAGGGGGCTTTTCAGATGGCAACATAAGAAAAGTTCAATTGCTTTTCCTTAGATTTATAGTGGGACAGTCAGAAGAAGGCTGGGTTTTGATGGGGATGAATGTCTGGCCCTTCCTAACTCCATTACTGGGGAGTTGCTGAGTTGAGTTCAGGGAGGGGCTTGAGCACAGCAGGTAAACACTGAGGTGCCTGGGCCCCATGAGAGCTAGAAAGAGGAGCCCTCATATTGGCCCTAATTGCCAATTCCCCTTGAAATGGTGAATCCCAAAGCACAATCCTGGTGCATTATCTGCCTTCAGTATCTTGGTGGACGTTACAGGTGCACATGGAACACTGATGAAGGTCTTCCCAGTTTCTCAGCTTGACGTCCCATGGCTTTGGATGTTACCTGCAGAGAGCACCAGGAAGAGGGCCCCAGTCCACCATCACCTCAGACGTCATGTCAACAAAGCCATGTTTTGTCTCCAGGTATGTGCGAGAGGATGTCCTCATCAATGGATAGCTTTGTCTCAAAAGAGGACTTTTTAGAAGAATATTTGGACAGAATATGAGCACAGACAAAAAGGGTTATTTGCTCAAATGGCGCCTTTGGAAATGAGGCAATATGGAATCATGGCAGGCTCACAGGACACCCAGGCAGAGACCTGGACTCTGTTCCTCTTCCACCATCTGCTAATTCTGCGATCCTAATCAGGTTACTTACCTTTCTGAATTCCATTTATTTATCTGCAGAATAAGGTAAGGATGCTGCCTTTCCATCTTCCAGGCTGTTGTGAGAATCATGTGTAATGATGTGTGTGAATGTATCTTAAAAACAACGCCAAGTAGCAGCGCGTTTCACAATAGCCAAAAGGTGGAAGTAACCCACCTGCCATGAACAGATGCATGTACGAGGCCAAAACAAAACATGCCACATATATACAATGGAATATTATTTAGCCATAAAAGGAGGGAGATTCCGATACATACTACAATATAGATGAACCTGAGGACATTATAAGTAAAAGAAGCCAGTCACAAAAAGACAGTTACTTTATGAGGCACCTAGAGTAGTCAAATTCATAGAGGCAGAAAGTAGAATGGGAGTTGCCAGGCACTGGGGAGTAGGGAGGATAAGGAGTTATTGTTTAATGGGTACAGAGTTTCAGTTTGGGAAGAGAAAAATTCCTGGAGATAGATGGCAGTGATGGTTGCAGAACAATGTGAATGTACTCACCACTAAACTGTACCTTAAAAATGGTTAAGATGGTAGATTTTGGCCAGGCGCAGTGGCTTATGCCTATAATCCCAGCACTTTGGGAGGCCGAGGCAAGCGGATCATGAGGTCAGTTCAAGAACAGCCTGGCCAACATGGTGAAACCCTCTCTCTACTAAACCACAAAAATTGGCCGAGCGTGGTGGCGAGCGCCTGTAATCCCAGCTACTCAGGAGGCTGAGGCAGGAGAATCACTTGAACCTGGGAGGCAGAGGTTGCAGTGAGCCAAGATCATGCCATTGCACTCCAGCCTGGACAACAGAGCGAGACTCTGTCTCAAAAAAAAAAAAAAAAAAGATGGTACATTTTATGTTATATACATTTTACCATCCAAAAGCCCAGTGTTGAGGATTTCTATGATTATTCTTTCTATTATCAGGTAATTGCACATTAATTGGGGGCTTTTTTTTTTTTTGAGATGGAGTTTTGCTCTTGTTACCCAGGGTGGAGTGCAATGGTGCAATCTCGGCTCACTGTAACCTCCGCCACCCGGGTTCAAGCAATTCTTCTGCCTCAGCCTCCCTAGTAGCTGGGACTACAGGCACGTGCCACCACACCCAGATAATTTTTGCATATTTATTAGAGATGGGGTCTTACCGTGTTGTCCAGGCTGGTCTCGAACTCCTGACCTCAGGTGATTCACCTGCCTCAGCCTCCCAAAGTACTGGAATTACAGGTGTGAGCCACTGCACCAGGCCAATTGGGGGCTTTCCTGGGCCTAGGCTCGCCAGCTGCTGCCTGGCATGCTCAGCCTATATTTAATTGTGTACTCCCTACTACACAAAGGGCCTGAATATTGCTGTGATATACTTAGGTTGGTACTGAGCAGTAAGTCCTCTGTGGTTCCGAGAAAGAAAAAGAGAATTCACATTTATTAAAGACTTAAAATTGTGTTATAATAAGTGCTTTCCACACATCAGTCTCTTTACTCTACACAACTACAGCGTAATGCAGATGTTATCTGCATTTAATACACCAGGACACCAAGGTTCCCAGGGAATAAGGAACTTGCCAAAGTCTACAAAGTTAGGAACTGGCACAGTCAGGTGTTGAGCCCAGCCATCTCTGATCACAGAACTTGGGCTTTTTCTATGAGTGTTTGTTCTTCGAGTGTAGTCCCCAGAAACTAGCATTTTGAAGCAAAAGAAGTTTGCCAGCATGCAGGCTTCTCGATCCCACTTGAGACCTACTCAACCACAATCTCTTGAGGGAGATTGTTACGGGAGGTCCTAGAAAATCTGCATTTAAAATAAACTGCCTGGGTAAATTTTCTGCACATTAAAGTTTCACCATCAAGAAGACTCCTAAGAGCTGAGATTACTTTCCATAAGATGGCATTAAATCTTAAAATATTTCTCCACTTAAAATATAAAACAGAAAAATAATTTGTTGTCATTCTTTTTTTTTTTTCTGTTACAAACACTTGCAAAATAGGCAGGAGCCTAATTCTTTCTGTATCTTTGAGGGTTTCTATATTTCTGAAAAGCAATACAGACAGTTACAGATGCCCACAACTTTAAACAAATTCCTCAGCTGCTAAAACGTGTAGTATTATGATTAGAATCCTACATATCAATGTAAATGGGAAAACATTTGCCATTAATATTACCCTTATATTTTTACTATTCATACTGTCACATTCTAGGCTTACCTATAAGAATTTGTTTCTTTCTTTCGTCTAGTTTACTCTAAGTAGTTATTCCTAGGGCTGTCTTTCTGGTCCATCTCTTCTCTTGCAGTTATAGGTTAGTATGGATACTATTTAAAACACATGAGCAGGCCAAGTGCACCTGGCAAATACGTCAATTCGACTTAATTCTGCTTTGGCAGTTGTGGAGACATCACTAGAAACTGCACTTGACAATTTTCATTAAGAGATATTCAAGTGACTCCTCTTTTTTTAATTTTAGAGACAGGCTCTCACTCTGTCGCTCAGGCTGGAATACCGTGGCATGATCATAGCTCACTGCAGCCTTGAACTCCTGGCCTCAAGCGATCCTCCCACCTCAGCCTCCCAATGTAGCTAGGGCTAAAAATTAACACATCTGTTAGTTTTTGGTACAGAGGGGGTCTCGCTATATTGCCCAGGCTGGTCTCAAACTCCTGGCCTCAAGCGATCCTCCCACTTTGGCCTCCCAAAGTGTTGGGATTACAGGTGTGAGTCACCGTACTTGGCCTCCATTAAAATTTTTAAAAAATAACACATATCTCTCTTAGCGACCATGTTTTCCCACCTGTGAGAACAGCTGCCTCTTATTCACTGGAGAGGTCTAGAAAGCTTGGCGATGAGCACCATAGAGGAGAATTTCTGCCATCTCAAATGACACAGTCGCTGCATCTAAAAGCAGCCTGATGATGCATCCTGTGGGGGCAGGTGGGTCCCTCACACAATAGCGAAGGCTTCCTCAACAGTGCAGAGGGGAACAGCCACTTCCACTCAGTCCTCCTGCCGACCAGACAGACAAGGAAGCTCCCACTGCCAGGTTGGTTTGCAAGGGCAAGGGCTTGCTTTTCTGTGCCCATTACTGGACACTCAGCAGGTTTATGGGCTGCTCATTTCTGCGTACAAAAGGCCCTGAAGCCCCTCTGGTAGAACTGGCCAGCGGGAGGAGACTGTCACATCAAGAGGCCACCCATAGCTGTGTGAGCAGACTTGCTGGCTTGTATTCTGAGGCAGAAGAAATTGGCAGAGGCTACACGTTAGAATCATAGAAGTTTGTGGTAGGTAGGAATTTTGAGACCATAAGGTCTATCAACTTCATTTATAGGGAAGAACTCAAAATCCCAGGGAAGTTCCCAGGGGTTGAAACCCAGCCTTACATCCAGAATCCAGATGCCTTCTCACTGCAAACCAGGGGCTGCTGAAGGGACCCATGAAGTGACTTTGAGAGACGGATGACCCATCTAATAGTATATAAATAAATGTTACGCTTCTGTAGTTTTGCTTAGGTAAAATATGTACAACTTTAAAGGTTTCATCTGTGGATTTGAAGAAGAACTAATTCTTGAAAATAGCAGTCTGCAGAGAGGAAGAGAGGCATAGAGGCACTCCGAGGGTACACAAGACAATCTATTGCAGTGCAAGAAGAAAATACTAGAATTTATTTAGATTTATCTAGTTCATTCTTTAAAATTTCTCAGTTATATGTTTTATAACATAGATAATATTTTAATAGGAAAGTACAAAATTAATACATGTCTATACAGGATTTTTTTTTTTGCTATCAAAGTATACAATTGAAATGTTTGGACGCAACTGCTTTAAAGTAGTGTGTGGCAAATAATTGGCCCACAAGATGAAACCAGACTGTAGTCGTGTTTTGTTTTAATTATATGGTGTTTATAAAGAGAATGAGAACATATTTAGGGAGTTGGTATATCAAGCAGAAAAATCTAGGTTTTCAGCTTCTCTTGAAAAAATAGAAAAGACAGTTGACAAAAATGGGCCTGTTTATTTGGATGGCAAGAGTTTGTTGCTAGTAGTGAGTGTCCCCTTAACATAGTTTACTACAGTCCCCACCACTCCCTATTGTCCCCTGGCAGTAAGACTGAGTTTCAGTTGCATTTATCATTGTGTTTCAACAGTGGCATACTGGTAAATGTTTAACAAATAATCTCTGGGTGCTGAGGGTGGTGCATATGTGTAGCGTTGGCTGATTTCTACATTGTAAATACTTTCGCCATGGCCAATTTAAAGTTACCAATGTGACTTCACTGAACACAGGAAGAGATGTGCACTGTCAGATCTCCTGAGTTACTACAGTGGACTCCAGCACACCACTGATTGAAGTGCTATTTTTCTTAACGTAGGTCATTTCACTCGATTATCTTACGTGCCTAACTTTAGAGACATGTGTGTTTGCCTTCTCTATTGTAGAAGAATGACCATCAAAAGGTCGGTAGAAAAAAAATCCAGGAATGGACTCAAACGTGCCCTTTCTACTACTCCACAGCTGCCCACTGTTAAAAGTATTTTGGGAGCTCCACTTTGATTCAAGCTCTGATAATAAATACAACATTTGTATGTAAAAGGCAAGATAAATCTCAAAGTAGTGGTAGTGTGTTTGTTGATACTTACTTCAAGGTCAGCAACTTGACCAATATTCTGTTGCCCAGGTGTTCCTTGGGACATTCTGGTACTGGACGTATTTCCACAGCATCCTCCTATTTTTAATCACATCGTAAGGAAATCATTAGTGAATTCTGTGAGGAGCTCCAATTAGAGTTAACCCAGGGAAGGGAAGGATACCTTCCACCGCTCAAGTTAACTTAGATTTGCTTTTTTTGTAACACTCTGCCTTTTATAAGAAAGTTTCTCTTCCATCCCCCAACCTCAAAGCCAGCATTTGCAGCAAACAGTTTCTCCTTTTAGAAACCCAAGCATTTAAGACAAAGAGACTGAAGCAGGAAGCAAGGAAATGTGAACATGGATATGGCTTAGTAACATCCACCAGATGGCATTGCAAAATCTTGTATCTACTGTTGATGTTTTTGTGTGTTTTTTAAACACTCTAATTACACATTTGGAATATTTCTCCTGTCAAGGGCTTTACTAGTAAGTATGTGAGTTTCAGATTTGAAATCTGAGTCAGAATGGTTCACTGAAGGCTGTAAACCATTGATCCTATAATACAGAGTCACTTTCTCAGTTCACTGTTTTCTTAAAACAGATGATAGAGACTTGGGGTTGAATTGACAAGTTCTAGACAGGCTTATGCAGTTAGAACTTGCTAAAGTGCTAGGTATATGAAATTTAGTAATGACAAATTAAGAGCTCTATTTGTTTATTTTACCGCACAGAAACTAAAGACTTAAAGAGAAATATCAAGTCCCTACTGTAACCTTAACAACTGCATCTGAACTATCATTCTATGTTAATTATAATCATTTATGCAAAAATGAGCAGTGCAAATCCTTGAAAACAGTAATTCTCACTCTTGCAGTATGCTTTCCAAACACTGGTGAATGCTCTGCCAATCGCAAGGGTCCAAAGAACAGGGTCACGTCTCACTGTCTTTTCCTGGGAGCTTTCCACTGAATACCACACAGCAAGCTTAACATTCTTGCAAATAGCAGTAAAGTCACCTTCTTGGTAAATATGTACCCACTTTGGTGGAATGATCAATGTGGTAAGCTCATCATTACTCCAATCTCTCCCTGTGGTCCCCATTCCTTGTGGTTACGGTTGGCCATGTCGCTGAGTGGAATGGCTGAGTTTATTTAAGAGGAGACATTGTTTTGATGCCTACTCGCTCAGGGCAATCTGGACCTTTTAGGATCATTGGAACAGACATATCTAAAGGGAAGATCCCCCTAACTGGAAAACAACCTGAAGGTAGAGACACTCATGGATTTCTGGGACTGCCTTTGGTCTAGATTCTAATTTTTGAAATCCTTTTAAAAAAGATTTTCATTGGGAAAATTTTAAACACATACAAAAGTTGAGAGAGTAATGCAATGAACCACCATTCACCCATCACCTAGCTTCAACAAGTTCAATTCGGGGGCATTCTGGTTTCATCTATTTACCCACTCACTACCTTTCTCGCTCAGTACTGGATTACGCAGAAGCAACTTCCCAGAGACCATATACATATATAAATATTTCAGTACTTATCTTTAAAAGATAAAGACTTTTAAAAACATATAGCAATACCATTATTATGCCTAAAAATTAATAATTTCTTATTGCCACTAAATAATTTTTGTCAGTTTCAAATTTCCCTGTCTCAATTTGTTTTTACTGTTATTTTGTTAAATCAAGATCCAAACAAGGTCCACATATGACATTTGGATGATATATTTCCTAAGTCTCTTCTAAGCTATATGAATTTTTTCAGGCTTTACAGCTAACTGAAATGGGAACTAATTCCCAAGCAAGCAGAAAGTGGAAATGTGAAACATTAATGGATACCTCTTGTTTTCATCATCCTAAAGATAATATATAAATGAAGGGAATGAAAGAGATAATGAGAGAGAAAGAGACAGTACGAGAGAGATGATATTCTTTATTTACTGTCCCAATGGATCCGGAGGTCAACTCCACATTTACCTACCTGTGATTTCCTTAGGTGAGCCAAGAAGTACCCCCCCAACCTTTTTTTCTGAATTGGTTTTAGTTGGGTTCTGTCACTTGTAACCAAGAGCCTCAGCAAACTTTTTTATGATTTGGAGTATTAGTGGAATCTTGCTTAGGGATTGACACAGAATGCCTTTTGTAGAATCACCACCTTTTGTAGAATCAGAACGAATTAGGGAAAGAACTTGCCTTATAGAAGCTTGGTGGTTAAGTCCCACTTTTGCTTCTCCTGTAGACTCAGCCGTAACTTGGATATACTAGTTTACCTTTCTTCTAACTTTTCTTACAGGGAAATCAAGTAATGATAATATTTAAAAATCTGATTGTGTCATTGAAAAAACCAGCATTTGTCATCACGTCAGAGTAGGTAGAAATGTACCTTTTCCTCCATAGAACTTTCTTTGAAAAAAGCACAAATTATAAGGACAAATGCAATTTCTGTGACAACAAATTCAAAATATTAAAGGGCTGGTACAGAGGCCCTCAAGCATTTTAAACATGCCAATTTACAAATAACTGGAACGCTAATTACGAAGCACTTCTCTCTACTCGATAAAAGCAGGCCCCATTAGGCCTGCTCCTAGATTATAACTTTCAGTCCCAATGGAGTGTCTGCATTGTTTCAAAGATCATAAAACAAAGTTCCTCTAAAACCAGGCTATGTTTCATTATTTTAATCAGTTCAGATGGAACATTCTCCCACCTAATACCACCAGGGAGACATTGACAAGCAAATGTCTCACTGGACATATTCTCTGCATCCTCTAATTGTTCTCTCTCTTCTGGCACCCACTTCGGCTCCCTCTATTACACATCGGCATCTCCATTACAGAACTGAGAGGAAGAGGAAGGAAAGTAAAGGCCAAATCAGTCTGATTTAATACATCTCGACAAATCTGGTAAAAAGTCTTAATACTGTGGATGGAAACGAAAAAGTTACATGATATTTAAAAATATCATCTTTGGATTTCAGTTATGTGTCCCCAACATACCAGGTAGTCATATGTATGTAGATACATAAACAAGGGAACATGAACTTTGTAGTTAGCGGGTTAGGGCCCCATTTTATAATTTAATTTATCCGTTGAATCTTGAAAAAGCTCTTTAGCCTAATTCTTGCTTTCTAATCCGAGGAAAGGAGATGATGATATTGCTCACATTATTCATACTTTATTAATTTATTTTCTAATTGACAAATAGTAATTGTGAACATCTATGGGGTACAGTGTAATGTTTTGATCTATGTATACATTGTATAAAGATTAAATCAAGTAATGTTTTGATCTATGTATACATTGTAGAAAGATTAAATCAAGCTAATTAACATATCCATCACCTCACCAACTTACCTTTTGTGTGTGTGTGTGTGATGAGAACATTAAAAATCTTTTTTTAAAGCAGTTTTGAAATATACAACACATTATTATTAACTCTGGTCACTATGCAGTGCAATAGGTCACTAAAACGTATTCCACCAGCCTGAGACTTTGTAGCCTTTGATCGACACCTTCTCCCTCTCCCCACAGCCCCTGGTAGCCACCTTTCTACTCTGTTTCTATGAGATCCACTTTTTTTAGAGTCTATATATAAGTGAGATAATTTATTTTTATACTCTGCCTCATTCAGAAGACCATTTGAGGCTGCTGACAAAAACTGCAAATAAAATAAAAATAGATGAGGAAACCAAGGTGCTTAGAAAATCAGGATAAGAAAAGAAAAGCAAGCTGGAGTAAATTCAGGACACCAATCAGTAAGTTGCCACATTTGGTGAAGGTGGACAGAAATTTGCTCTAAGTAAAGAATTTAAGAGAGTTAGTTACAAAATGAGCACAATCTCTAAGGGTTCGTATTATCTCAGCAGAAGCGTGCTTCTTCTTTCTCTGAAGATGTGAAGGCTAATTGCCCTTTAGATAATCAAAGAGGAAGGTGCTAGATGGTGAGTAGGTCAACAATAGTATTTCCATGTGGACGTGATATCCTATCTCATGACTGCTGTTTCCTTTACTGCCCTCCTTGCTGACCAGTGGTGAGCTCACTGAAGGGCAGGTGAGCAAACACAATCCAGAAGGGTGGGGGTATCAGGCTCTCTGATTGTCTCACTTAATCCAAGGATTGAATTTCAAATATTTAGAGGCACGGATGGATGGAACATTTTTATGCAAAGTTTCCTCAAATCCTGTTTCTTCCAACTGAACTTTCAATACAATTTGGACAGTCTGGCAAGACTCAGAAGCGTAGATAACCCCACGCAGAGGGGAAAACTGACAGCCTCCCATACAGTATAAGGAGTTCAAACAGACAGAAGGCTTGAATGATGGTCACCTCTCATTTCATCCAAAGTGCCTCAGGCAGTGACCACAGGCAAAGTCTACATTATCCTATTGTTGTCAGTCAGCTCCAATAAATGAAGAAGTAAACAATCAAGATCCCAAAGTCCTACACATTGGGAGCATGGGCTGTGATTATCCCAGCCTGAAATGTTTTCAAAGCAGGTCTCTCTGGTTGCTCATAGAGACCATTAAAAAGAAAGTAATAAAGCACTAAAGAACATCAAAGTTTAAGTAATGAATGTCTCAATGGATTAGTGACCACACAGACCCTCCAATAATAGGATGGTTTGACTTGCTGGGTGTGATTACTACATGTAGACCCTTGAAACGTTTGGGGATTAAATGAGATGCTCTTAGTGAACACATTTTGTAAAGTGCTGTGAAAATTCCAGTTGTTATTATTATCAGAATCCCATCTGTATGATAATCAATATTGGCTCTGCTATGACACACAGGCTTGCCTGAGTGAAAAACAAGGCCTCAGAAATCATACAAGTGAGCCCTGGCATCATGGGCTGCTATACAGTAATAATGAACAACACAATTGTCCACATGACGCTCAGAGTTTTCACTGAGATTCTCCAGTATGGAAACAGTGGCACCCACCTCATCCACTGATGGGTAAAGGGCAAAGAGCTCGGCCTGCCGATTGGTCCTCCGGGCCTCCTCATTCTGCTTCTCAAAGTCCTCGGCACTCACTTGCTGCAGGAGGTTTTCTAGCCGCTTGTCAGGCTGCAGGCTGCGGAGGTCAAAGTCACAGGCAGTGACGGGGCCTTTCCCAGACACGTCGCACAGCACATTTAAGCGGCGGGGGCCTGCCTGTGAGGGAAAGCAGTGGGTCTTTGTGAGAGGGACAGCGAATCTAAAACGAGAACTGAAGAATCTTGGACGTCTCAAGACTGCTCCAATTTGGGACTGCAGAATCTCAGCCAGGCCTCAAGTCTTCTGAAGAAACTGGGGATTTGACGAGAATGACATCTTAGCTTCCTGGATCGACTATTCTAAAATTAAATGTCTTCTTGTCACCTGGAAGCAGGTAGTTACTCATCTTATGCAGACAAACCAGTCCTGAGGAAAGGACTGAAAACAGCACTACATTCCTATGGGTTGTTGGCTTGTTCTTTCCTGGGGCTGGGGGGCCGAGCCTCTTAATGAACCATGCTCATGTCTCATACTAGAGCAAAACAGAGCTGGAGGAAGTTGTAACAAAAAGGGACCGGGCCAGGTGCAGTGGTTTATGCCTTTACTCCCAGTACTTGAGTAGACAAGGTGGGAGGATTGCTTGAGGCCAGGAGTTCAAGACTAGCCTAGGCAACACAATGAGACTCAGTCTCTTAAAAAAAAAGAAAAAAAAAAAGAAAAACTTAGCCAAGCATGGTGGCGTGCACCTACAGTCTTAGCTACTTGGGAGGTTTGGGTAGGAAGATGGCTTGAACCCTGCCCAGGAGTTCAAGGCTGCAGTGAGGTACGATTACCTTTTTTTTGTTTGAAGACCGAGTCTTGCTGCAACACCTAGGCTTGAGTGCAATGGCGCCATCTCAGCTCACTGCAACCTCTGCCTCCTGGGTTCAAGCGATTCTCCTGCATCAGCCTCCCTAGTAGCTGGGACTACAGGCATGCACCACTACATCTGGCTATTTTTGTATTTTTAGTAGAGATGGGGTTTCACCATATTGTCCAGGCTGGTCTGAAATTCCTGACCTTAGGTGATCCGCCCCCATCAACCTCCCAAAGTGCTGGGATTACAGGGGTGAGCCATTGCGCCCGGCCCCATTTAAGTATTTAATCCATTTTGGCTGCTATGTAATATGATCACAAGTGACATCCTCTCACGCTTTGCTATATTGTTTTGACAGAAGCAAGTCCCAGGTCCCACCCACAGTCAGGGATGAACATCACAAAGCTGTGAATGTCACAGGCCCAGATGATGAGACAACCATAGAATTTATCTGCCACACTAATTTTCTGATAATAATTTAAAGTGAGCATCTAGCTTCTGTAATAAAGTACTATTTTTAAAATATCGGGCTCACGCGTGTAATCCCAGCACTTTGGGAGGCCGAGGTGGGTGGATTACCTGAGGTCAGGAGTTCAAGATCAGCCTGGCCAATATAGTGAAACCCCATCGCTACTAAAAATACAAAACAATTAGCCGGGCGTGGTGGCCAGTGCCTATAATCTCAGCTACTTGGGAGGCTGAGGCAGGAGAATCGCTTGAACCCGGGAGGCAGAGGTTGCAATGACCCGAGATTGTGCCACTACACTCCAGGCTGGGCAACAAGAGCGAGACTCCGTCTCAAAAAATAAGTAAATAAATTATTGTATTAACTTTTTAAAACTGTAACAGAGAAAAAGATTATAAATTACCCTACAAGTTACTAATTTCTTTGTGAAAATTTTTTTTACAGTTAGGCCAGTTCTAATTACTGTGCTTCTAAGCTTCTAAAGTTAAAGTGTATTTAATAATGCTAAGAGGAAAGATCACTTTTTTTTTTTTTTTTAGACGGAGTTTCGCTTTTTTTGGCCAGGCTGGAGTGCAATGGCGCAATCTCAGCTCACTGCTGCCTCTGCCTCCCGAGTTCAAGTGATTCTTCCGCCTCAGCCTCCTGAGTAGCTGGGATTACAGGCACGTGCCACCACGCCGGGCTAATTTTGTATTTTTAGTAGAGACAGGATTTCACCATGTTGGCCAGGCTGGTCTTGAACTCCTGACCTCAAGTGATCCACCTGCCTTGCCCTCCCAAAGTGCTGGGATTACAGGCATGAGCCACCATGCCCGGCCACAATGACTTCTTCTGCAATCCAGCCTGGGTGACAAAGTGAAACCCTGTCTCATTAATTAATTCATTCATTCATTCATTCACAAATAAATAGATAGGAGACTGCACCGGGAAATAAAGAGACCTTGTCTTAATCTCCACTCAAAACTTGGTTTTTGAAACTGGAAAATAAGATGATTTGTGAGGAACCTTCCAAATTAAATTGTGTATAAACACCAAAGCTGAATGTTATGCTTCCAAAGATCGACGTGGGAGTGGGCAACACTTTTCTACAGGAATTTGGTAACAGTTATTGGATTAAGCAACAACAACAAAAAGGAAAAAATTTGCTACTCAAGCTGTGTCCACTTTTGGCTGCAGTGTGCTTTAAGAAAACAACCTTAAATCAGTCACAAAGTGGATGCTTTATTCCATTAGGAATGTCTTTGTAATTGGGAACTGCGTGCCTTGGACCAAAGACTCAGCAAAAAATGTATAACTGTAATCAACTATATGTTGTAGGACTACAAATGGATTGATGGTAAATATCTATAAAATTTATGGCAAAATGTTATTCTCAAAATTCTACTAAATGGACATACTACTGGACAATTTCTCCGTACTACACATTTTTTGTGACATCTACCTCACAAAAGTACTACTCTACTAGATCATACATTTCTAGCACATAAACTGAATATGCTAGAAATAATCAACATTAACACTTCAATTAATAATACTTTTGTTTTTCTTAGAATTTATAAGAGTTTGAGGAAAATGAGTTTAATTGCCCAAATTTATTTAAAAGGACGTCAAGGTACATATAAGTCAAAAGTCTAACATTACTCGTCCCTTAATCTAGAAATTTCACTTCTAAGAATTTATCCGTAGGGTACAACTGGCAAGTGTGCAAGAATGTGAGGTCAAGAGCATCTCTGAAACAGTTTGTGATAGCAAAACAATAGAAGTAAACTAAATGCCCCCAAAAAGGAAGTATTAAGAGATTTTGGAACTTTCATAAAATAGAATGTTATGCAGCCATTAAAAGAAAGAACCTGGCCAGGTGTGGTGGCTCATGCCTGTAATCCCAGCACTTTGGGAGGCCAAGGTGGGGGGATCACGAGGTCAGGAGATCAAGACCATCCTGGCTAACATGGTGAAACCCCGTCTCTACTAAAAATACAAAAAATTAGTCAGGTGTGGTGGCACATGCCTGTAGTCCTAGCTACTCTGGAGGCTGAGGGAGGAGAATCGCTTGAACCTGGGAGGCAGTGGTTGCAGTTAGCCGAGATCGTGCCACTGCACTCCAGCCTGGGCGACAGAGCAAGACTCTGTCTCAAAAACAGAAAGAACACGTATTAATTGGAACAGAAAGATAATCACAGTATATTGCTAATATGAGAAAGGAAGTTATGCAATATTATGCATAATATAATCTAATTTTTATAAAATCTACATGTACCAAGGAATCTTATCATATACGTGTTTAAATTTTATAAATCTAGCTATGTGGCCTCACCATTCTACCCAATAAGAATGTGCGCAAGAATGAAAGTGGAATTGAAAACATTGCTGTCATCTCACAGTCTGAGATTCTCTCCATGATGAGTATTATTCCAATATTTCAAAACAAACAACTTTTGTACAATTTGGCTCTTTAAAAAAATTTAATAGACACATAATAGTTGTACCTATTTATGGGATACCGTGTAATATCTCAATACCCGTGTATAATGTGTAATGATCAAATCAGGGTAATTAGTGTACCCATTGCCTCAATTATCATTTCTTTGTGTTGGGAACTTTCAAAATCCTTTCTTCTAGCTATTTGGAAATACAGAATAAATTATTTTTAATTCTAGTCACCTTACAGTACTATCGAATACTAGAACTTATTTCTCCTATCTAGCTTTAATTTTGTAACTGTTAACCAACCTCTCTATTCCCTTCTCCATCCATCCTTCCCAGCATCTAGTTACCACTATTCTACCCTCTACTTCTATGATATCAACTTATTTATCTTCCACATATAAGTGCGATCATGCAGTATTTGTCTTACTGCGCCTGGCTTATTCCACTTAACGTCCTCCAGACTCATCCATGTTGACGCAAATGACAGGATTTCATTTTTTTATGGCTGAAGAGTATTCTATCGTGTATACACACCACATTCTCTTTATCCATTCTTCTGTTGATGGATACTTAGGTTGAGTCCACGTCTTGACTACTGTGAATACTGCTGCAATAAAAATGGGAGTGCAGATGTCTCTTTGATATACTGATATCCTTTCCTCTGGACATATATCCAGTAGTGAGACTGCTGGATCATATGATCAACTTGGCTCTTAAACACAGACAGTGGGCCGGGTGCGGTGGCTCACGCCTGTAATCCCAGCACTTTGGGAGGCCAAGGTGGGCGGATCACCTGAGGTCAGGAGTTGGAGATCAGCCTGACCAACATGGAGAAACCCCGTCTCTACTAAAAATACAAAATTGGCCACGCGTGGTGGCGCGTGTCTGTAATCCCAGCTACTCGGGAGGCTGAGGCAGAAGAATTGCTTGAACTCGGGAGGTGGAGGTTGTAGTGAGCCGAGATCATGCTATTGCACTCCAGCCTGGCAATAAGAGCAAAACTCCATCTCAAAACAAAACAAAAACACAACACAGTGACTTGAGTTCTCTGCTAGTATGCTGCAGCAAAGAGTGTGCGTTCTGTGTATGCTGGTCTTCACCTATGGTTTCTGGGCTCCAAATTCACCCTTTTATGCTTTGTTCTTTGATGCTGGGTCAGCAAATCATATTTCTGCTGTTTCTGCTGCTCCCTTTAGGTTCTGTCAATAGGGAGCCCTGTAGGGTTACTGGATGGTTCAAGGAGGTCAGAGGGCCTGGCTCCTTCCTCTTGCTATTCCTCTCACCTTCGTAGTGACAGTTGGTTCTAGCCTTCAGTTCTTTTGGTACTTCCAGAATCACCCTTACCTTACCTCCTTGAAGGTACCAGCACCAGCCGGGCAATTTCTCCTCCTGTGAGGTGTGAGTCCAGGCTCCATGAGGTTTTTCCCTCCGAGATCCTGAGATAACACCACCAGCTGGGCAGTACCTTCTCAGGGATGTCAGTCCTTGCTCTCAGGCTCCTCTTCTGAGCTTCTACGTTCTGACAACTCCAAGCTCTTCCCCTAGACCCGTAGTCCTCAAATTGTGGTCCTGCGACCAGCAGCAACAGCAACACTTAGGAAATGCTAATTAAAAAGTATGAGGTTCACCCTCCAGACCTACTGAATCAGAAATTCCAGCAGACAGGGCCCAGCAACCTATGTTTGAACAAACCCTCTGGGAGATTCTGATGAAGCTAAATTGGAGAACCACTGCCATATACCCCAGCCCCAGGGTGGTGTGCTGTTTTCCATAATGACGATTTTAGGATAGCCTCAATTTTTCCCTTTCGGTTCTCTCAGACCTCCAAAACCGGTTTAATCAATTCCCTGTGTTAAATTTCTTCTGTTGAAATACCTACTGTGGCTTCTGTCTGACTAACATTAAGACGAACAATTTAATTGGTCAGCATGTAGGGTGAAAATGGAATTTAGTCAAAATTAATGATGAAAACTTCCTTAAATCTCCCATAGAGCAGAGCATCCAGGTATTCTATCCCTCAGTAAGCCTGTCATATTCAGCGCTGGAAACGATAGCTGATTCTACTGCGGAGCTCCAAGTAAGTAGTTGGCTTTGCTTTAGGGGGACCACCTTGCCTGAAAAATTAGTATTATTTTAAAACCTCAAATCATTTCCAGCATGGTGAGATTCCTGTATTATGAAGACACGTGGAAGCTGAAAACTATATTAGTTTACAAGAAGTTTTGTGCAAACTTGAACAAATTTTTTCTTCTCAATTTTATTTTTCTCATCTATAAAATGGGCAGATTGGACAGCTCAGTAGCGTTAAACACATTCACACTGCAGTATAACCATCACCAGCATCCATCTCCATAACGCTGTTCATCTTGGAAAGCCGAAACTCTGCCCATTAAACAATAACTTCCTACTCCCCCCTCCCCCAGCCCGTGGCGACCACATTTTGTTTATCCATTCATTATGGATGGATACTTGGGTTGCTTCTACCTTTTGGCTGCTGTGAATAATGCTGCTGTGAACAAAGGTGTATAGAGCTTAACTTTTGGAAACATGAAATTTATTTGGCTATTGTTCTTTGGCTGTTTTATGCAAATGAAGGCTTGCTTGCTTTCTGTCTTCTATTTGTTAGAGTGTTTTCTGGAGTTCTTCAAATGACCCCAGGCATTTAAAAAATTAGTTACAGAATAGTGTTGAAAGTTCATCTCACAATATCTACACTTTAACTTGAATTTTAAACTGTAATTACTTTATAAGAATAATGACAACTGGCCAGGCGTGGTGGCTCACGCCTGTAATCCCAGCACTTTGGGAGGCCGAGGTGGGTGGATCATAAGGTCAGGAGATCAAGACCATCCTGACTAACATGGTGAAACCCCATCTCTACTAAAAATACAAAAAGAAATTAGCTGGGCGTGGTGGCGGGCGCCTGTAGTCCCAGCTACTTGGGAGGTTGAGGCAGGACAATGGCGTGAACCCAGGAGGCGGAGCTTGCAGTGAGCCAAGATCGCATCACTGCACTCCAGCCTGGGCGACACAGCAAGACTCTGTCTCAACAACAACAACAACAACAACAAAAAGAATAATAAGAATAACAGTAACAGTGACCAGCATTTACTAGGCACTAAGTGTACTTGGCATTATTCTAATTCTTTATGGATATTAACTCATTTAATACTCAAATAACCTCATGAGTTAGTATTATCATCCTTGTTTCCCAGGGGAGGAAACTGAAGCCCAATAAGTTTAATTATCCTGCCTGAAGTTAGAGAGTTAGTACATGGTAGAATCGCTAGGAGAATGCAGGTATTCTGGCCTCAGCACGGAGCTTTTCATTACTCTGTAGTTTGCCTTAGGGGCACCAAGAGTCTCCGCAGGAATTGTCGTACGGATGGGCCCAAGGTGTCTCTGTCCCCCAGTTACAGCTTTTCCACTTGTTTCTATTTTAATCATTGGGTTTCTGGGTTTTCATTTGAACACCAATTTCTATAGCTCCAAATAAATTTGAAAACATAAATCACTGACGCAGATGGTAAAGTTCCTCCTACTTAAACTTTCTATGAGTCTATCTTTCTTCTAGTTTGTAAACTCGACAGCATGCCCTGGCAGAAGAGCCCAGTAACCTGGTAACCATGTTTGTTGATGGGAAATACCTGAGCAGCGGGTTCACTGCACTCCAGGGTTTCCGACTCAAACGTCTGTTTCGGAAGCGTCTTGTGAAAATCTTTTCGGGATCCAGTCTTTTTAAAGCCACAAATTTCTGGACTTCCTTGGTTTCTTTTATGGTTGATATTTAATTTGGAGAGAGAAAGGGGGAGAGAGAGGTGCAAACCATTAGATTAAAAACAAAAGTAACGGCTTAAGTGTAGACATGGTGCTGAGAGAGCTTTCAAAGAGGGAACCAATTGTAATTTCTCACATTTAATTATACTCCTGGACTAATACAAGGCTCTGTTGTAATGAGATACAAATTTACCCCCTGGCTGGCTCATTATTAAAGGGAGGCATGGCCTGGGAAAATGCCACTTCAGAGGTGCGGTCATTTCAGCTGTGGGGCATTTGGCTCCGAGCTGAAGCTAAACTATGACCCTAGTGTAAGTGGCTGGAATAAATCTAGCAATGTGCAGAAGCCGCAAATAGAGATCGTTTGAAGATAAAAATAGAGAAAACCATTTAATCTTCACATCAATGTTCTTAATAATGAATAAAGCAGGCAGGACATGGTTAAGAAAAAATAAAAATAAATGATTTATCTTTGCAAACATCCTCAATCTCCACTCTGTGAACTCTGTTAAAATTGTGTTGAATAATATACAGCTATGGAAAGAGTTTAAAAGAGAATGTCTAGCCTTGTCACTGAAGAAATGAGACAGACCATCATAAGAAAGGTAAAACATATAAGTTGTCAGGTGATGACTAGAGAAACCAACATGTGTATTTCCCATTTTTATGACTCAAAGACATCTTTGGAAAACATGCTGCAAAGTCAAGTGCACAAACATGCGCCATTTTTATTTTTGTTGCGGATACGGGATATCTTATCTTTTATTTTTTTCCGACTTTTATTTTAGGTTCAAGGGACACATGTGCAAATTCATTACATGTGTAGACTGCATGTCACTTAGGTTTGACGTATGAATGATACTGATGTCACCCACGTGGTGACCATAGTACTCAGTAGGCAGTTTTTCAACCCACACCTGCTTCCATCCTCCCTTCTCTAGTAGTTCCCGGTGTCTACCGTGTTATCTTTATGCCCATGTTTACCGATGTTTAGCTCCTGCTTATAAATAAGAACATGTGGTATTTGGTTTTCTGTTCCTGTGTTAATTCATTTAGGATAATGGCCTCCAGCTGCATCCATGTTGCTGCCAAAAAAAAAACCCCATGATTTTGTTCTTTGTTATGGCTGTGTAGTATTTCATGGTGTATATGTACCATTCTTTGTTATGGCTGTGTAGTATTTCATGGTGTATATGTACCAAATTTTCTTTATCTAGTCTCCTGTTGATGGGCATCTAGGTTGATTCCATGTCTTTCTTATCGTGAATTGTGCTGTGATGAACATACGAGTGCATGTGTCTCTTTTGTAGAACAATTTATACTCCTTTGGGTATAGACCCAGTAGCGGGATTGCTGGGTTGAATGGTAGTTCTGTTTTAAGTTCTTTTGGAAATCTTCACACTGCATTCCATAGTGACTGAACTAATTTCCAACATGTTGATTTTTGCCCTTTTTTTTTTTTTTTTGAGACAGGGTCTCGTCCTGCTACCCAGCATGGAGTGCAGTGGTGTGATTATAGCTCACTGCAGCCTTGAATTCCTAGGCTCAAGCAATCTTCCCACCTCAGCCTCCCAGTAGGTGAGAGTATAGGTACACGCCACCATACCCGGCTAATTTTTTCTTTTTTTTTTTTTTCCATTTATTTTGATGTTTTGTAGAGACACGGTCTTGCTACATTGCACAGGCTGGTCTCAACCTCCTGGCTTCAAATAATCCTCCTGCCTCAGCCTCCAAAAATGCTGGGATTACAAGCGTAAGCCACACGCCCAGTCTATTTTTTGACTTTTCAATAACAGGCATTCTGACTGTTGTGAGTTGGTATCACGTTGTGGTTTTGATTTGTATTTATTTAATAATTAGTGACGTTGAGCATTTTTTCATATATTTTTTGGCCACGTGTATGTCTTCTTTTGAGAAGTATCTGCTCATGTCCTTTGCCCATTTTTAAATGGGGTTGTTTTTTGCATGTTGAATTATCTAAGTTCCTTATAGATTCTGGATATCAGACATTCTTCAGATTTACAGTTTGCGAATATTTTCTCCTACTCAGTAGGTTGGCGGTTTACCCTGTTGATAGTTGCTTCTGCTGTGCAGAAGCTCTTTAGTTTAATTAAGTCCCACTTGTCAATTTTTGTTTTTGTTACAATTGCTTTTGGGGACTTATTCATAAATTCTTTACCAAGGCCAATGGCCAGAATAGTATTTCCCAGTTTTTTTCTCTAGGGTTTTTGTAATTTTAGGTCTCACATTTAAGTCCTTAATCCATCTTGAGTTAATGTTTGTATGTGATTAAAGGGAGGGGTCCAGTTTCAATCTTCTGCATATGACTAGCCAGTTACTCCAGGACCATTTATTGAACAGGGAGACCTTTCCTCATGGCTTGTTACTGTCAGTTTCGTCAGAGATCAGACGGCTGTAGGTGTGCAGCTTTATTTCTGGTTCTTTATCTTGTTCTATTAGTCTACGTGTCTGTTTTTGTACCTGGACTATGCTGTATTGGTCACTGTAGCCTTCTAGTGTAGTATGAAGTCACACAGTGTGATGCCACCAGCTTTGTTCTTTTTGCTTAAGATTGCTTTAGCTATTCAGGTTTTTGGTCCCACATGAATTTTGGAATAGGTTTTCTTTTTTTAATTCTGTGAAAAAATGATGTTGGCAGTTAAGATAGGAATAGTAGTGAATCTAAAAATCTCTTTGGGCACTATGGCTGTTTTAATAATATTGATTCTTCCTATCCACGAACACGGAATATTTGTCCATTTGTTTGTGTCACCTCTGATCTCTTTCAGTATGTTTCATAATTCTCATTGCAGAGATCTTTCACCTCCTTGATTAGCTGTATTCCTAGGTATTTTATTCAAAAGAATAAAATAAATGGAATTGCATTCTTGATTTGGCTCTCAACTTAGACATTACTGGTGTGTGGAAATGTTACTGACTTTTGTACACTGATTTTGTATGCTGAAACTTTACTGAAGTTGTTTATCAGTTCTAGGAGCCTTTTAGCAGGGTCTGCAGTGTTTTCTGGGTACAGAATTATATTGCCTGCACTATGACAGAGCTAGTTTGACTTCCCCTCTTCCTATTGGGATGTCTTTTATTTCTTTTTCTTGCCTGATTTCTCTGGCTAGCACTTCCAGTACCATGTTGATATAAGTGGTGGGAGTAGGCATCCTTGTTTTGTTCCAGTTCTCAAGAGGAATGCTTCCAGCTTTTGTCCATTCAGTATGATGTTGGCTGTGGATAGTTGAATAATAGATGGCTCTTATTATTTTGAGGTATGTTCTTTCAATGCCTAATTTGTTGAGGGTTTTTAACATGAAGGGATGTTGAATTTTATTAAAAGCCTTTTCTGTGTCTACTGAGATTATCCTGTGGTTTTTGTTTTTAATTCTGTTTATGTGATGAGTCTCATTTATTGATTTGTGTATGGTGAACCAACCTCACATCCCAGGAATAAAGCCTACTTGATTGTGATGAATTAACTTTTCAGTGTGCTGCTGGATTTGGTTTGCAGTATTTTGTTGAGGATGTTTGTGTTGATGTTCATCAGGGATATTGGCCTGAAGTTTTCTTTTCTGCTGTGTGTCTCCCAGGTTTTGGTATCAGAATGATACTGGCTTTGCAGAATGAGTTAGAGGAGTCCTTCCCCCGTGAATTTTTGAAATAATTTCAGTAGGATTGGTACTAGCTCTTCTTTGTATGTCTGGTATAATTTGGCTGTGAATCCATCTGATTAAGGGCTTTTGGGGCTGGGTTTTGTATTACTGATTCAATTTCAGAACTCATTATTGGTCTGTTCAAGATTTCAATTTCTTACTGCTTCAATTTTAGGGGGCTTGTGTGTTTCCAGGAATCTATCCATTTCTTCTACGTTTTCTAGTTTGTGTGCATAGAGGTATTTATAACAGTGTCTGAGGACTTTTTATATTTCTGAGGCATCAGTTGTACTGTCATTTTTGTCATTTCTGATTGTGCTTATTTGGATCGATCTTCTCTCTTGTTTTCTTTATTAATCTAGTTAGTGGTCTATCAACCCTGTTTATTTTTTTGAATAACAAACTTTTGGTTTCATAGATCTTTTGTACGGATTTTCACGTCTTAATTTTTTTCAGCTACGATTTTGGTTATTTCTTTTCTTCTGCTGGCTTTGGGGTTGATTTGCTATTGTTTTTCTAGTTCCTCCAGGTCACACACCATTTTGTTTGATTTCCTGAACTACAGAAAAACCACCAAGCTAGTAAAGGGACATGAGGTGATATTGGAAGGTATTAGGCAGATCAAATGCCAGATAGATAAAGTAAGAAATGTAAGAGAGCTACTAGCAATTATACAAATACAAAGTTTATAACTCTGGCACAGAGAGCAGGTATTTGACCAATTTTAGTTGACTGAATTAATTAAAGAATAAGATGTCCCGGTGATGTCTGTAGGAAGAACAGGACACTCTCCCTGGATTTTATTGTGTTCTGAAGACAAACAATTTGTTTTGAGCCAAAAAAAAGAAAAAAAAAAACCAAGAATTAGCCTAGAAAAGAGGTAAGACTAGCTTGGTGACTAATTCAAGTCAAGGTTTACCATAACGGGCCATCTTTTTTCTTTTTTTTTTTTTCTTGAGACGGAATCTCACTCTGTCGCCCAGGCTGGAGTGCAGTGGCACAATCTCCGCTCACTGCAAGCTCTGCCTCCCGGGTTCACGCCATTCTCGTGCCTCAGCCTCCTGAGTAGCTGGGACTACGGGCGCCCGCCACCACACCCAGGTAATTTTTTTGTATTTTTAGTAGAGACGGGGTTTAACTATGTTAGCCAGGATGGTCTTGATCTCCTGACCTTGTGATCTGCCCGCCTCGGCCTCCCAAAGTGCTGGGATTACAGATGTGAGCCACCGTGCCCGGCCATAATGGGCTATCTTTAGCGTCCCCTGGCCAATTGAATTTCTCTGACCCAAACCTATATTGCTAGGGCTGGGTGAAAAGCATGCTAAATTCGGGAAATGAAAAAAAAAAAATAAACAAGGTGAACTCTGAATAAGGAAATAAGACTAAACATTCAAAAAGGATTTCAAGAAAAATATACAGGCTGGGTGCAGTGGCTCACACCTGTAATCCCAGCACTCGGGGAGGCCAAGGCGGGAGGACTACTTGAGCCCAAGAGTTTGAGACCAGCCTGGGTGACATGGTGAAACCACATCTCTACAAAAAACACAAAAGATTAGCCGAGTATAGTACCACCTGCCTGTAGTCTCAGCTACTTGGGAGGATGAGATGGGAGGATTGCTGGATTGTCCATTAACAGAGTTATTTGAGAGAAATTCTCAGACGGATTTCATAAACCTGCTAGCTTCTTAACAGTCACTCTCACAAATATAAATGTAGGCAACAACATATCTGTGTGTGCTGACTGGGTAAACTTTCCTAGTGCATAAAGTGACTGTTTTGGACTCTCCCCTAAGGGCTCAAAGACAAAAAAAATCTGTGTGATCTAACATCCTGGCTGGGGGTCAGGGGACAAAAACCAACCCAAGTAGTGACAAATATATGCAAATATTAAGTTATCCCCTAAAATTATGCTACCGGAAATAACAATATACTAAACCAGTGATGTTTCTTGAAAAATCCAATTTTAGGGGGAAAAAATTACCAAAGAATTTATCTAACATTAATTTATTCTAACATTGAAACAAACAGTTAATTAAAATTCAAATTTCCCACATTAGTATTTGCCCTTTGCCTTTTTTTTTTTTAAGGACCTGTGCATTTTAAAGGATATTGATGTCAAAGGTTTAGTATGACATGACACGAAGGTTTACAAGGAGACCTTTTTGGGCCACAGAAATAAAAATCAGGAAGCAGGTAACTAAAGACCTTTTGTGTGTGAGGCTTAGCAACCAGAACTGTATCAGCTCTAGCATTACCTTTTGTCTTATAATAAAATGCAGCTATTTCCAACAGTGTTTACTTACAAGGGACCAGCCCTCTCTCTCTGACACACACACACACACACACACACACACACACACACACACTGACAGATGTGTGCCTGTTTCTATTATCCGCAAGTTATTTCTCTCTGTGCCTCTGTTTCTTCATAGGGTAAAGCATGAACATGAGCATGTACATGAGGTGAATTCTAAGATATTTTTGCCAGCTTTAATATTTTATGAGAAAAAGTTCATGCACTGTATCTGAAAAAATCAAAATCAATTTCTTTTTCTGTTTGTTTCTGTTTTTGGAGACAGAGTCTGGCTCCTTCACCCACGCTGGAGTACAGTGGCACGATCTTGGCTCACTGCAACCTCCGCCTCCCGAGTTCAAGCAATTGTCCTGTCTCAGCCTCTCAAGTAGCTGGGATCACAGGCATGCGCCACCGTACCCAGCTAATTTTTGTATTTTTAGTAGAAATGGGGTTTTGCCATGTTGGCCAGGCTGGTCTCGAACTCCTGACCTCAGGTGATCCACCCACCTCTGCCTCCCAAAGTGCCGCGATCACAGGCATAAGCTACCCCAACCGGCCCTGAAATCAAATTTTCTCCTCAAAAGATACTTAACTTTTGGGACCATCAAATTTATTTGGCTATTGTTCTTTGGCTATTGTACACAAATGATGCTTGCTTTCTTTACTGTCTTCCATTTCGTTAGAGTGTTTGCCGGAGTTTCTCACATGGACCCCACAGTCAATGACAAATGGGCATTAACAAATTAGTTACACAACAGTGTTAAAAGTTCAGTTCACAATATGTACACTTTAAGCCTTCAGGGTTTTTGCTATGGAAAGCATTAAGACTAGCATCTTCTATGACTGTGTGTTTGAAACCAGAGCAAACTTTCCCTCTTTTCCTCATACTAGGTTTAACATCTACTTCCCCATTTAAAAATCTCAGGAAGTCTCAAAGCTCCGTGACGGCAGCAAGGGTGAACCTGGCTGGGGAGGAGAGGACAAGGGTTGGCAAGCATGTAAAGATGACTCATTCCAGAAGTGCTGGAAGCAGAAGGAACCATTATTGGGTAGGCAGTGAGACTGCTGGCTCACTGCCACTGGCTACAAGAGAGTCCCAGCCTCATTACCCCACCCTGGCAATGCAGTCAAATAAAGCCAAGTTCCTGTTGCACCTACATGCAGACAGGAGAAAAATGGGGAAGTAGGCCAATGGCAAGAAAAAATGATTCTCATGAAATGAACTCGACCTATTGCTTCCCAGGAGATCTGCATTCCTTTTCTTAAAACACTATTCTAACACATTTGAGACAATCCAAAGACCAAGCACATTTTGAGAGCATTCTCCTTAAAGACAGTGTGGTGGAGCAGGCAGAATCCAGGCTCTAGAGTCAGGAGGAACTGGGTGCAGGTGCTGGCTCCTTAATGTACTAAGAGACCTTGGGCAAGTGCCTTAGTCTCTCTGAGTCACAGTTTCCTCAAGTATGAAATAGGGGGAAATGTTGCTCATTTTGAGGACCTATTGTGAAGATTAGAAAATAATGTGTTCCTCATCTTCTTTTTCCTCTTCCCTACCCTCTCTTTCCTTTCACATCCTCTTCCTCCTTTCCCTTCTCTCCCTTCCTGTACAATTTGGTGCTAAAATCATAAGGTGCATCAGAACAAGGCAGCCCTCCATGCCTTGGGGTAGGGAGTAGCCGAGGAGGTCCAGAATAGGAAGTTGAATCCCAAACATGGTGAGGATGCATCCATTTAAGACGGACGGCCTGGCATGGAAAATCAGAACCCAAATGGTGTGAGGAGGGCATCCAAGCTGCACCAGGCTGGTGTGTGTGAACAGAGCCTGGAGAGACTTAGTGGGGAGGGAGTCTATGTACCACAGGTCAAGAGTGGCTCTGTGACATCCACAGCTGGATTTTGCTCTTTGTTACCACATAGGCTGATGAGCCGGGCGTGCTTTTCATACTTTTAGAAAGCAAACAGCTAAGCACCTTGACAGCTAGCACGACAAATGCAGGTCATAATAAGCAATTATTGATCAGGGAGACATTTTTATGGTGTTTTGGGAGTAACTGAATTATACGCACTGATGTGTTTGAATTTTAATGGTTTACCAGTTCACTGGGAGTAAAATATGTAGTAATAAAACAGATGATACCCCATTCCTTGATATCTCAGCTCTCCTTGAGCTCGACCTTCCTTCAGAATTACCTTAATCACCCCAGATGAAAAACAAAGTCTAAAGACTTTTATGATGCTGCCCATAACACTCATGAAATGTTTCACTGTCTCTGCGGCAAGAATAAATATAGTATGTAAACAAGTTTAATTACTTAAGAGTTCAGCTCTCCACCAAGCATCAAAAACATTCTGAAGTTTATCCCTCTTTGGTTCATTTAGAGAACACGACAGAAGAAATAAAGCTTAAAATCGTTAATATCACCCAAAGGATGTCATCAAATATTGATCTACATAACGTTATCAAAATATGCAGATAAAAGGTGGGACAAACAAGCAAACATGACACCATGCTAATCAGTAAACCAGTAATCATTTTCAAAAGTCATGGGGAGAAAAGTACTATTGTTTTTAGAACAAGGACACCAAATTTGGTGCTGTAGACATGAATGATAGAATGGAAATCGTTTAATAAATCTTCCAGTCTAAGTAACACAAACATTTCAAGTAAGAAAATACATTTCCTCCAATGTACTGGAGATCATGTATTTTACATTTTTGTGTAACTTAATCTTTCTCTGTTAGGTTTAAAAAGAAATCTAAAACTTTCCTCTATCCTTCATGGGCAGCATTATGTGTATGATTTAAATGTCTCAATTATAGAACTTGAGCGGCAAATGCCCTATAGAATGATGAGGGTGGGAGGGAACGCAAGTGGTCATCACTCCACTCCTCTGCCCCCTAAGTGGGATTCAAAACCATTACCACAGCTGGCAAGGACATAAAAGCCTATCTCTAGATATTATAGAGAAATGTAATATCAGCAAGGAGATAATTGAGGAATAAAGGAGCTAACTAAATCAGTGTTTGACTGCATGGTTCTGGATAACAAAGGCATGTCCTTAGAAGGCAAAGCGGCTTCATTAAGTATGGTCCTCCAGAGGAAGGCAGGTCACCCCCTCCATGGTACATTCAATATATGGGAGAGAATTTTGTGTTCATTCCTTTGACATGCTAATATAAGTATGTTTTCTGATATGTACTACTTAATAAATATAATAGCTAATATTTATTGAATTATTATTATATATGCTACCAAAGTATTTCACTTGGAGGGAATATTTGGGATAAATGGAATTGATTTCTTCTAATTTAATGGTCCAAGGCAGATTTTACATCACGGGCACTATAGTCCCAGCACCCCGCAAAGGACACTCCCATGTCCTTTTGTAGTCAGCCCCCTTCCCCACTCCCAGACCCTGGTAACCATGGACCTGTTTTCCATCCCTGTAGCTTTATCTTTTCCAGAATGTCAGATACATGGAATCATGCAGTTATCTTTTTTGTCTGGGTTCTTCTTCTCCTTCTTTTTTTTTTTTAAAGACAGAATCTCACTTTGTTGCCAAGGCTGGAGTACAATGGCATGATCTCAGCTCACTGCAACCTTCGCATCCCGGGTTCAAGAGATTCTCCTGCCTCAGCCTCCCGAGTAACTGGGACTACAGGCACGTGCCACCACACCCGGCTAATTTTTGTAGTTTTAGTAGAGACGGGGTTTCACCATGTTGGTCAGGCTGGTCTGGAACTCCTGACCTCAAGTGATCCACCTGCCTCAGCCTTCCAAAGTGCTGGGATTACAGGTGTGAGCCACCATGCCCAGCCTTTGTCTGGCTTCTTTCACTTAGCATACTGTATCTGAGATTCATCCAGGTTGTTATATATATCAATTGTTCCACTTCACTGCTGAGTAGTATTCCATTGTATGGATTTACCAGAGTTTGTTTATCTACTACCCAACTGAGTACAATCTGGGTTTTGTTCCAGTTTTTGGCAATTACAAATAAAACTGCTATACAGGTTTGGCAATTACAAATAAAACTGCTAAACTGCTATATTTGCATATAGGTTTTACGTAAATACTCAAGAGTGGGACTTACGGTTGTATGGTTAAGTGCATATTTAACTGGGATTTTAGAACACATAGGGAAAGGAAACTTGGTGACAGGACACTGTATTCAGAAAGTAGGTGTAATAGCTTCCAGATTAAAATAATAACTAAAAGAAGACTGGTGGAATTTAAATTTTATTTTAATACATAATATCCAGCACTGGCAAGAATATGGGAACATGCCAGTTTCATGCCCAGTTGGTAATGGAATGAAATAGCACGACTTTTCTGGAGAAGAATTTGGCAGTACCTATCAGAGCATACCATGTACACTGGCTTCATTTCTACCCTCACAAATATTCACACACATGTGTAGGGGCAAATGTGCAGATATGTTTGTTTCAGTATTATTTTCAATTATGAAAAATGGAGACAACCGAAATGGTCATTTAGTTTCAATAACTTATGACACATTCCTTCACCCTTTGAATACTAGGCAGCATTTCAGTAGAATGGGATATAGCTCTGACATGCACAGTTATTTTAAAGAAATGTTTGTAATATATAAATACACACATTAATACATATATCTTCATGTGAAAAACATAAATAGACAAATATCTTTTTGTGAGGGTATGAAAACATCTCGAAGCTACACAGCTGGGCTTTATGCCGTGAAGGGTGAGTTAAGGAAAGGGTAGGACGCTGGTAAGTAGTGAGGCATGAGATTTGCCTTTTCCTTAATGCACCTCCATATTACCTGATTTCTTTCAAAACAATCATACATTATTTGGCGCATAACCAATTAAAGGAGAGCTAAATAATCAATCATTAACCAACAAATGGCCAGCAACCCCTATTGCATCCTCCTCCAACTTTCTAGTAAATCACTTACGAAGACACAGAAAAACTGGAAACGCATCCAAATGAAGAGATACCTTAATGCCTGAATCTGGACAGAACCTCTGTGGATCAGATGGAGCTGGAAAGAGAAGGATGTACCAAACTTTGTCTCCCCAAAGGGGAACTCACTGAATAAAGATAAGAAGGTGTTGTACACCTTCCTGCCCACGAGTCCCTGGTCAGTGTCTATACAGAAATCTCAATTCTCCTTCTTCATAATAGTGGCTTATCTATGAAGCCATCACAGCTTCCACCTGGTTTCATTTATATGAATTACCACCTTCTCCTGGTCCTTCTCCTTCCACCATCATTCTAAAACAATACAGATACAACTCACAGACAGCAAGTTAAAAATGTACTATGTGAGGTTGGGAGATGAAGGGCATCTGGCAATAGTGTACTGGATTCTCCCTACAGATAAAATACGACAGATGCACATAGAGACAGAATGAGCCCTGGGAGGAGTGTGTGCTAGGAATTATAGTTTTCATGGGCAGAGTGTTAGATTCAGAATGCAAGAGAATGAGGCAGAGGGATAGAAAGAGATGCAACTTTTCTACAAGAAAGCTTGCCAGAAACTGACAATGAGTTCTGAAGTTGTACACTTCTCCCTGTCCACTAGGTGACCTTTGAGAAGGGAACTGCTCCATTACACAGGGGTGCAGAGAACTGGGCCAATGGTAATCCCATCCCTAGAATGTTGCCAAACATAAAGTTAAAACAGATATTCCTTTCTTTTTTAGGGGAACAAGATGCAAAAACTTGCATAGAATAAATATATGGATAACCATTGCTTCTATAGAAAAGATAAAAACAAATGGAGACACATAAGGGAACAGAAGCAACAGCCAAGTGGCTAATGGTCTGGATTAATGCTTTAATCCCATACTCTTAGAAAATAGTAAGTTTGTGAATCAAATTTTAAGCATGATGCCAAAATTAAATATAAGGAAAAATATTAATATAGATTTAATGACATAAATAATTCTGAATGTTGAAAATTAAAAACAACTTTAAAAGACAAAAGGCATACTGGGGAAGACATTTTTAATACATGATAGACAAGGGTTAATATCTTTAACAAATAAAGTGCTTATAAAAATAAATCAGACTAGACAAATACATTAATAGGGATGCACAAACTTCATGAATAAGCAGAGCACCAGGAAAAATAAAAAAATGGCCAAGAAATATATAGAAGAAAGATGCCTAATCTAATAATAAAAGAAAATGAAAATAAAAGACAATCTTTTAACAAATAAAATTGGAAATGTCGATAAATTATAACATCTAATATTCTTGAGGATTCATGCATATAGTGTCAATAATCTTTTTTTTTTTTGAGATGGAGTTTCACTCTTGTTGCCCAGGCTGGAGTGCAATGGCGCGATCTTGGCTCACCAAAACCTCTGCCTCCCAATTTAGCTATATTTAGAGGATCAAGTGATTCTCCTGCCTCAGCCTCCCAAGTAGCTGGGATTACAGACATGCACCACCATGCCCAGCTAATTTTGTATTTTTAGTAGAGATGGGGCTTTTCCATGTTGGTCAGGCTGATCTCGAACTCCTGACCTCAGGTGATCCACCCATCTCGGCCTTCCAAAGTGCTGGGATTACAGGCGTGAGCCATCACGCCCGGCCTTTTTTTTTTGAGATAGGGTCTTTCTCTGTTGCCTGGGCTGGGGTGCAGTGGCGCAGTCATCGCCCACTACAGCCTTGACCTCCTGGACTCAAGTGATCCTCCTGTCTCAGCCTCCTGAATAGCTAGGACTACAGGTGCACGTCATCACACCCAGTTAATTTTTTTTTTTTTTTTTGTAGAGACAGGGTCTCTATATATTGCCCAGGCTGGTCTTGAACTCCTGGGTTCAAGTGATCCGCTTACCTCAACCTCCCAAAGTGCTGAGTGAGATTATAAATGTGAGCCACTGCGCCCAGCATAATGCTTGATTTAGTATTCCAAATCTTTAAATTTCTGCATATCCTTTGACATAGAAATTCCTCTTGTAGGAATTTATTCCAAAGAAAAAATCATAAATATGTACAAATTTTTAGTGAGAAGGATGTTTTTGCATTTTAAGTACACCACTGAAAAGTAAGGAATCGCCTAAATACTAAAATTGGTTAAATAAATTTTGGTATAAATATATTATGCAATCATTAATCATTGTATTGAGGAAGTATATTTAATAGCAAAGGGAGAGAATCACTCTTTACTGCAAAAACCAAAAATGTATGTTACAAAAATGATATTATAATCTTATTTAGTTTTCATACAAACATATACTAAAAAAACCCAACACTATTCAAAGGATAGACATCAAATGTTCATGATGATTATCTGTCTAGAATGAAACTGAGTGATTTTTGTTTCATAATTATTTCTAAAATTTCTACAAGTATTCCAAAAAGAGTCATTTTTTTCTTTTACATTTGTGCAAGATCAAGAAAAATCACTACTCCAAGAAGCTTGCATTGCCATGAGAAACGAAAAAGTGGACAAGCCCGAAATAGAAAGTAAATCTGAAAACCAAATGTATCAAAACGGACCTATTTGTTGTTCCTTCTCAGATTTTTTTAGATCTTTAATGTCCAGAAAGTACCTCTAAGGATAGCATTTAAAAACTTGGGAACAACTTGTTCTGAAATCTTTTATTTATTATCAGCAAACCATAGTTTTATTTGACTCCCCAGCAAACTTTGTTTTCCATTCATATTAGAACAGATGATGGATTAGCATCTTTCTCTTAATAACTTTTAATAATGAATGCTTTCTCTTTTTCTGCTGCTGAAAATGTGTGCATATTGACATTGCTCCAGAAAACCTCAGCACAAACTCAGTGGCACCCTTCCAGGAGCTAGATAAAACCCAATCCTCAAAGTCTTTCATCATTTACCCCACAGAATAGTAATTCTTACTGAGGTATAGGAGGAGTGAGGCTATCAGAATTTTAAACTACTAACGTCTTGTCAAAGGTTCTGTGATGTGTCTCTAGTGGGGTGTGCCCTAATCTGTAGACAGTCCACATCTCACTCCCCACATGTACACCCATGCAGGTTGAGAATTTCAATGTGCATAGATGTTTCTCATGAGAGAATGCTGTCCAGGTCCATGGCATGGAGAGAAAAAGCTCAGAACAATGTCACAGAAGGTTTGATTAATCCAGGAAAGAAAGATCCCTTACTGGAAGGCCAGCAAGTAATTTATTTCTTGGTCATAGACTCGAATGCCACCTCTGAATCTGAGGCCAGGTTTCAATTCACTTAATTTTTTTCCCCCTAGGAATTCATCAGAATTAGAAGACAACAAAAAGGCTGTATTCCAGGTGCCCAAACTTTTGGCTTCCCTGGGCCATACTGGAAGAAGAATTATCTTAGGCCAAATATAAAATACACTAACACTAAAAATAGCTACTGAGCTTAAAAAAAATTGCAAAAAAAATCTCATAATGTTTTAAGAAAGTTTATGAATTTGTGTTGGGCCACATTCAAAGCCATCCTAGGCTCCATGCTGCCCACCGGCTAGGGGTTGGGCAAGCTTTCAGTCTATTCTTTATGTGTAAAATAGAACTTCCTTTCTCAGTAAGTGAATGGATAAATAAACAATGGTACAGCCATGCAATGAAAGATTATTCAGCAATAAAAAAATGAGCTATCAAGCCTCAAAAAGACATTGAAGAACAAGGTGGAATTATGGAAACAGTAAAAAAGGAAAGTGGTTGCCAGGGGGGAAGGATGAACAGGTGGAACACAGAGGATTTTTAGGGCAGTGAAACGATTCTGTATGATACTGTAAAGGCAGATACATGTCATTACACATTTGTCAAAAGCCATAGAATATACAACACAAAAAGCAAACATTAATGTAAACTATGGACTTTAGTTAATAACAACATAACCATATTGGCTCAGCTTTACGGTAACAAATGTACCACACTAAAGTGAGATGTTCATAATAGGGAGAACTGTGTGTGTGACACGGAGTGGGGATAAGGAAGGAGTACATGAGAACTCTATTTTCCATACAATTTTTCTGTAAACCTAGAATTGTTCAAAGTATTAAGAAATATTTAAAAACTAACAATATAAAATTAATATTTGTATACAAAAAGCGAAAAAAAAGTAACTTACTTCCGGTTCACGATTAGCCACTCCCGGATGTAGGTCTGAACACAGTCCCTGACATGCGGGTCCAGTTCAACCCTAATGAGGCAGAAAATGAAATAAACACATGTTATTACTGGGTAAAACAACAAAACAATCCCTTATCATGAGCAAGGAACATGATATGAATTTAAATCCTTATCAGTGAGAATGCTTAGGATGTCCTTGCCCAATCATTCCAAATGCCTGAAGTATTCCTGGGGCAAGAAACATTTTTACTTTGATCAGACAAACACGTTGGCATTTTTTGCTTTGTGGGTTTTCTTTATTATACAGAATCATGTTAAATTATAACTATCCCCAAAGGCATTCTGACACAAGACAGGTAGAACTAGCTGTAATCGAATACAAAACAAGGAACGTAAGTATAAACACCTATCTCTGACAGGGTAATTTGGACATATTTCTTATGCATGTGTAACCTTGTTACGACACGCATGCTCTCCTTTTTGAAAGCCAGGAAAAAGAACAGTTGTCTTATGCTTTGACGAAATTGCAAACACTGGCTTTTGTTGGTGATCATTAATTCAGTTGGTTCCTGTCCTGTCTGCTTAAGGAATGCACCATGAGCAATACTCTTCAAGTGCTTCAGAGTCTTGAAATCAGAAATAACAATTGTAGCAAAGCTTTTTGCTATTGTTGCAAATGCATTAGTACCAGAAATAAACAGGCTTAAATGCTACAAGCCTTAATTTTCTCACCTGTAATAAGGAGGTAAGAACGGAGACACGCTGTTAGTATTCGATGAAATATTGTAAGGGTTACACATGTAGTCTCCGGGCCCTAAGTGCCCAAATCCCAGCTTCATCCCTTATACCTATGTGACCATGAGCCAGTCACTCAACCCTTCTGTGCCTCAGTTTCCTCTCCTTAAAGCCGTTATAGTAGTAAGAGTGCCCCTTTTAGTAGACAGCTTTGATGAAGATTAAATCAGTTAGTGTGCAAAGTGCTTAGAATACTGCCTGGCACACAATAAGATGCATATATGATATTAATAGTTTACATTAGGTAGCATTTACTGTGCATTATGCACTGAGGCAATCACTTTATATGTATTAATTCAGTTAATTCTCGATCAGCACCATAGGGTAGGCATTACTATTATTCTCACTTTGCAGAAAAATGAGATGGTAAGGATCTTGTTCCAAGTCACACAGCAAGTGGTGGAGCAGGGACCTGAATCCAGGCAGCTCACCTGTAGCGTTCATGCTTTTCACTACCATGCCATCACAGCTCAACATAAAGTCCTGGGCTAGGCACAGGGTGTTCAACAGGAGTCAGCTATTGTTTACTCTGGTGTGATGATGATACCTTCCCCTGCCTTAATTATACGGAAGACTTTTTGGCAACAACTGAAATAGTAGAGGTTGTCTTAAAGTCATCAGACAGGTATGTTCCCTATAAATTCTTTTGACAAGGCAATAGTATACTAAAAAACTGATGCTAAGTAAAGAAATTATCTTCCTTATCAAATTCCAAAGAAAAAAACCGAAAACAAAAACTCCTCCTTCCTCTAAATTCATTGTACTGTTTTTTGTTTTTGTTTTGTAAGAAACAGTGTCTCACTATTTTACCCAGGCTGAACTCAAATTCCTGGGCTCAAGTGATCCTCTTGCCTCAGCCTCCCGAGTAGCTGGGACCACAGGAACAAGCTGGGGTGACTGGCTACTGTAAGCATTTTAAACAGCTTTTTCCAAGATTCTGACCATATTTGGAAATATCCATAAATTTTACATAAAGGAATAAATGATTCTTCATTAAAGATGAAAATAGTAAGTGTTAACTTATATTAAAGTCATACCTGAATAAATGGACTGAAAATGGGGGAGTATGTATCCCCAAAATGACAATGATTTTGTTTCCTAGGAAGTGTGTATTTTTAAAACATCAGAGCTATACATACGGTCAGTTCTCCTATGTGAGTGAGAATTGTCTGAACAAGAGAGCAACGGTTCACAATGATACCACCCCATTATCATCTAACCTCCTTAAACTGTGATGAAATAAAATCCAAAATAGAACTAGAATATCTCAGAGTAAAGAGGGCAGGGGCTGTGTGTCAGGATCTTCTTTACCTTCTGGCGAAGATGAGAAGCTGGAATCTGTCCAGGAGGATATGAATCTTAATTTGGCTTTTAAAATAAATGTAAATAAAAGTTTATCCTAAACCTCCAAAGAGACATTTTTTTTTTTTACATTTTGGAAGCAACAGGAGTTTCATTTAGCTACAATTCCACAGTTAGTTTGATACCAAAAGCTAATGCCCATGCCTATAAACATATAGAATATCCAACTATAGAAACTCAAGCCCTAATTAGCTAGTCACATGTTTATTCTACAGAGCTCTCCCCACTGTTTTAGCACTGCATGACACTCTCTTCAAAGGAGAGACTTTGACTTATTCATCTTTTTATCTCAGTACCCTGAACACAGTAGATGCTCAATAAATGTGGGTTTACCTAACGTTCCTAACTTGATCCAGTCTCATAACTGTAAGCAATCAAAATGCTTCTGGATGGCAGCATTTCAGTAATTATTATTAAAAATCTTGACATTTTTACAAATGGAGAAACCGAGGATTTGGGAGGTCATGTGACAGCCAAGGTCACTGAGCTGGCAGCCAGGTGGTCTGGCTCCGGAGCCTGCACTTTTAACCTCCTCTTGAGCATTTCATTTGGTCCCCCTGCATCCCTTGCACTGGCTTAGTCTCCACACCAAAAGCTCTGGCCAAACTAATTATTTAAAAACTATCCATACTTAGGTGATGATATCATATGGCTGTCCCACACATTTGAATGGACTGAGCAATTTTATTTTATTTTTAAGTTCAGATCGAGGGCATCTCCCCCATCCGCTTATTGAAAACAATCATGACAATCCCAATCACGTCTACATTTTAGAAACTATTTACCCTTCCTCCGGCAAAGCGGGCTGCAAAGTCCTACATTCCTTTGGCGTGAACACCACGTCCAAGTCGTCATCAGTGAAGTCCCCGAGCTCCTGGGCAAGCTGCACATCCAGGCTATTCAGGTGTGTCATCAGAAGTCCTTCAAAGTCCACTGGCTCCACAGGGTCATAAAACTGAGGCTGGAGAGGCAGGGAAAAGGAAAAGGAGGTTCTCACCCAGTTTTCCGGCAAAAGCACAAAGGCAATAGTAGATGTTTGCCTTGCTTTCCTTTGACTTAGTAAGTACTTCGCTCCTGGCATAAAACAGAGCGACTCTTTGGAGGAGCTGTCAAACACAGAAGTAGTGATATGGAAAAAAATGCAGCACAGAAAGTCAAGTCATAACATGATGAGTAATTAAAATCACACCCCAAGGCGGAATTTTTCTCTCCTTAATTGCAACTTGATGAGGAATCCTGAGGAGATCCAAAATGAGATCACAAAGCTTCGCTGAATTTTTATAATTTCTCCCGCAAAAGCTCTCCGAGGCCATGTTTTGTTTACCCAAATACAGTGAACTAGGGAATGGAGACAGTTTTCCAGAAACCCAGGCAAACTCAACACTCCTTGGCTGAGTATTTAGGCACAGTGTTTCTTTTGGCCTAAGTTATGCTATACATTGATTCTCGAAAGCACTTCATATATAATCATCGCTGACAGTGAACACCGAGTGTTTCAGTGGCTGAAACAATCCAGGGCAGTGATTTCTAAATGTCACTGGGGTGCCTGCTGCTGATCGGGAAGAAATTTCCACTGGACTGCAGCTACACAAGCAAATTCAGGGCAATCTGCCGAGTTTTCACATAGCAAAATGTACTCACTTTGAAATAAGTGTTCTTTGCTCTTCAATTTTACCTTCCGCAGTTGGAAAGAGGGGTAATAAAAGAAATAATAGAAATCGATGGTAATTATAAAAATAGTTCTTACAGTTGATAAAATTAAAAGTTGGCAACCTTTTCAGTCCTCAGTTAAAATCTATTTTCTTTTCTGTGAAATCCAAAGACTGAGGAATGATCACCCTAAGAAAGTAAAAGAATCACTTAGATCCAGTAGGTTTGTGTCATAATAATAGCAGCTCTATGAAGTGTTCATTTATGGCAGAGTCTTTGGAGTCATCAGCCAAGGGGGGCTGGGGGTGGTGGGGAAGTTACTGTTTTTCTCTATCTCTACCCTCCAGTGGACCAACAAAACAAATATCTTGGATGCTTTACTTGCACTGCCTTGATGGGAGACAAGGGCAGATCCAAGGGAAGTACTAACGAAACCGGTTTTTCATCCCTTTGAAACCATATACCAGTAAGGGCTTCAAGATGGAGAGGAGAGACAAAGCGCTGTTGAAGAGGCAAGAGGAAATAAGATCAGAGAATGGAGACGTGGCATGCCTCGTCCCCTCCCCACTCTTGCTGTCCCTGATGATAGAGGAGACACGAGTGACGTAAGTTAGGGAGTGAGGATGAAGCTGCAAATTAGGCAAAATATGCCCTACTTCCCGTCTGGGATTTTTTTTTTAACTTTTAGGCTTGGGGGTACACGTGAAGGTTTGTTACATAGCTAAACTCGTGTCATGGGGGTTTGTTGTACAATTATTTTATCACCCAGGTATTAAGCCCAGGACCACAGAGTTATCTTTTCTGCTCCTCTCCCTCTTCCCACCCTTCACCCTCAAGTAGACCACAGTATCTACTGTTCTTTGTGTTGGTAAGTTCTCATCATTTAGCTCCCACTTATAAGTGAGAACATGCAGCATTTGGTTTTCTATTTCTGCGTTAGTTTGCTAAGGATAATAGCCTCCAGCTCCATCCATGTTCCTGCAAAAGACATGATCTCATTATTTTCATGGCTGCATAGTATTCCACGGTGTATATGTACCACATTTTCTGCATCCAATCTGTCATTGATGGGCATTTAGGTTGATTCCATGACTTTGCTCTTGTGAATACTGTTGCAATGAACATTCACGTGCATGCGTCTTTATGGTAGAATGATTTATATTCCTCTGGGTATACACTGAGTAATGAGATTGCTGACTTAACATTTTCCTATGCCATGGCAAAGGAGGGCAGAAGAGAAGGTGACAGGACAACTTCAGTAGCTGTGAGCAAAGCATTCCCTTCATTTCCCAGGGTTTCCAGGTGCTACGAGAAGGGACAGAGTTGGTTCCGTTCGTTCTGACTGGGGACCTGAAGGTCAGCTGAAGACAGGACTATAGTCCTTAGAAGGGTGCCTCTCAAAATGAAACAACAGGAGCCATGAGGGGCTAAAGGAGCCAGAGATCAGCCTGTGCAGGAGCCAGATGAGGACTAAGTTTGCATTAGGACACTGGTGAACTCTGCCAGAGGAAACAACAGACACCAGCTACGCACAAGACAAATGCATCTGCCAATCTGCCACAGACACCTCCATAGGACCAACCCCACCCCACCCAACCACCACATGGAATAGAGAGTTTAGAGTCAGGATTGAACGACTTCTATAGGAAATAATGAAACTGCATTTTTCCCAGCCCCAACCTCATTACTATGAAGTTTATACCCATTCAAGTAAGAATTATTGAGCATTACTATGTGCAAAGAAATTGGACTAGGATTGTCTCATTCAATCCTCACTATAACCCTGTGAGGTATGCATTCTTACTGCAAGTTGCGTTCAACTGGTGTTTCAGAGTTTTGAATCTTTCGTATCATGTCATATTTACATATACATAACGAGACATCTAGGGGATGGAACCCAACTGGAAACATTAAATTCATTTATGTTTCATATACACCTTATACACATAGCCTGAAGGTAATTTTATATAATATTTTTAATAACTTTGTGCCTGAAGAATTCTATTCAGTCATAACAAAGAATGAAATCATGTCTCTTGAAGCAACATGGATGGAACTGGAGGCCATTATCTTAAGTGAAAAAACTCAGAAACACAAAGACAGATATCACATGTTTTCATTTAGGAGTGGGAGCTAAATAGTGTGTACACATGGACACAGAATGCTAGACATGAAAGGCTTGGAGAGGTGTGAAGGTGGGAGGGGGTGAGGGATGCTAGATTACTTAATGAATACAATGGATGCTATTTGGGTGATGGAGACACTAAAAGTCCAGACTTTACCACTATGCAGTATATTCATGTAGCAAAACTGCACTTGTAGCACTTAAACTTATACAAATAAAAAAAGTATTGTGTGTATGAAACAACGTTTTGACTGACCTGTCACGTGACGTCAGGTGTGGAATTTTCCACTTGTTGCGTCACGGAGGTACACAAAAAGTTTCAGATTTTGGAGCATTTTGAATTTTGCATTTTCAGACTAGGGATGCTCGGCCTGTATCCTCATTTTACAGGTGAAGAAAGTAAGGCTAGAGATTTAACAATTTTCCCATGATTACACAGCTAGGGACTGGCCCATCTGGAATTCAAACCGAGGCAGGCTCATGTTCTTAACCGCTATAATTTTGATTGTTTTCTTTTGCAGGCCTTTCAAGAAATCTGTATATTTTGAAATAATCAAAACACCAGGCAACAGTAAGTGTGTTTGGAAGTGAGTCAAAAAATATATTGACCATGACCCACACATTACACTCTGAGCTTCTCATAAGATTGGCTGCTCAGAGGAATAATGGTAAGTAAATAAAAGTGATAATAAATGTAAACTTATTGTGAAGAATATCAATTACTCAAGGAGAGGCAATGGAAATACACATTTCAAAATTATACTGAAGCATAGTTTGAAGCAAGGTGACATGAGCTGTAAAACTAGTGAGTAGAAGCCTCATGGAGATACGACATTTGTGTGCAATCATCAGTGAAAAAAAATTTCACTTCCTGCCAGAGAATAATACTTGTCATGTTGGACAGGCACGGTGGCTCACACCTGTAGTCCTAGCACTTTGGGGGGGCCAACGCAGGAGGATTGCTTGAGCCAGGAGTATGAGACCAGCCTGGGCAAAAAAGCGAGACTGTCTTTACAATTTTTTTTTTTAAAGTTAGATGGGTGTGGTGGTACACCACCTATACTCCTGGCTACTCCAAAGGCAGGGGTGGGAGAAACACTGAGCCCAGGAGTTCGAGGCTGCAGTGAACTATGATCACATCACTGCACTCCAGCCTGGGTGACGAGGAAAACCGTCTCTAGAAACCAAAAAAACAAAACAAAACAAAAAACCAAACTTGTCATGTCCCTGAAATTCAAAGCTACAAATTATGAAAAACCTGGCTAATCACAGCCCCTGTTACCTCCAGGAGAGACTATCCAGGGAGAAGATGATTCCTCACTCAGCAATGATGTGCTCAGCATCTACTGGGTAGGGCATACTGAGCTCCTGAGTTGGCCATTGGGGATACAGAGGATCACAGCCAGTTGTTCTTATGGAGTTGCACTCTAATAAACCATGAGGTGGTGAAATGCGCAACTTTCTCACACATAAATAATGCCATTATTTGGGGGGGAATTTGATAAAGAACATATATCATCATTAAGCACTGTGTGGCAATGTGCCAAGGGCAACATACCCAGTTGATGATAAAGTCATAAACTCTTGAGGTCTGAATCTATTCCAGTACCGAAGAACTGGTAAGCACAAACAGCAGTGATAGCATTATTGAGTATGGTTCTAGCACTACACCCAAGTTGACATTTAATAGTTTGTCTCCCCTACTCTTTCTACACTGAAACTAAAGTGGGAGGAAATTGGTCATTCCAAGTGTGGTGTAAACTAGTCTTGCCCTTGGCAAGTGGGTGGAGACCCTAACTACTGTTAACTAGGCCTCCTAGCAGTTGTTCCTCTTGCAAATTCAAGTAATAACCAGGAACCAAAAAAGATTTCTGTTCTCTAAACTGTCAGGAGTCTTAATCTCAAGAGTAGGCTTTACTATGAGGCAGTCAACACACACACACAAACACACACACACACACGCACACAAACATATATACATACATCTAGTGATTAGCCAAAGAAGAAAACAAATATTGGAGAGCGTTACAGTGGCATTGCATTTCAGCAGGGATGCAGTTTAGAAACAGGGGTCGGGTAGGGAATGAGGAATTTCCTAAGATCAGTTCAAGGCAAGACTTGGGTCCCTGGAAGCTCAAAAGTCAAACATGAAAATTAACTGTTTTGCCTTCTCTGCTGTTGTGCTATATGTGGTCTCCTAGTCAGTGGAGACCAAAGACTAGTTTAAATGAAGAGCAAAGTAATTTCAAGAAGGTCATCTTTATGTCATGATTTTTCAGAGTATGCATATCATTCGTTGTACGTAATAACATAAGAAAAAATAAAAAATTAAAAACCAAAACAACTTTTTCTTTTTTTGAGACAGAGTCTTACTCTGTTGCTGGAGTGCAGTGGCAGGATCTTGGCTCACCGCAACCTCCACCTCCTGGGTTCAAGAAATTCTTGTGCCTCAGCCTCCTGAATAGCTGGGATTACAGGCATGCGCCATGACACCTGGCTAATTATTGTAATTTTAGTGGAGACGGGGTTCCACCACGTTGGCCTGGCTGGTCTCAAACTCCTGGCCTCAAGTGATCCACTCACCTCGGCCTCCCAAAGTATTGGGATTACAGGCGTGAGCCACCGTGCCCAACCCCTTTTGAAAAATAAGACAAAAATATTTAAGACTGCAAATGCAAATGTTCCTAAACCAGGCTTTACCTTTCGTGATGGCTTCATGACGTGTCAACTTGGCTAGGCTGAATTACATTTCCTCGAATTCCTTTCCAGTGTGTTTTCAGACAGGGTGAGCTACAAGAGAGTTCTCCCGCAAGAGCTGGAGTTCAGAAGGGAGACTGCAGCCATTTTTTAGCATACACACACCTTTTTTCAGTTACATAATCAGTCATTTAAGTGCTTCCGTGAAGGGAATATTGCCAATGTAATTAAAGTCCCTAAACAGGTGACTTTAAGTTAATCAAAGGAGAGATTCCCCTGGGTGGGCCTGACTTAGCCAGTTGGAAGCCTTTTCTAAGAAGGTAGAGGCTCTCTGGCAGTTCAGACTCCAGGCTTCAGCTTGTGCCCAAGGGGGCTCGGTCTGTTTGGAATATTTCCTTCCTGACTTATCTGCCCTGTGGACTTTTAAGCTTGCTTAGCCACACACCAGCAGTAGGCAAGCCAATACCTTCATACACATCCATATGGATTTCCTACAGGTTCTGTTTCTCTGATTGAACCTGACTGATAAACCTCCTTTCATTCATTCAACAAATACTACTGGGGTCCTACAGCAATCAGACACTAGGCTAAAGAAACAGTCACTTCCCTCAAGCAATTTTCAATACTTCTCTAGTGAAGGCTTATGCAGTCTTTCTTTTTAGTTATTTTTTTCAGACTTCTGGTCAGTAGACTAGAAACACACAAAAAATAATTAGAAATATCACCAAAGCTTAAATGATCCATAACCAAATATTCATTTTTAAAATTAAGCAAGTTTGAGATTTCCCTTGCCCTGTAACACATGTCAAAGGCTATTTCTCCTGACAAAGGATAGGATTCTATTTGCTCTGAAATTGAAAATTCCTACAACCCCAGAACCATATCTGTTAAAAATTAATCTACGTAGCTCCTAACACAGTGTAGTGTACAGATAGCATGCTGACAGCTGACTCAAACCACAAATCTAAACAATATTTCACAAATAGGATGGTGAAAACAGAGAGCTTAAATGACTTGCCCCCAAATCACATGTGCAGTCACACAGGACCTGGCCGCCTCGTTACAGCACAGGGGAGGCTTCACGCCACTCCTGGTGGGGATGGGGAAGAGGCACGATGTCTCCAGGTGGCGCACCTGTATCCTCGTGCATGTTTATTTACCTTTTGGAGAGTGGTCCTCACACTTACTTGGCTGTTCACAACAGACAAGCCTTGTCAAAGTCACCTAAGACTTCACGATGCCAAATTCAATGGTTTTTGCTCAGTCCTGGTTTACTGGACACAGTGCATTGGATACAGTTGATCACTCTCTCCCTCTTGACATACTTTCTTCCCATGGAAGGCAACCAATTGTCTCAGGGTGTCCCAGTCTCTTAAAATCTCATGTACTGAGAAAATTCTCAGTACCAGGCAAATTGTGACAGTTGGTAACTCTATCTTACACCACTTTTACTAGGTTTTCCTCCTACTATGCAGTGCCGTGGAGTTCAATTCTAAATCTCTTCTCAATCTGCATTCAATCTCAAATGATCTCATTCACTCCCATGGCTTTAAATATATATTTTTAAAACTACAAGTTTTTATCTGCAGCCTCAACTTCTGCCATAAATTCCAGGCTGACTTTTCCAATTACACCTCAACATCACTACCTGGTAATTTAACAGACCTCTCAAACACAATGAGTTCAAAACTAACTCTTAACTTTCCTGGCAATCTGCTCTTCCCATACCTTCCATACCTCCACACCTCTGCAAGTGGCAATTCCAGTCCACCAATTGCCCAGGTGGAAAACATTAAAGTCAATCTTGCTTCTTCTCTTTCTCTTACACTCTACCTATCATCCATCAGAAAATCCTGTCCACTTTGCTTCTGAAATATATCCAGAATCGAAATACTTCTCACCTTCTCTTCTGCCACCACCCTAGTCCAAAGCACCGCCATTGCTTTCCTGAGTTACCGTGACATCTTCCTAACTGCCCTCCCTCGTCCAGTCTATTTTCCACACTGCAGCCAGAGGGATCGTCATAAAAACTCAAATGGTTCCACGCCTAATCTCAATGCTCACAGCAGCTTCTGGTCTTAGAGTAGGAGCCAGTGTTCTACAGTCTCTGAGGCCTGTGACCCAGCCCTGCTTTGTCTATGACTGCATTTCCTACTGCCCACTCTGTTCAGGCCTCATTCTGCTTCCTTGCTGTTTCTGGAGCATGTCACTTACTGAAGTCTTGGGGACTTTGCACTTACTGTTCCTTCTGACTGGAATATTTTTCCTTCAGATATCCATCAAGTTCATTCAGAATTCTGCCCAAGTGTCTCCTTTCCAGATAGAGGACTTCACAGATGACCCAATCTAAAAGCATCTATTCTGGGTCACGATTTCATTCTTCAAAGCCCTCGATACTCCCTGATACAATCGACATTTTCTATTTGTCTGTGTCTTTCCCTCATTCTGAAAGGCAAACTCCATGAGGATAGGCCCTCTATCGTATTCACTGTTGTATCTTCAATCTCACTGCTGTGCCAGCAGTTCCTGACACAGAGACCCAATATATATTTCTCAAATGAATGAGTAAGCTCTCTACTATCTTTAAACGAAGCTGAAGGCAGTAAAGTTCTTCTAGCTTCTGTGATATCAAAGTTCTGTACTTTATGGACTAAACAATTTCCTGCTTCCACCAACAACAATCTACCACTGACGCCACTAAGAGGGAGATGCTGACATGCCACCATGGGCATCACTCTAGTTTCACCAAGGCTGAGTTGATTCCTCTGCTGCACGATGACAATAAAGAAATGCCTGCTCTGTGTAGGGAATGACTGCCACTCTTTTATTTTATCTTCCATTGTGAATTTGCATGAAAATTATCTTGAGATTTTCATTTTCCATCATGCCCCTTCCAGTGCAATCAATGAAACCTAAGAATAGCCCAACTCCTTGAAAGATGAAGTGCGAAAGAACAATAGAATCAGAAGAATAAAAGAGGACCATATTTATCAGGCAATTAACCATTTAAGTCATCCTGAGCTGTAAAATAAAAAAGGTTGCTTTATTGCACAGAAGCCTATACACATAACAAAAATAAATGCCTTCTAAGCTATGAGACTTTTTTAAAAATAAACGTTACATATACAAACATGCCATGTAACCATGGTGTTTGGTACATATCCAGGATGTGGCTTTTTACATGCTTTTCTTCAGTCAGAGCCGTTATGCTCCAGCTAATTCATTCCATTTCACTTCAAAACTTTTCTCACTTTTAAAAATAGGATTTTTCCATCCATAAAATACGTAGCTTAAGGTTATTAACCACCTATACAATGTCTCAAATCCTTCTTGCTTCCTTAGGGCATAGATCCTAACTCTTTCTTCTCTTGTCCCCTCCCCTCCCCTCCCCTCCTTTCCTCTGGGACAGGGTCTCCTACTCTTCTCTTGTACGTTACTCTTCCTCCCCTCCCCTCCCCTCCCCTCCCCTCCCTTCCCTTCTCTCTTCTCTTCTCTCCCTTTCTCTTCTCTCTCTTTCTCTTTTCTTTTCTGAGACAGGGTCTCACTCTGTTGCCCAGGCTACAGTACTATGGCTCAATCATGGCTCACTGCAGCCTCCAATTCCTGAGTTCAAGTGATCCTTCTGCCTCAGCCTCCCAAGTAGCTGGGACTAAAGGTATGTGCCACCATGCCTGGCTAATTTTTTTTTTTAAACTTTGTTGTAGAGATGAGTTCTCACTACGTTGCCTAGGCTGGCCTTGAACTCTTGGCTTCAAGCTATCCTCCTGCCTCTGCCTCTCAAATTGCTGGGATTACATACAGCCATGAACCATTGTGCCTGCCTTTGAACAATCAGAAAATAGGCCGGGTGTAATGACTCATGCCTCTAATCCCAGCACTTTGGGAGGCCTGGGCAGGCAGATCACTGAAGCTCAGGAGTTCAAGACCAGCCTGGGCAACATGGAGAAACTCTGTCTCTACAAAAAAAATACAAAAATTAGCCAGGCGCAATGGTGTGCCTGTGGTCCCAGTTACTTGGGAGGCTGAGGCAGGAGAATCCCTTGAGCCTGGGAAGCGGAGGTTGTAGTGAGCCGAGATTGCACCACTGCACTCCAGCCTGAGCAACAGACTGAGGCCCTGTCTCTAAATAAATAAATAAATAAATAAATGAAAAGACAATAGTATATTACAGTTCCATTTTAACAGAGGTACTGATTATAGACTTGTTAGCCTAAATAGGTGGCTGCCACCAGAGGGGTCTCTGGTTAATCTATTCACACAGCTGTGGCAATAGCGAACGCCAAAGCCAGTGGGCGAGTCTACACACAGGGTTATTTACTAGCTACAGCTGCCTTCTAGCCCTGGTCGCAAAGGATTTTGGTGGGAGTGTCAAATACACCTGCAACAAGTTTATCATCACATCTAGAAAACCAACTTCAAATGAGGGATCCCCTTCATACTAAAAAATGCAAAACTCAAAAATATTTTATCTGCTTCAAAAATGTTTATACACACAGTCATCAGACCTGACATTTATAGTTTTTAAAACCTCCAATAAAACAAAAAGAAAAATCAACATCAAACATACACCCTTCCTCTCATCTGATTTATCAGATTTATGACAGAAGCCACTGTATTTTCTAAGGATCTATCTGTAGGGTGAGTAAGTGGTATTTGCTTCCTACACCTTCTGAAACTCAAAGTGCACAGGCCAAAATAAGTGTTACCCTTCTTTATATTTTCTCCCCTATTTGGAATACTTCTACCTTTAAAGTTCTTTAAATGGGCCGAGCACAGTGGCTCAAGCCTGTAATCCCAGCACTTTGGGAGGCCGAGGCGGGCAGATCACCTGAAGTCAGAAGTTCGAGACCAGCCTGGCCAACACGGCGACACCCCCGTCTCTACTAAAAATACAAAAATTAGCCAGGCATAGCGGCGAGTGCCTGTAATCCCAGCTACTCAGGATGCTAAGTCAGGAGAATCACTTGAACCCAGGAGGCAGAGGTTGCAGAGAGCCGAGATCACACCACTGCACTCCAGCCTGGGTGACAGAGGGAGATTCCGCTTCAACAACAACCACAACAACAACAAAAAACTAGGCCGGGCGCGGTGGCTCACGCCTGTAATCCCAGCACTTTGGGAGGCCAAGGCGGGTGGATTGCTTGAGGTCAGGAGTTCGTGACCAGCCTGGCCAACATGGTGAAACCCTGTCTCTACTAAAAATACAAAAATTAGCCAGTTGTAGTGGTGCACGCCTGTATTCCTGGCTACTAGGGAGGCTGAGGCAGGAGAATAGCTTGGACCTGGGAGGCAGGGGTTGCAGTGAGCCAAGATCGCGCCACTGCACTCCAGCCTGGGCGACAGAGCAAGACTCCATCTCAAAAAATACATTAAAAATTTAAATAAATAAATAACAAAGTTCTTTAAATGATTCTCAACCTGGGCTTCAAGTTAAAGTCCCCAGGGAACTTTAAAATACTGATGCTTGGTCCCCACCCCCAGGAATTCTGATCGAATTGTCCCTAGATAATTTGAATGTCCAGTGAGGGCTGAGAACGCTTTCTCTAAGTCTTCTCGGCCTTCTCAATCAAGCCTTTGCCTCCTATTACATCATGTATCCTTTTCTCTTCGAAACACCTGCCACTTTCGAAGCCCGTATACTCTATATTACCTGTTCTCCCAAATGGATCATAAAGCCCTTCAGAGCTGAAGTCACCTTTTATTCATGATCTTCTTTTAATCTCCCACAGTGTCTCCATAGTGCCAAATCATAAGAGGGAAATATTAGCCAATATATACAAAGGACCTATTATATAATTCTATATTCCCTAGTAGGGACAGCATTATTATGCCAATTTTACAAATGAAGAAACTGAAGTCTTCAGAGAGATTAAGTGGCTTGTCACAAATTATATGACTAATAAATGACAACTGTACTTCATCCCAGATTCACCTGACTCCAAGCTCTTCACTCTTGCAAAACAGCAACAACAAAGACGTGTAAATGATCAGGTTCTAAATAACTTGACTTCAATTAAATGCTTTTTAAAATTAAACAACCATTTGTATCAGCAAGTGGGCCATTGAAATAGTGGTTGTAAAAATAAAGGTAAGAGAAACGAAGGTCAGAACGCACTTGGTCTTATTTTACGATTAGCCAAAATAATGCAATGAAAACCTACGGCTTCTCATTTTAAGGAAAGTTTTCTGAAACAGCTTTAGGTTGAGAGTCTTTAGATGACCTTTGCCTTCCTGGGAATGAATCTTACCGACATGTTCCATTATCTTTCCATGAAAAGAAATATTTTTTTAAAGGTAAAAGGAAATCACCATGTAAGTTGATGATTTCTTTTGGGGAACCTTCATTCGGGACGATAACTCAAGGGGAAGAACAGCCACTTCATTCTGACATTACAACACGATACCAGGTAAACATTACAGAGATGGGATTTCCTAAGTAGACTATTCATCTAAAAAAAAAAAAAGAAAAGAAAGAAAAGAAAAAAAAAAAGAATTCAATCCTCTGGGCTTCCACATGCCTCCGTTGTCCAGGTAGAAGGAACAAGGGCCATATACTGAAGTTGAAGTCAAGAGATGGGAAAAGAGATTCAGAAAAGTAAAGCGGAGTAACTGGGAGTAATATATTTTAAAGGATATTCACATGCAAATAGAACCAAGACTAAATGATGACAGGTAGGAATACGTGATTCTTGCATAATTTAACAATTTTACTTATTGTTGCTATTTTCTTGATATCTTCTCTTAGAAAATGGACAGCTAAGCCACATGTTAACTTCACCACCCAGCTAATGCAGTAATTCATCAAAATTCACTTTCATGGAAACTTACTGAGGAGGCAGCAAACTACCAAACGAATGCTTACAAATATTAAGCATTATTTTCCTTTGTAACTTTACATAAAATAATTTCTCCTGAAAGAAAATTTAAGGCTGTGGCATTAAAGTAAAAGCTGGTGGCCGGGCACGGTGGCTCATGCTTGTAATCCCAGCACTTTGGGAGGCCTAGGCGGGCGGATCACCTGAGATCAGGAGTTAAAGACCAGCCCGACCAACCTGGAGAAACCCTGTCTCTACTCAAAATACAAAATTAGCCAGATGTGATGGCACACGCCTGTAATCCCAGCTACTCGGGAGGCTGAGGCAGGAGAATTGCTTGAATTGGGAGGCAGAGGTTGTGGTGAGCCGAGATGGTGCCATTGCACTCCAGCCTGGGTGACAAGAGCTAAACTCCATCTCAAAAAAAAAAAAACAAAAAAAAAAAGTAAAAGCTGGTATGGAGAGAAAGGGTTAAAGCCTGTTAGCTAAACTTCCTTAGGAGTGATGTCCACACTATTTCCCAAGACAACTACTGCAGAAAGCTGCAGCCTTCAATTACTTTTTAAAAAAGCAAAGCACTAAACCCTCTACCTTGTTTAAAATTTAAAAGTGTATCCAATCTATTTTAAACTAAATTTTGCATATTTTGGAATACAACTTCAGTCAACTAAAAAAAGTTTTTTTTGATTTTCAATTAAATATATATTAGCACAAATTAAACCAAGAAGCATATCTAATTTATCTTGGTGTAAAACTTATCTAATATACCTGAAAAAGGACACAATATGCACAATATGCAATATGGTTTTATTATACTCTGCAATTCTGAAACACAGGAAAAGTACAAATAAAAAGGCCAGTCTAGCAAGCCACTGAAGTCATAAGCAGATTTTCTGAAAAAATGGCATGGAAAGTTACCTCCTGCAGTAAAAGATGCTATAGGTTTTTTAATACTACTCTTTCATTAATGACGCAACACACAAATTATCCTTCTGAAATAACCAGAAATCACTCCAGTAAAACATACCTTTAAAAGATTCACAGTTACCCGGCGTGTAAATTGTTACAGGAGACAAAATGGCGGTTACCGGAAACTGAGTGGAAGGTTACAAAATTTCTAAGAGCAGAAGTGGTTTTGAAGTAATAACTAGAAACAAAAAATAACCTAACTTCTTCAAGATAACCACCAGAACCAGCGAGAGAGTGCTGCTGTGCTGTGTGAGGAAGTGAGTACAGGAGGGCTGGAGGTCTCTCACAAAGGAAGTGAATATTCACTTCTGGTTTTACAAACCATCTCATGTGTCAGATTTATCTCACTTGACACACATCTGGCATTTAGTGCTCAAATAATATAACACATACAGGCACACTCAACAATTGGCATTGATATAAAAATGTAGGCAATCTTCAACTTAAGAGGAAATGTGTTTTAAAAATGAAGGTTTAGGGCCAGGTGCAGTGGCTCACTGTAATCCCAGCACTTTGGGAGGCTGAGGCAGGAGGATGGCTTGAGCCCAGGAGTTCAAGACCAGCCCAGGCAACATAGCGAGACCCCTGTCTCTATAAAAAGTACAAAAATTAGCCAGGGGTCGTGGTATGCGCCTGTAGTCCCGGCTGCTTGGCAGGATGAGGTGGGAGGAGAATCATTTGACCCTGGGAGGTTGAGGTTGCAGTGAGCCGAGATCACACCACTGCATTCCAGGCTGGGTGACAGACTGACACCCTGTCTCAAAAAAAGAAGGTTTGTACATACTGTAACAGGATAGGAAGCTCCAGATAGAGCAAAATTATGGTGACAGAAGTGAATCAGAGATTGTGTGAGTTGGAGGGTGTGGCCTGGGGAGAGGATGGGGAGAGGAGATTGTAAAAGGGCACTGGGGAACGCTTTAGGATAAAGGGAGTGTTCTATATCTTGACCGAGTAAAGGTTAAGAGACTTTAAATTGCCCAAATTCACCAAATTGTACACCTAAAATGTGTGAATTTTATTATATGTAAATTATACTAGCAAGAAAATGATTTTACAAAAAGGAAGTCTGTAACTTGGCATTTCAGATTTTGGAATACACTTTTCCAAAAAAATGCATACTACAAATGGTGGTAAGTTTTCAAGCTAGCCCTTCTCCCCCAAATATGAACCACAATTTGGATGAGACTGAGTCACCTGGAAGCCCACCTAGTCTAGAGACATCAAAACCACAGCTCCCGGAGGTTCTATTATGCACCCTAAGTATGGTTGGCAGAGGGAGAGAGGGATATTGTCTGATGTCCAGACACAGTCACAGAGTTAGGATCTGGTGACTGGAGAATGTGAGGTGATGGTAGGAAGATCTAAGGAACAGGAGGCAAACACATACCCTGGGCACTTTTGCACTTGACCAATCACTAAGTAAACCTGGAACTCATACTTACTAGTTGAAGAGAGGGGAAGCCAGAGGTACTTATGCTCTGTCGATGGTACTGGCCAAGGTTTGGTGGGAGAGTAAACTGTTTCCTTATTTCCGCTGAAGAATACCTTGGATTAAAATAGAAAAATCTAAATGAAATGATTATTTTAAGAAATCATCACAATTTTAGATGCAATCTTTGATATCATGTTATAAAACGTAGGTCTTGGCTGGGCGATGAGCAGAACTGACTAAGATACCCTCAGTGGCCTGTTAGTGGACATTGCAGTTTTTGTCTGATAATATACAACCTTGAGAAGTTCACAGAGGCCATGATGCCTGCAGTCAGGGTCCTGCCCAATACTGGAAGGATGATGACAGAAGGAGAACTTCGAGGCCCAAGAAACAGATCCAGGGCATTTGACTCCTTCTCCCCCAGCCATTTAGAGTTTTCTCTATGTGAGGATGTCTGGTCTCTGACTAGAATCCTTTAAATCCTGAGCTGCCATTTTGATCCAGCCATTCTCATTTCAAGCAGCTGAACCCTTTAGGCTGACTGGCTGCTACAACAGAGAACACCAGAGAACTGTTATATGAATACTTCTACCTCCCTGTAGGCACCTTCAATGCTACAGCAATTCCCAGTGATTGTATTTTTTCCAAACTGCTCCTAGTGGAGTGATCCTTTGCATCACCCATGTGGACAATGCTCAGCCAACACTTTAGGGAGCCACACACGTGAGAGGAAGTTGTTCCCCACTGTCTACTCACACCTGCTGGCATGTGACTGCTGGCCAGTGATACCCCAGCTTACGAACAGGTTGACTTCTGAGCACTTATCTGTTAGCCATTTGTTTGGAACTCAGAGCACGTTTTCTCATTACATCACTGTGTTGGTGGTTGGATTCTCAGGCCAGTTCACAAAAGTGTATTTAAACCACAATGAGGCCAAAACATACAATACCAATACCACTACTGAATATAATTAGAAACTAACATAGATTACTGAGGATCAAACGAGGTCATATATTTTAAACATGCTTTGTATCCAACAAGGGTATATATAAATTTTTAAACCTTATAACTTTAAATGTAATACTTAAATATTACAAATGAAGCTTATTATGTTTTCTCTGTGAAAACGTGTGCTAGGGCATACTTATTAACTACCCCGCATGATGAGGTTTCCTACATGGTTTGCTTTGCTCCCAACCTTGGCAATGAGTTACACCTAGAGAGGCAGGAAACTGGGCTTCTGTCCCAACTTTGGCATCTATTCTCCCTCAGGAGCACCCTAGTTTCCTTTCAAGATGCCAACACTCATGCTGTGCACTGTCTAGGCAGAAACACAAATCAAAAGAGTGGGCACATAACTCACGGCAGGACAAGTATCTCTCTTTCCCAGGATTCTGAATGACAAATGGAGAGAAGATTGGAAGAATAAGGCTGGAGCACATTCATCCTAGTGGTGGCCCGTTACAGGATGAGGCAAGGAAGTGTGAAACACCAGAGGAAGCTGTAGCGGTAGGGACAAATTGTGCTCCTTAATTTTCTACAGCATTTTCTTTATTTAATTTTTTAAAAGTATAAGGAAATACTAGGATAGGAAGTAAGTATTCTACTAGCCGTGAGGGAAATGCAGATCAAACCACAATGAGATGCCATTTCACAACCACTAGGCTGGCTATAACAAGAAAGACGGGCAATAACAACTCTTTGCAAGGATGTGGAGAAACTGGACCACGCATATGCTGTTGGTAGGAATATAAAATGGTGCAGCCATTTTGGAAAGCCATCTGGCAGTTCCTGAAAAATTTAAACAGAGCTCCCATGTATCCCAGCAATTCTACTCAAAGGTATTTACCCAGGAGAAATGAAAACATACTTCTGGCAGCGTGTGGTGGCTCACACCTGTAATCCCAGCATTTTGGGGGGCTGAGGTGGGCAGATCAGTTGAGGTCAGGAGTTCATGACCAGGCTGGCCAACATGGTGAAACCCCATCTCTACTAAAAATACAAAAAAATTAGCCAGATGTGGTGGCATGTGCCTGTAATCCCAGCTACTTGGGAGGCTGAGGCATGAGAATCGCTTGAACCTGAGAGGCGGAGGTTACAGTGAGCTGAGATTGCTCCACTGCACTCCAGCCTGGGCGACGGAGCAAGACTCTGTTGCCAAAAAAAAAAAAAAAAAAAAAGACAACCACACTTCCCCACAAAAACTTACACATGAATGTTCATAGCAGCCTTATTCATAAAGGCCAAAAAATGGAAAAAAATCAAATGTCCATCAACTGACGAATGACTTAACAAAAAGTTGCATATCCACACAATGGAAAATTACTCAGCAATAAAAAGGAAGACAGTACATATACACACCACAACATAAACGAACCTTGGAAACATTATCCTAAGTGAAATAAGCTAAACCAAAAGACCACATGTTCTATGATTCCTTATATGAAATGCCCAGAATCGCAAAATCTATAGAGACAGAAAGTAGATTTGTGGTCACCTAAGGTTGGGGATATTGTAGAGAAATGGAGAGTGGCTGCTAATGAGTTTCGGGTTTCTGTTTGGAGTAATGAAAATGTTCTGAAATGGATTGTAGTGATGACTGTGAATACATTAAAAATCACTGAACTGTACACATGGGTGAATTTTGTAGTATATAAATTATATCTAAATAGATAGAGATAGATAGGTGTATGTGTAAATATTCTACAGAGACAAAAGTGAAGGCAAAAAATTAGTGGGACAACTAGGAATGAAAGGATAACCTCAGATTTTGTCTCCAAGTGCTTGACAGACTGATTTTAATTATAAGTTGGACAGTCACCAATTTTTAAAAAATCAGCAGATTAGACCACTGTCCAAAACAAAAGGTCTGCATTGCATGAGCAACAATGTCTCTTGTGTTTGGCGCCATAGGACTCAAACCAACACTGCAATCATTTATTTGCTTACTTGAAACGAGGATCGTAAGCCATGGAGGGCCAACACAACCAAGCCAAAGCCCTTTTCTGTGATCAAGCTGACCTTTTTACAGATAAGACTGACTTCTCCTGAGACTGCTGCCTCCAGGTCTTCCCCCAAGAGCTCTCAAATAACATGTCTTAGTTTCACGGCCATTCTGAAACTTGTCCTATTATAGACCAGAGTGGTCTATCTGAAATAAGAATATCTGAAAATGTTCAGGAAGGAAAGTGGCACTGTGAGAGGATCAAAGAGGCAGGAAGGACAGGGTTTTGCTTTCATTTTGAAGCAAGATCTGTTGTCCTATGTCAAAACTCCAGTATTTTTGTCATCATGAAATCAGAATGTTCCTGTTCTCTAGCCCTTCTTAAAGGGTCAACTGGTATTTCTGTTCCAGTCCTCCATATACAAGTTTCCTAATTCAGAACTATACAACTAGTCTTCTTCCTTGACACTTTGAGCCTAACCCAATACCTAATAGCACTCGTATTTTCTCTCCCTACAGAACCAATTATACAGAAGGCACTTAAACCTGTCACTTCAAAACTGTCAAATATGAACGAATGGTTTGTCCTTAAAATGAAAATAGTGAATCATTCCACGTGGAAAAGAATTGCTTCATATCATTTGAAGAACTTCAAACTAAAATATCTCTAGTGAGGCCCTACATACATATTAAGCTAGCACAGATAGGCTGGAATGATAAAATTTCATGTTGGTCAAGCTGTGGGAAAACCAGCATGCCTCACACCCCTGGTAGGGTTGTATTTTGGCTCTGTGTGTCTGGAAAGTAATACCGTAATATGCAACCAGAACTATAAAACTGCTGTTACTCTTTTATCTAACTATCTCGCTTTGGGAAATACACAGCATGGAATTCATACAAACAAAAATATAATTTTGAGCAGAAATGAACATAAGAACTCTGTATATGATAGCATGATAGCAAATAATTGGAAATAACCAAAGCATCCCACATTGGAAAGAACACTGAACAAATAATAGTATAAAATATATGGGATATCATTTTTCCATTTAAAATGTCAAAAATATAAATTAGGTTGACCCATGGAAACCTGCATACGAAGTAAGCTACAGTAAAAAATAGTAAGAGCAACTAAATACAAACACACAACAATATAACAATATACGTGCAAATATACTACAAGTATCAGAAATCCTTTCCATAGTCACAAAGTAGTTTAATAACTACCTCATTCAGGTCTGTCTCCTGTGAAGTTATGTAAGTTTATAATTTAAAAAAAAATCTATATGGCTGGGCACAGTGGCTCACGTCTGTAATCCCAACACTTTGGGAGGCCAAAGCAGGTGGATCACTTGAGCTCAGGAGTTCGAGACCAGCCTGGGTAACATGGTGAAACCCAGTCTCTACAAAAAATACAAAAATTAGTATGGTATGTTGGTGTGTGCCTGTAGTCCCAGCTACTCGGGGGGCTGAGGTGGGAGGATTGCTTGAGCCTGGGAGCTTGAGGCTACAGTGAACTGTGTTCATGCCTGCTGCACTCCAGCTTGGGTGACAAAGTGAGACCCTGTCTCAAAACAAAAACAAAAACAAACAAACAAATTGCATATATATAAAATAGTGTGCAGACACAACATACTACTTGGGATGTTTAGAAGTTATGTAAATGTCAGCTATTAAGTTTCCTAATATGGAACTTCAGTCCCAAAAGAACATACAGCACCCCAATGTCCAAATCAACCTTCTTCATCTCTACTCTGGTCCTAGTGAAGGGGGACATCTGTCTCCACAAAAAGGAACACAGCCTAAGCAGGTGTTTGCACAGGTTCCATTTCCAGCAGGCACTGTGTGTGGGTTTTATTTTCCTCTACATTTGATTCTCAGACCAAATTTGACATGTCCAAGATAAGTTTCATGATGTTAGATTTATATCATGATAATATTTCCTTAATGAGCTAAGATACCCTTCTTCTAGGGAACTCAAAATAGTTTATAAACATTATCTTCTTTATTTTCCCGGAAGGGAGCCTTGGGATTTATTTAAAATGTCAATACCCATTGTGACTAAGGAGTCAGAATGGTGCTGATGGATTGGTGGTAAGGAGTGGGTAAAAAAGCTCTATGGTTTTTTCAGATCAGCAGATAATTATGATATACAATTGGGACTACAAACCGCAACTAATCATAGAGTAGAGCTTGCAAAGTGTGGCTGCTGGATCATTTGCATTAAGTCAACAGCTACTTAGATAAAAATTCAAATTCCTGGACCCACCCCAGTCCTGTATTAGCATCTCTTGTGGTATGGCCTGGAAAACTGTATTTTAAGTCAGCAATTCCAGATGATTTTTAAGTGCAATAAAGCATAAGATTCACTGAAAGTGCAAGACTGTGAAGGAATGGTTGGTTCATTCATTCATTCATTCATTCATTCCACATTGAGAACACACAAATTGCTGGGCTCTCTGTTGCTGCTCCTGGGAAGCCTGATCCAGTGGGTAGGTGGGAGGAGGGCAGATGAATAATTTAATACTTATAATATAATATGGTAAGTATTCTATTACAGGAATATGCACAGTTCCTTGTGAGCAAAGAGGAAGGAGTTTCTAATTCTGCCTAGGAATGTTTAGGGAGCTTTTAAAACAAGATTTCTGAGCCAGATTTTGAGAAAAAAATTAGTAAAAGAAGTTTTGATGGAGAAGACAATGCACTTTAAACTTTTAAATCATTTCATGATATGTAGACATCAGTTTTTCTCATTCTCACTTTAAGTATTTTAAACATCATGCTGCCTCATTTCTTTATAAAATATCTGTCTAGAAGAATAAAGGAAAAAAATGAAAACTCATTGACAGAGTCCTGAGTTTTGCCATTTGCCATTTGCTTGAGTTTAAGCACATTAGTTGCCAAGGTGGGTCTTAGTTTCATTATATGTAAACCAAAGGGGCTGGGCTGTATAGTCCTGAGCGTCTTTCCAGCTCTAACAGGCGAAGATGCACAAGAATCTCCAAGCAGATCAATCAGCACCACGAGCTACTCCAGCAGCTGAACTAGGAAACCAAACAGCCCTGGAAGGCTTCTCCCTGGCTTTCGACCCTCAGGGAAAATTCTTTCATTATCTGCTGGTATGGCCGGCAGCCAAAATGGCTGGATGGATTTTAAAACTGATTTAAGGAAAAAAACTTTGTCTATAAGTATTGAAAGAGGTTTGGGTCTCGAGGTTTTCCTGAATCTGACATGTTTTAAGCAACAGTGAAAGAGGTGGGGTAAAGAAAAGCAAATATATAATTCACTCTTGGTAAAAAACGACTGTGAAACACTCCACGAATACAGTGTAAAGCACAAAGCTAGTAATAAGTATTAATTACAGACATTTGTGGGTGTACATGTGGATGCAACCACAACACGCGGTATAATTAAACCTTGCAAAATAGCCATTGTTTCAGGACTAGAAATGATTTACATCAAATAAGCAGCGAAAGGTTGTTACACACCCCTGTCCCCAAACTTCCTAAGTTACAAGGTTAGGGCAGGGTAGTATTTTTAAAAAATCAAGGTTTAGGCCGGGCACGGTGGCTCAAGCCTGTAATCCCAGCACTTTGGGAGGCCAAGGCGGGTGGATCACCTGAGGTCAAGAGTTGAAGACCAGCCTGGCCAACATGGTGAAACCCCGTCTCTACTAAAAATACGAAAATTAGCCTGGCATGGTGGCAGGTGCCTGTAATCCCAGCTACTCAGGAGACTGAGGCAGGAGAATCGCTTGAACCTGGGAAGTGGAGGTTGCAGTGAGCCGAGATCATGCTATTGCACTCCAGCCTGGGGGACAAGAGCGGGACTTTGTCTCAAAATAAATAAATAAAAACCAAGGTTTAAAAATTTGTTGCACGTAGAAAAACTGACTTTGAATGATGTAGCTATCAAAGGGTTAGATCACTGTGCATTGCATGGATAAGGTCTGAAAACACACATCTAGCTCAAGAGTGAGTAGTTCCTGGAGTTGACCACATAAAAGAAATCTAAGCCTTTTTCTGAGATGCATTCTTGGATGCTTTCAGTAAAGTGCACTTTTAAAAGTCTACAAAATGAATTTCTGTAGCAAACTTTATATATATACACATACATCTTCTATCTCTATCCATAACTGTATCTCTATACAGTCATATACATATATGCATACATATTTTCAGCCATAAATTCTAGAATAAATTCCTTGTAAGTTCTTCAGCCTGTGGCCTCCCAATGGATGATTTCAGGTTTTATTGTTTCTCATATTTTCTATCTCTTCTCATAAACAGACAAGCCATAACTGTACAACTTCCATAAAACAGATTCAACAGGTAGAAACATGACTACAAAGAACAGTTTGCCCCTTATTAGGAAGGCATGGAACTTACGTTTCTTCCTTACAGGGAAGTCCCAAATCCCTTTCACTTAGAAAATTCCTCTGAAGACAGTAGAATATTTATTAGATGACTTAGTGTTTGAGGGTTCCAGCAGCAAGACTCGAGAAGGATTTCTCAATGTCTTCAGAGACATCTCCTCTCCCCAGCCTTTATATATCATCATGTAAGCTTCCTTCTTGATATAATCACCATCTACTGATGAAGCAGCATAATCACCTAAGAGAACACCTGTAACCATTTAGTTTCTCGTGTTTAAAGAAAAGAGAGTTTTTGCAGAAAAGTGTGTTGAGTCATAAAGTCACAGATGTAACCTGTGTAAGCTGGATCCCAAAGGAGGAGGAGAGATGAAACTGGAGCAGAAGTAGTATTTAAAGAAATATTGCCTGACAAAAATACCAGACGCAGCTTCATAAAGCTCTATAAATGCCCATCAGAATCAATACAGAGGAAGTCAAACCTAGACACATCATAGTAAAACTACTGAAAGTCAAAGAGAAAAATCCTTAAAACATCCAGGGAAAAGACACATTATCTTCAAAGTGTAATAATGCAACCAACAATTAACTTCTCAATTGAAAAAGTGAAATCCACAAACCAATGCAATGACATCTTGGAAGTGCTGAAATAAAATAACTAACAATTCTAAATATGTATGTACCAAGTAATATAGGCTCAAAATACATAAAGCAAGAACTGCAAAAGTAAGAGGAAAAATATTACATCCACAACTATAGTAAAAGTTTCAAACATACTTCTGTTCTATCATGCAGATAAAAAAAACCCAGAGACACACAGAACTTGAACATGATAAACAGACTTGTGCTAACTGACATATACAGAAAACACTATGCGTAACTTCAGAGTACACATTCTTCTTGCACACATTAAACATCTACATATTGACCATATCCCTGACCATAAAACAAATCTCAACAAATCGCAAAGGTCCAGAAATCATATAGAGTAGCTAGTCTGATGCCATGTAGAACTAAACCAGAAACCAACAAAAACATACTGGCTCTGAAACACCTAAATATTTGATTGTTTTTACAAATGACTTAATTTAAAGCATATTTTTCTTTCCATTTATGTGCCTGGGCTAAGTAAGTGGATTTTAAAAAATTATATAAAAACCAAAAAGAAAATAGCCAGAGAAGAAAACTACATGTAATATTTAGACATAGTTATACAAGCTATTCTATTTTTGAGTATGTAATATATTTTGCAATTTTAAATATAAAAAGTATAAAAAAGCACATTGTAAAATGTCTCCCTCCTACTCTTGTCCGCCAGGTACCCCGTTCCCTCTGAATAGACAATCTGGGTAATAATTTCTTTTTTTTTTTTTTTTTTTGAGACGGAGTCTCGCTCTCTCGCCCAGGCTGGAGTGCGGTGGCACAATCTCCGCTCACTACAAGCTCCGCCTCCCGGGGTAATAATTTCTTGTGTTTCCTTCTGTGCATATAGAGTTTATAAGCAAACACGTGTATACATTTTTTCCCGCATTTTTATTTACACAAATAGGAATATAGTACTTGAGAGTCATCTGTGTTGCAGTGTTCACCCATTGTTCATTCCTTTTTATTATGGAGGAGTATTCCACTGTATGAATACCACAATTTGCTTATCTGTTTGCTGGTGATCTTCATTTTGCTTTATTCACTTAACAGATAAATACATAATAATTCTCTCATTCTTTTTTTGCAGCTGCATATGTATTCTACTATATAACTGGGCAATAATTTCTTAACTAGTCTCCTTCATTCACTTCTGTTGTTTCTAGTTTTCTGCCAGCATAAAAAATGTTCAGAAAACTGTACATGTGAATTCCTACATGTATAAATATATCTGTGGAATAAAGTCCTAGAATTGGAATTGTTGGGTGAAAATGTTTGTGTATTAGTCCTTCAGAGTATTTTACCAATTAACACTCTAAGCAGCAATATAAAGAAAGTGTACAAAATACTTTCCACAATTTTAAGGAGTTATTGAATTAACTGGCTATTCTGCCCATTGTTATCTGTAACTATCCTGAAGAACCGAGAATCCATTTATTCGTTAAGCAAAACCAACATTTGCATTGAGGGGCTCTTTTCTTAACTTTATGGGAAGGAAGTGGCTATCTAGTAAAGTTAATCCCTTTGTTTACAGGGTAACTGTAAGACTCAAGACAGTATGGTTACCTTCTGGTGGGCTGAAAACTTCATTTGGGCATACTAAGTTTGAGGTTCTCATGAGGACTCCAAGTGGATGTCAAGTTGACAGTTGGATAAACAGGTCTGGAACAGAAACAAAGTCCCCGCTACAGATGTGAATTCGGCCAGGCTTGAGAGAGCAGGGCTGAGAGGTCCACACCTCTCCACCCATGGTTTCTTGCCCATGTCCCTAGCAACCCATATCTAGCTTACCAGAATGGCTATCTGTGGTGCCCACAATGGTGTGGTTATAATCTGTGGTCTGGGAACAAAGCCACATAGCCTGGCTAAACAACTAAACCAATCTCTCTCACTCTGAGCACCAATGGTCATTCCTTTGTTTTGGCTTTCACTTGTCTTTGATGAGTCTAATCTTCGAGGAAAACACAGATAACAAAAGCTCTCAACAAGCTGGTCAGAGAAGATCTTGAAAGCAGCTCCTGGGACCACCAAACAACTTGTGGAATGAAATTTTGCCAAATGCACAGACTAAAAATAGGTATACTTCTGGCCATTAAGAAGAACTTTCTGATTATTAGGATTGCAGAAGGTCGACTCATTTTTTGTGTGTGAAAACAGAAAATGATGCCACTATTTACTGAGTGCTTATATTACACAGGGTTCTGGGCTGAGCACTTGATAAACACTTCATTGAATCCACACAGCAATGCTATGAACCAGGTTTATCATCCCTATTTAACAAATGCAAAACTCAGGGCTGGAAATGTCTGGAGGATTTGAACCCAAGACTATCTGACTCCAGAGAACATTCTTTTAGTTACTATGCTTATTATATGAGTATAAGCTTAAAAATGTATTTAAATCTAAGTATATCATTTGAAAACCTTCCATGTTTTTAAATAGTTACTTAAAAACTAGAAGGAAACACTACTATTCACAGTTATGTTAGAGAGGCAGGAAAATAGAATTTTTTTTTCTTTTTTGAGACAGGGTCTTGGTCTGTCACCCAGGCTGGGTGCAGTGGCGAGATCACAGCTGACTGCAGCCTCAAACTCCAGGACTTATGAGACCCTCCTACCTCCCTCCCCTGAGAGTAGCCAGGACTACAGGCACGCACCACCATGCCTGATTTTTAATTTTATGTCGAGATGAGTCATGCTGTGTTGTCCAAGCTGGTCTCAAATTCCTGGATGCAGGTGATCCTCCTGCCTCAGCCTCCCAAATTGCTGGGATTATAGGCATGAGCCACCACACTCAACCTAGAGTTGTTTTTTTTTTTTCTTTTTCTAAAATGTTTGTGCTGTGGTTGCCATAGATTTATGACAGAAATTGTAAACACACACACATAACTTTTTAAACTATTATGAAACTATCTTAAGAGTCTCTTCAGGGCCAGGTATGGTGGCTCACGCACGTAATCCCAGCACTTTGGGAGGCCAAGGTGGGCAGATCACCTGAGGTCAGGAGTTCGAGACCAGCCTGGCCAACATGGTGAAACCCCATCTCTACTAAAAATACAAAAATTATCCGGGCATGGTAGCACATGTCTGTAATCCCAGAAACTCGGGAGGCTGAGGCAGGAGAATTGCTTGAACCCGGGAGTCAGAGGTTGCAGTATGCCGACATTGTGACACTGTACTCCAGCCTGGGCGACAGAGCAACACTCCATCTCAAAAAAAAAAATAGAGTCTCTTCAGGGCTCCTTTCATCATTACCATGTTGTTTCTAAGTCTCCTGGAATTTCAAAATAAAACTGTATTCTCAGCATACTTCGAGCTCTTGCACCCACTTCCTCCTCTACCTGGATTCAATTAAACTCAACACACATTGTTGGATGCTGTTGATTAAAAACACCTCATTTCTCCAGTATGATTTGTGATTTATCTAAGTTATTTGCCCCAGCATAGCCAGCTCCTTGGCCAATTTAGAGGCCACATGCCGTATATTCATGAAAGGGCCTATAATGGTGCTATTTATTTTCAGATGTGCTGGCCAAGGCAGTGAATTAGCAGCATGTCTGTGTGACTTAGTGAGGTGGCTTCAGTAAAGACATGGAGGGCCTTCCAGCCTCTGCTATTCAAGCTGATTGCAGTTGTGAAATACACATGCCTTTGCTATAAGGGGAAATGGAGCAGTTCTAACTTCCTCCTTTTTTGTGAGTTTGCTTTGTTAAACTATGGAACTTATGGAGGTGGCTGAGAGAGAAAGTTTTTGTTTGCCCTTGAACACCGCTTCAACCTGTGGGGGACAACTGAACTAAGCTAAGGACCATCAGGTAATTGTTGTTGTATCTTCATGCACACCCTCTGTTGCAGTGGTTCTCAAAATGTGGTCCTGGGACCAGCAACATCAACATCCCCTGGCCAAGCTAGAAATGCAGACTATCAGGCCTCCACCAGACCTACTGAATCCTAAACTCTGAGGATGGGCCCAGCTATCTGTGTTTTAACAAGCCCTCCTGGCTGGGTGTGGTGGCTCATGCCTGTAATCCCAGAACTTTAGGAGGCTGAGGTGGGCGGATCATGAGGTCAAGGGATCAAGACCATCATCCTGGCCAACATGGTGAAACCCTGTCTCTACTAAAAATACAAAAATTAGCTGGGCATGGCGGCACATGCCTGTAATCCCAGCTACTCAGGAGGCTGAGGCAGGAGAATCGCTTGAACTTGGAAGGCTGAGGTTGCAGTGAGCCGAGATCATGCCACTGCACTCCAGCCTGGCGACAGAGTGAGACTCCGTCTCAAAAAAACAAAAACAAAAACAAACAAACAACAACAACAAACAAAAAACAAGCCCTCCAGATGATTCTGATGCAGGCTTACATTTGGGAACCACTGGTCTATTGCTAGCAGACAAATTCCAGCTCTGCCTGCCAGCCTTCTCTTGCCCTTTCGCCATTGTCCCTCAGTGACATAGGACTGTAATCACCCTTCCTCAGTCTAAGTAACCCTGACTATCTAGTTAATTTGAAAATCAAGATTCTAACAGACATCTATTTAATGTACTACATCTACTTCCTATGTAGCCAAATTTAACTAAGATATCCCACTTTGTACAAATAGTTAATGCGCCCTCAAATAATCACTTCCTCCATTCCCTTCTTCCCCAGTCCCAAACCGTCTCCATCTTTTCTCAAAATTTATTTTAGTTTGGAGGATGGAAACAATGCTTCTTAAACGAAAGAAACTGCACTGTTCCAAAGTTATGAAGCTATTAATTTTTTTTTTTTTTTTTTGAGACGGAGTCTTGCTCTGTCCCCCAGGCTGGAGTGCGGTGGTGCAATCTCGGCTCACTGCAAGCTCCACCTCCCGGGTTCACGCCATTCTCCTGCCTCAGCCTCCCGAGTAGCTGGGACTACAGGCGCCCACCAACACGCCCGGCTAATTTTTTGTATTTTTAGTAGAGACGGGGTTTCACCGTGTTAGCCAGGATGGTCTCGATCTCCTGACCTCGTGAACAGCCCGCCTCGGCCTCCCAAAGTGCTGGGATTACAGGCTTTAGCCACCGCGCCCGGCCGAAGCTATTGATTGTTGACTGTTATTTACTTTAAGAAAAAGCTCTGATGTGGGAGGTGGAGTCAGTGCCTGGAAGGGTGAATATTTGGAGAAGGAGAGCAGGCTCAGGAAAGTTGTAGAACGACAAGAATCTCTTAGTTGAGAACAGTAGAAAGATGAGACATAGCCCAGATGTCTGACATTGATTTATTCTTTCAAGTATTTATTGAGTGTGCACTTGCTCAAAGTTCTGGGGATACTGCAAGGAGGAAAGCAGACAAAAGCCTCTGCCCTCATGAAGCTTCTATTCTGATGTGCACTGAAGCCTGAGCTTCTGCCACATCCTTTTGTATTGAGACTGCCCTATCCAGTGATCCTTTCAGCTCAGGGTGTTTTATCACTATAGGTAACTGAGACAAGAAAAGTATATGGTGCCTCTATAGGAGGGGAGGAGATGACCAGAATGAGGGAAAAATTCTTCACAAGGAAAAGTACCCAGACAGACCCCACCCCAGCCAACCAAATTTAGTTATTCACAGAGCAAAGGAAATCTCTCTGAGGCTTCTAAATTTGACATCTTTATGGGTTCCAGGAATCATGCACATTCAATAAAGCCAAATTTATCCTCGTAACAGCTCACTCGTGGGATAAGTACTACCCTCATTTTATAGAAAAGGAAGCTGAAGCAGAAAAGAATTGGGTACTGGATCAAGTTCTGAAGCAGAGCCTGTTCCGACCTAAGAACCAAGTCTGCCTCTTGCAGGATTTTCTTGCCTGTGTTGGCATATTGATGCTCACTTAGCTCTAGCACTGAGCCTTTTCCAGAAGTAAGGCCCAGTCTTCAGCCAACATTCTCCAGGAAGACACCATGTCCTTTATTGTTCTGCAAATATTCCTTCCTGCAGGGCTCAGAAAGAGCCTCGTTCTTGTGATCTAGCCACTATTTCCCGTATGAATCCTAATACTGTATCCTTAATAAAACTTCTATCCAGATATAAAATAAGTTCCCTTACTCTTCCCTTACCAAAGAGCTGGTCATGTCAGTGCGATAGAAGCAGAAGTAATAATCACTGAAATCACTTCTTAACAAATGAGACTACATTCTGTACACTAAACGGTTATTCAAGATGACAACAATTAGGATATTTGTTTTGGTGAAATCGTATGGCCTGAGTTATGGATCAAGCAGGTATTTTAAATCAACAAGCCTGAATAAAAATACCAACCCTTCTAATTTTGAGGGGAAGAGGTATTTTTCTCTATGTGCAATATTAAAATAATACTATCTTTGTTGTATAAAACATAGCAAAATTTACATCAATGAGTATAAATTATTCTTCATATGAAGAAATGATAAGAGACTAGAGGACATGTATGGTAAAGTTATTTGAACTGGTTGTTTTTTTTTTTTTTTTTTTTGACATGGAGTCTCGCTCTATCCCCCAGGCTGGAGTACAGTGGCGCGATCTCAGCTCACTGCAACCTCCACCTCCCAGGTTCAAGCGATTCTCCTGCCTTAGCCTCTCGAGTAGCTGGGACAACAGGCACGCACCACCACGCCTGGCTGATTTTTGTATTTTTAGTAGAGATGGGGTTTCACCATGTTGGCCAGGCTGGTCTCAAACTCCTGACCTCAGGTGATCCGCCCGCCTCGGCCTCCTGAAGTGCTGGGATTACAGGCATGAGCCACCGCACTTGGCCTGTTATTTGGACTTTTTAAAAGAGACATGGCAAATGTGAATATTATTATGTACAGAAATTTATTTCCTTCTGCATTAACTGGTGATTTCTTTCTTATTACCTGTCTTAAACTCAAAACAGTCAGAAGAGTCTCAGGATCATTATAAGGACGATCTCGATCTAAAGACATTCTGTTTAGACTCCTAGAAAATTACTCAAGATAGTTATAATTGGGCACATATATGAAAACCTTTCGTTTTATATATTGAGACTGTTCTCTTTTTTTCTTTTTCTTTTTTTAGCGAACTTAAATACAAAACCTCCTGATATTCAAGCTAATGCTGTAACAACAAAGTTAACTCGAGCAAACTTTGAACAACTCCTTTGCAGGCCCTGTTCTGGAATCCTCCCAGTGGTGACCCTCAAACTTTAGCGTACAAAAATAAGAATCTGCTAAGGAACTGATGAACCATGCAGGTTTCTGAGTGCCACCCTCCTGAGCTTCTGATTCATTGGTTTGAGCACAGCTAGAATCTGCATTTTAACAACCCCAAGGGTTCAGATGTAGTCCACCTAAGGACACTTTGAGACAAGCAACAACTGCCTTGTGAACTTCGAGCCAATGGAAAACCCGACCGAGAAACCTGTCTCATCATTAAACCAACTTTATAATCTCAAGTCTTGATGCACACTTGGTGCTCACTCAAATGGAAGTAGAAGGAGAACGTGAGTCAATGTGGTTCTATCTGCAATTTTCCACTTCCACCTGCAGGGAAATGATTTATCCACAATGCAGGAAGGTCAAGGTTCCCAGGATAGCATAAGTCAACATTTTCCTTCTTACTACTATGTAAACAAGTTTTTCAAGGCACTTTAGATTTAAAAAGTTAACAAAGAGGAAAGAGAAAGGAGGAAAGACAGAAGAGAAGGATTGTTACAGGGAAAATAAAAGAAAGGTAATCTTGCTAAAGTAAGTAGGATGAACTGGACTATACCTGCTGAATAATTACAGGGTATGCTTCAGAGGGCACACACTCAGCTAAGCCAGACACACCGGCCAGTAATGAGATAGCAAGAGTTGGGAATTATTCATTTTCTGGCCTCATATTATCTGCAGAGTCCATGAGGGTTTAGAAGGATGGTCTTTTTCAGAAATCTTAATCTGTAACAAATGGAGGAATGGAATTGCATCTCAGTGAGATCTTGCTGTCCCAATTCTTCTTCAGCCACCTGTATGCCTACCATGGGTTTGCAAATTCTGCCCTGGGTCTGGTTATTACATTAAGAATATATCTTACTGTCGATATCAGGGTTCCTATTAAACTGTTCTCCTATGCAGTTCCCAAATATTAGACACATAAGGAAAAGCGCTTTCCTAAAAATGCTTTACTTTTTACCTTCAACAAGGGAACAACGGTTAGCTTTAACTTTCAATAGTTTTAGAATACTTTGCATTTTAAAAGCTTCTTGCATTTGAACACATCTCAAAATCTTGGCCTCGCTCTCTTGTCTCAATGTATAAGTGTGGTTATGATCCCTGGGGGGTTTCAAATGCTTTTATACCAGGTGACTGTGCATTAAACAAGCTAAGGTGAAGTTGATCCATGATAATTAACAGGAATAAGATTTTAGGAAAAGAATCCTAAAACCTGTTTCTTAAATGAAGCCATCAATCATGGCAGAGGAGCCACATGTTGGGCACAAAGCCAACACCCACACGGCTCTTTCTGGGACAAGGCTTTTGGTCAAGGGCAAGGTATTCCCCACAAGAAGAGAGCTGAACATGTCTCCAGTTTTGCTAGTCTCTTATATGAGCATAACTTTTAGTCTTATGGAGGAAAACCTTCCCTGTTCCAGAGCCTTACTTCCAATGAAGAAGGCAAGGCAACAAACACTCAAAGAAGTTAAGGGACTGCTTAAGCCTAACAAATCTTGCAAGTGGTAGAGGTGGAATGAGAACTGAGTTTATGCTCAGGAAAGTAGACTGTGGTCTTTTTTCCTAAAGAAAGTTGCCTTGAGTAGGTACAATGGACACCATTTAAAGAGGAAAGAAATCCCTGACCAATCATAACTTGCTATGCTTGTAATTCCTACCACCTTAAAGCACATAGGAAGTGTTTAGTTGGATGGAAAGATCAGTTACTTGGGAGAACGACGTACAAACTAAACCTTAGTACAGTGTCATATTCCTACATCAGACTAATCCATATCCACCTAATTTCATACAGGGACACAGAGGAAGTGAAGCCCAGACCACCCTGTAGATGCATAGGAAGCTGAGGAAGATAATGGGTCCCAAAAAAGCAATGGTGGGAATTGAGGTCCAGTCCTTTTCCAGGAGGGATGGAGTGTAAAAAGAATATTAATAAAATTAGGTGTTCAAGGCTAGTTTCTGAAAAAACATTTGGAATCAAACCTCTGTCCCAAGGACGGAATAAAACACTCTGTGCCTTGGGACACCCGAGGACCAACTTCATCCATTTTTGTTTTTCTTAGATTAGGACAATAATAAGGAGTTTAAATGCATCTTCGCTGCCAACAAAAGTTAACAATAAAGCCTGCCTAAATTGATGCGAAGAAGTACACACACGACTTCTTTTTTTTTTTTTTTTGAGACAGAGTCTCACTCTGTTGCCCAGGCTGGAGTGCAGTGGCCCGATCTCGGCTCACTGCGACCTCCCAGGTTCAAGCAATTCTCCTGCCTCAGCCTACCAAGTAGCTGGGGCTACAGGCATGCATCACCAGGCCCGGCTAATTTTTTGTGTTTTTAGTAAAGACGGGGTTTCACCATGTTGGCCAGGCTGGTCTTGAACTCCTGACCTCAGGTGATCTGCCCACCTTGGCATCCCAAAGTGCTGGGATTACAGGGGTGAGCCACCGCGCCCGACCTACGTAGACATTTAAAAAAAAATAAACGAATCTAACACGACATTTATTTTCAATATTCTCACGCTAACTTACACAGTAATCATATTCCAATGAATAATAACTGGTTCAAATCTTGCATAATCATCTACTAATTGTGTGATCTTGGGCAAATTAGTTGACCCTGCTAAACATATGGTGGAGTGACAGAGACACAGACACACAGAGAGACTCAGAGTCCCAAACCTGTCAGGCTATAAGAATTCCCTCGGGGCTGGGCGCGGTGGCTCACGCTTGTAATCCCAGCACTTTGGGAGGCTGAGGAGGTTGAATCATGAGGTCAGGAGTTCGAGACCAACCTGACCAACATGGTGAGACCCCCCGTCTATATTAAAAGCACAAAAATTAGCCGGGCATGGTGGCATATGCCTGGAGTCCCAGCTACTCAGGAGGCTGAGGCAGGAGAATCACTTGAACCCAGGTGGCCGAGGTCGCAGTGAGCCGAGATCGCACTACTGCACTCCATCCCGGGCAACAGAGCAAGACTCCACCTCAAAAAAAAAAAAAAAGAAAACAGAATTGCTCTCGGGTCTGCACCCTATGTGCTGGTTAAGTAGTTTCCCTTTTTTCTTACTTTTTCGTGTACCCTTAAAATAATGCACCATTAACTTAGGTAACATGAGCGTATCTTTAATCCTTATAACCTGGAAAAGCCTACTACTAGAACTACTATTACCGCAATTAACAATGTTAGTCACACTTAATGAGTGCTTTCTGTCTGATCATTAGCCCATTTAGTCCTCACAACAACCGTATGAGGGAGGTATTATTACCTTCACTTTACAAATTTGGAAACTGAAGCCAAGAAAGTTTAAGAAACTTGTACAAGGCTTTACTGGTACGCACAGAGAAGGAAGGAGGCAGAAGATAGCCCTACTGGAAAATGTTATAATCAGGCGCATCTCAGAGAAAGTTGCTATAGGAGTTAAACTTCTGCTATCTTCCTTCCCGGGGGGCTTGGCAATGGAAAGCTTAGCATGCGAAAGCTTTCAGAAGAAAGGATACTAAGCTTTACCCCTGAATACTAAAAAGAGCAGGTTTTAGCTTGTTGCTGAGACTTTGAACCTGGCTCCAATATCATTAATCCTTTCATGGATAAGTAGTCCTGGAATACGTTCCAAATGTAATCCAAATACCCATGTTAGCCATGGGTAAAAGATTTAAGAGCAACTTCTAAACATTGATTTTTTTCATCAACTATGATTCTCTTTTTGTGTAGTTTGTCTCTGTGTTTCACCAAGGAACAAATCTTGAACACAATAAAAGTGAAGCCCTGTGAAGTCCAAAATCTGTTAACGCACCAAATATTTTTCTAGAATGTTGGATGGGGCAGGCAAAGGAGACATCTGAAACAGAAATTACATTCACGTTTTTATTCGACATCTGTCCTTGTCAAATGTTTCCTACATTACCTGGACAATCCCTGTCTGTCCCCAGACTCCTCTTTGCCTTCTATAAGTCTGCTCAACTCACTGGCATCAGAAAAGAGCCTTCCCTTCATGAGAGGGCCTTCCTCAAGCTCATTCTCTCCCCTTCCCCTGACCTGGAGCTCCCACTTCCTTCAGTCCCTCTCACTCCTAATCCAGTGTTCACAGGCTACCACCCTCACCCTTCTGTAAAAGCTTCTCTTGATATAGCCACTAAAGACCTTTAGCTGGACAGCCAGTGACTTCCTTCCTGTCCTGATTTAATGTGAACTTTCGGCTGCGTCGGGCACTGTTGACCTTCTAATCCATCACGAAACTCCTCCCTGGGATTATACACATACTATCAACTCTACCATTTCATTATCCTCAGTTTCTTGAATGGGCTTTCCACCCGTGTAGGCCCCTTACATGTTGTTTACTCCCAAACGATAGTACTAGGATAAATTTGGAATTGAGAGTGGAAGGTTCCAGGTAAGCATATCTGTTTCTAAAACATGGGGAAGCATTAAAGAAAAAACATGGGGGAATCCCAGTAAGGAAAAACCCAGTATGATGTGGTATCAAAGGGTCTTGTTTTGATGAGTCTACCGGGAATATTTTATGTAGAGTAGATAGATTATTATAAATGGTCTTTTTCTCAGAGGAGATCAGTTTCTTTAATTGTTTCATTCCTCGAAGGGACAATGTCAAAGCTGTTAAGCCCAAAACCACCCCCTTTGACTCATTTAGCTCACATGGAAAAATTTTCCCTAAAGAATGCAGAAAGGAATTTCTATAAAGCAATTAATTTATCCTCTTTTGCCCAACTGCAAGCAGTAGCACATGAGCCTTGGCCATTTCCTGTCAGCTTAATAACAAACAACTCAGCCCTCTCTTGCCCTCGCATCTTGAACCCTACATGCTCCCAGAAATATGATAAATGCTTGTGCCAGGACATAATGACAACTTAAAAGATCCCTAGTATGTGGAATACAGTGGAGGAGTTCAGACTGTTACAGACATGCCAAAGTCTGTGTTATAAAGCCTGTGTTCTAGAATAAGGGACAGGGCGTTTGGACTACCTGCAACTTTATAGAGATTTCAGACTGTTAGGGATTGTCCAGATGCTGTAAGACTAATAGCATGTCAGCCAGGTGCAGCAGTTCATGCCTGTAATCCCAGCACTTTGGGATGCTGAGCGGGGTCATTGCTTGAGGTCAGGAGTTTGAGACCAACCTGACCAACATGGTGAAACCCCTTCCCTACTAAAAATACAAAAAAAAAATTAGCCAAGCATGGTGGTGGGCACTTGTAATCCCAGTTACTTGGGAGGCTGAGGCAGGAGAATCGCTTGAACCTGGGAGGCGGAGGTTGCAGTGAGCCAAGACTGTGCCACTGCACCACTCCAGCCTGGGCAACAGGGCGAGACTCTGTCTCAAAAAAAAAAAAAAAAAGAAGAAGAATAGCATGCTAAACTATTAAGAGTAATAGTTTTTACTCTTAATAAACTAAGAGCAAGAATTGTATTACTCTTAATAGTTTGGCATGGCAGATGTGAGGCAGCCTAACCAGCTAGGAATGAAGAAGAAATGCCAGTTATTGCATATTAAACTTCTGAAAGATAATTTATTGAGGCTGTGAGATTGCTACTGACAGGATATAAAACATCACTGACTTTCCTGTTTCCATTTATCTTCGTGGAGTAATAGGCTGTGGTCAGAGGCAGGCTAAGGCTTGGGTGATGACTTCACTCCACTTCACAGAGTTTATTGTTGGACAAAAGAACTGGGCATGGCACCTTGGGGATGATGTGAACGCTCTGGTGAAGGAAGAGGTGTCCCCCAATCATGCCATAAGACCATCTCTAGACTTGAAAGTTTGCCATTTGTTGGCACTGGCCCAAGATCCTGGGAAACTCCCCAGCAATCTTTCACCTATATGCAGTCCCAGGTGAGGGAAGTGTTTACAACAGGTACCAAGAGAGGAATGAGAAGATGGGATATTGCGTTCAACCTGGAAGAGCGGGACCTCCCACTACCTGTCTGTGGTGGAGGTAGCCCTCTTTCCGTAAGTGTGCAGTCAGTTTTGCCCTCACTCACTTCACTCTGCCACCCAGAATGAAGTAACAACAACAGGTCATAAATGTCCATCCTTAAGATTATTATGTTTCTGGAGAGTCCCTATTTTTCAGAGTTAGGTCTGCTTCTTCAAGCAGCACCCCTGCTTTCGGCAACAGCACTATCTCAGTAAAAATGCAACTGAATCTATGCGCAATAACCCACCAAGTACTTACAGCCACAAACCAATTCATGTTGGTGAGTAGGACAGGAACAGGAAGGTGGAGAATCTAAAGGGGGCATCACTTTCGCCAGTATTTTCATTAGGTTGTGACACCTACATCAAAAGTAAGAAAGATAGAAAGAAAAGAAGATGAAAGAAAGAAAGAGACAGGAAAGAAAGAAAGAAGGAAAGAAAGAAAAAGAAAGAAAGAGACAGAAGAAGAAAGAAAGAGACAGAGAGAAAAAGAAAGAAAGAAAGAAAGAAAGAAAGAGAAAGAAAGAAAGAAAGAAAGGGAAAGAGAAGGAGGGAGGGAAGGATGGAAGGAGGGAAGTTAGGAAGAAAGAGAGAGAGGAGAGAGGAGGGAGGGAGGGAGGAAGGAAGGAAGGGAGGGAGGGAGGGAGGGAGGGAGGGAGGGAGGGAAAGACGGAATGAAGGGAAAAAATAAAAGAAAGAGAACACTTGACATAGGCAAATGGTGTTCCTTTGAAAGGAAGGAAGGTAAAATTGACCAAATAAAATTGGTAATGAGTCAGGCCTTATAAAGACAGAATGTTCAGTGTTGGAGGCTTAAAGGTGATGGTAATCTGTTTTGTCTAAAAGGCACAGGCCAGGGAGACTATAGGGAGAAACAGGCAAAACAAAAGACCTGAGCCCCAGTGCTTGAGGGGCAAAGCCCAGGGTGGACAGTGAATATGATAGTAGGTGACACCTCAGAGACGGTGTTCACGAAAAGCCACCTCAGATGAGGCTCTCTCCTCCACCAAATTATCAGACTCTCCGTATTGGACCTAATGCAAGATTCTTTTCCTTGGACATATTAAAGTTTCAACACAAAGTTTGCTCAGCTTGTTTACTCAACTTTGTTTTTTTTTTTTTTTTAACTTAGAGAAGATCAGAAAAGAACGTTTTAATACAATATACATTGGGGCAATGAAACAGAAGTAATGTTTTAGTTTATTAATGATAATACTATAAATAGAATTTAGTCTGGAAGTATTTATTTCCTTAGAGACTGCCACACTTTAGAAACAAACATTTCTCTGCCATAATCCCAGCACTTTGGGAGGCCGAGGCCGGTGGATCACGAGGTCAGGCGATTGAGACCATCCTGGCTAACACGATGAAACCCCGACTCCACTAAAAAAAATACAAAAAATTACCCGCGCGTGGTGGTGGGCGCCCGTATTCCCAGCTACTCGGGAGGCTGAGGCTGGAGAATGGCATGAACCTGGGAGGTGGAGCTTGTAGTGAGACAAGATCACGTCACTGCACTCCAGCCTGGGCGACAGAGCGAGACTCCGTCTCAAACAAACAAACAAAAAAGAATAATGACAACAATAACAGTGGCCAGGATTTACTAGGCACCAAGTATACTTGGCATTATTTAAAAAAAAAAACTAGTTTGAATATTTAAAAAATGACAAATGGATGCTACAAAATATTTGCTGTCGAAAATACCCTCTCAGTTAAAAGATTAGGAAATTCAAGTAAATTCTACAAGCTCACTAACTTGTCGTATTTGATTAACTTAGGAAATGTGGAAGCAGTAAAATAGAAATTCATAATCTGATTCCCCAATTGACTTTAAAGCAATTAAAAAAAAATAGCACATTCAAATTAACAGTATGATAAATAAGGAAACACACTTCTTTCTGTATATCAGGTGTGAATAACAATTTATGTAGAACTATATTCCAATTCAGCTGTAAGTGGTATATATTTTTAATAAACATCAAAAGGAAAACACTCAGGTCAATCAGAACGCTTTAAATACTCAATATTCCCTATCTGCAGTTCGCATGTGATCCTCAATGTTAATTAAGGAATTCTAAACTCAATATTCATCTTAAAGAGAAAAATCTTATTTTTTTCCTTAAAGAGAAAAATCTTATTTTTCCCTGTGGTATCACCCTTTATCTAACTTTCTTGAAGGTGCAGATGATCTCATTTAAAAGTTGATAAATTAGACAGGCACAGTGGTGTGTGCCTACAGTCCCAGCTACTAGGGAGGCTGAGATAGGAGGATCACTTGAGCCCGGGACTTCTAGGCCAGCCTGGGCGACGTTGCAAGACCTCATCTCTGAAATAAATAAATAAATAAATAAAAATAAAAGCTTTAAAAATAAATAATAACTGATAAATTACGTATGAATTACATGACCACAAGCTCTGGATTCAACAGCAAGACCACTAAGAAAATATCATTTTATACAATGTGAAAAATTTTTCAAACATGTCTTTGTCCTTCTGCTACCATAAAGAAATAATCCCTTAAATACTCTTACATTCCCTTTCGTCACCTCTCCTGTCTCTGTCAGATAAAAAATGGATCAAAGGGAGCATTTTTTTGGATGCCTCCTTTTTTCCTGAGACAGGGTCTCACTCTGTCACCCAGACTGGAGTGCAGTGGTGTGATCTTAGCTCACTGCAGCCTTGAACCCCTGAGCTCAAATGATCCTCCTGCCTTAGCCTCCCTAGTAGCTGGGACTACAGGTGCTCACAACCATGTCTGGCTATTTTTTATTTTAATTTTAATTTTTTTGTAGAGATGGGGTCATGCTATGTTGCCCAGGCTGGTCTCAAACTCCTGGCTTCAAAGAATCCTCCAAACTTGGCCTTCCAGTGTTGGGATTATAGGCATGAGCAACCACACCTGGCCAGATGCCCCCTTTTTTTTTTTCTGAGATGGGTGTCACTCTGTCACCCAGGATGGAGTGCAGTGGCACAATCTCAGGTCACTGCAAGCTCCATCTCCCAGGCTCAAGCAATCCTCCCACCTTAGCCTCCCAAGTAGCTGGAACTACAGGTACGCCACTACGCCTGGCCAATTTTTTGTATTTTTAGTAGAGACTGGGTTTCACCATGTTGCTCAGGCTGGTCTTGAACTCCTGAGCTCAGGCAATCCACCCTCCTTGGCCTCCCAAAGTGCTGGGGTTACAGGTGTGAGCCACCATGCCCAGCCAGACACGCAATTTTTAATTGCGTTTGTTTGCTTGCCTCAATGGTCTGAATAATTATTTCAAAGTCCCATATCATTTTGTCCAGCAAGTTTAAAGTTTCAGCATCTGCATCTTGGTGCTGCCCAAGTTCTTGGTTTGCAGCTCTATTGTGCCAATGACCTGGAATTATGTGAGAAGAAAAAGGGTATCTGAGAAAGTACCTGCCTCCTGGCACTAAATAAATGCTTCAACATATTAGTTTTTTCCTTTATTCACAGCACTAGAGCAAATGGAGCCAGCCTATGGTAGGCAAGGGTCAGCCTCCTTGGGATGCTATTGAGAGAACCCTTCAATTTCTTCATTCTTTGTCAAGTTGCCTGATGATTTCATCATTAGAGATGTATTCTGAGGCCTTTAAGAGCTGCCTATTAAAAAAGAAACTATCGGCCGGGCGTGGTGGCTCATGCATGTAATCCCAGCACTTTGGGAGGCTGAGGAGGGCGGATCACCTGAGGTCAGGAGTTCGAGACCAGCCTGGCCAACATGGTGAAACACCATCTCTACAAAAAAATACAAAAAAATCAGCCAGGCATGGTGGTGCTTGCCTGTAATCCCAGCTGCTGGGGAGGCTGAGGCAGGAGAATCACTTGAACTCAGGAAGTGGAGGTTGCAGTGAGCTGAGATCGTGCCACTGCACTCCAGCCTTGGTGACAGTGTGAGATTTCATCTCAAAAAATAAATAAATAAATAAATGAAAATATCTTGGAAGGCAAAATAACCTAGCTGTCAGCTGAAAATAACTACAGCTGTGTAGGCGGCTTGTGGAGTGAGTGTGAGGCCTTAGGGGCCTGGGACCTGAAATCAGCACCAGCAAAGCAACCTCAGGAGGTGGGTGAGCACGGATGAGAAACTCTCCTGATGTGGGAAAAACAAGTGGCCAGTGGTCAGAAAACCCAAGGGTCTTGTTTTTCCCAGTGGTCTGCCCTACCCCTGGAGAGTCTCTTCATGAATTCCCCTGGAGAAAGGCACCTGCCCCCAGAATTTGGTGAGGCAGCAGCCAGTCCTCTTCAAAACACACTGGCCCATCTGTCATGATCAACTAGAGACAGACTAGGAAGAAAACACCAGTGGGGCCTTCACGACCTATGGGGGGAAACACCTCCAGTAGTTTTGAGCTTCAAACCTCCACAGCTGGGAGCAAACTTTAGATCTGTGAAGTGTGATGGAACTCTAGGGAGGAACCATGCAGACCTGAATAGGGCTGGCCACATTCATTTATTAATTCTTTTAATAAATATTTACTAAACATTTATGTGACGATAGGTGTTGTATGGGCTCTAAAAATTCAAAGGTGAGCAAAACATATCCTCTTGAAGTTTACAGAACACCAGGGGCAGGTCGGGGGAGACATTAAGTAGGCAATCACATGATTTAGGAGCTACAAATTGTGACAAGTACTAGGAAGAAACAGTAGAGAGTGCTCTGTGTGTATAAAAGGGGGAGTCTGATTTATTAAAGTCTGATCTGAGATCAGTTTAGTGGGTTGTGGCCAGCGTTTTTTAAATGCAATAGAACAGAATAGAAAATGTTGAATGAATTGGAAATGGAAATGAAGTTGGATATGGTTTCTTTTGTTTCAGTATGTGTGTGTGTGTATGTGTGTGTGTGTGTGGTGGGGGGAATACTAGATTGTAAAGTGTATTTTCATGGAATGTGGAGGAAAACTTTGAGAGCTTTTTTTTTTTTTTTTGAGACGGAGTGTCGCTCTGTCCCCCAAGCTGGAGTGCAGTGGCGCGATCTCGGCTCACTGCAAGCTCCACCTACTGGGTTCACGCCATTCTCCTGCCTCAGCCTCCCGAGTAGCTGGGACTACAGGCGCCCACCGCCACGACCGGCTAATTTTTTTTTCTATTTTTAGTAGACATGGGGTTTCACCGTGTTAGCCAGGATGGTCTCGATCTCCTGACCTCGTGATCCGCCCGCCTCGGCCTCCCAAAGTGCTGGGATTACAGGCGTGAGCCACCGCGCCCAGCGAGGGCTAACATTAAAATCACGTCAACAAGATGAGGAGTAGTAGGCACCATGGATTGTCTTCGAGGATGCCGATGAGGGAGTTGTGAAGAGAAAAGGGGATTGTGGGTCAAAGGGTCCCTTTCATTGACAAACTCTGAGAAACACATTTGTGTATCAGAGTCCTCTAGATTCAGACAATGAGATATATAGAATAACACTTTATCTGGAGCCACTTGAGGCTGCAGGGGGAAAGGTAGGGAAGAAGGGAAAACATAGGTTGGCAGTTGGGACCGTGGCAGTGGTCCAAATTGGAGCCCCCTGGAAATCTTGAGATGAAACAGAACATGTGTCAGTCAGTAAATATTGGACTGTCACGGGACTAATCTGATCTTTCTTCTTCCCTTGATCTTAGCCAAAAGGCCAAGAAACGATTGATCTTTCCACTTTGCATCTGAAATTCATTTCACTGGTAGCAGAGGAGAGACAGAACCCAAGTCCGATCAGCAGCACAGTGTCCCTTTCACCACACCACGATGTCTTCCCAGATCAGGAAAACAACAGTGACCCATGTTCTGTTTGCAGTGCAATTCACAATGTCAGTAGCACGCAGGGTCAGAAACATGCACTGGTTTTAAGGGGCTAGATGCGAGTTGAAATGTATCTGTTATACACATAAACATAAAGATCACCTCCCGGCAATCCAAATATTCTCTCCTGCATCTCAAAATCAAGTTTCATGCTTTATACCACTGAGTTGATTAAGCCCCTGAAGGCTGGGCAGTTTTTTTAATGGATTGTTTCTAGTTTCGATAAAGTGATGGGGGAAAATAAGCTTAGGATCTTTAGTTTGAAAAGGAATCTTAGTCCACAGCTAGTTTCAGAGAAAAATCAAGTCAGTGTTGGCCTGCTCTAATGGAAAGACAGAAAAAACTCCTAAAATCATATTCCAAGTTCTGCTGAAGAGATACTACCACAGGATTTTCTGACGCTGTAAGGCTACCTCTGGTACTGTTTAGAGTGGACAGGGTCCATCTTTCTTGAAAGTAAATCCTCTGACTCATCTGAGGTGAAACGAAACATATTATGGCATATGGGGAAAAAAAAACAAGCTCAACAAATTTCGTGGAAGGCCAGGATGAAACTATATTCCAGCAACAACTAAGTTTTGACTTGTTGGTGGCAATGGTCGGCAAAGGCAAGAAGCAAGTGGTAAAAACATGGGTTTGGTCTCAGCTAGACTTGGGTTTCTATGGCAGCATTGCCACTCACATACTGCATAACCGTACTCAGTTTCAGTTTCCATATCTGCATCCTTGGGAGAATAAGAACACTCTTAACTTTTTGGGCTGTTACAAGACTTATACAAGGTAATGCATATGAGGGATATAGCAGGTGCTCAATAAATGCAAGAATTAATTTTAAAAAATAATTATTAATAATCATATTGTCTCTAGCTTTTTCCTTTGACATAACAAGACATGTATCACTGGTTTTTCCATTTCTCCTAGTTTACATTTGTCCTCTCCTATCAATGAGGACAAATTAAAATATAAGCATTCCACAGTAGATCTTTCCACTTCTCTGTCAGAGTTTTGAAAAAAGTCATAGTCAAGTGTTTATCATTTTTTATTGGTTTGGGAGCATAGCAGTCATTTTTGGGGGAGTAGTGGGGGTGGGGAGTGGATCCACTAGGGAAATAAATTTTACAAGGACAGACAAAGTGAAGTTAGCCCTGAAATGAACTTTACGAACCATATAACATAACTTCATCTTCAGGAAACTGAGGCCCAGAGAGATGAAATGTATGATTCTTCTAAGATCCTGCAGATTGCACGTAGCAACACAAGATAGCTATGTTTGAGAAATGGCAAAAGAAGACCTGAATTATCAGAACTATGTGCTGTGAAGGCTTAAGCTGCTCTTCTCTGTGGAGAAACAGTTGATACCTAATTTTATCTGAAACAAAATAAACATTTAAAAAAATTTTTACCTATCCCATGCCAGGTGCTGTGGCTCACCTCTGTAATCCTAGCTACTCAGGAGGCTGAGGTGGGAGGATCACTCCATCTCTAACAAAATAAAAAAGTTGAAAAAAATTTACCTATTCCTTCCTTTAATGTGGAATATAGAATTTGCTAATTAGAACTACCATATGATCTAGCAATCCCACTCCTGGGAATTTATCCAAAGGAAAAGAAATCATTACATTGAAGAGACATCTGCGCCCCCATGTTTCCTGCAGCATTTTCACAATAGCCAAGATATGGAATCAACTTACGTGTCTGACAATAAATGAAGGGATAAAGCAAATGTGGGATAGATATACAACGGAATGGTATCCATTAAAAAATGAAATCCTGTTATTTGCAGCAATATGGATGGAAATGGAGGACATTACACCAAGTGAAATAAGGCAGGAACAGAAAGTTAAACACTTCACGTTCTCACTCACATGGAGAAGCTAAAAAAACTTCGATCTCATAGTAGTAAAAAGTAGAACAGAGTTTACTGGAGGCTAGGAAGGGTAAGGGGAAGGGAAAGGTGGGAGACATTTGTTAAGGGATACAAAATTACAGCTACAACGGAGGAATACGTTCTAGTGCTCTATACTACTGTGGGATGAGGTAGTTAACAATAATGTATTGTGTCGTTTCAAATACTTAAAGGGAGGATATTGAACATGCCCAATACAAAGAAATGATTAGAGTTTGAGATGATGGATATGCTAATTGTCCTGATCTGATCACTATAATTATATGTACCAAAACATCACTATGTACCACTATGAATATGCACAATTATTATATGACAATTTAAAAAATAAAGTCAAAAAACAATTTGCTAGCTTTGTAATATCAAGGGAGTATTTAATGATTTATACAAATCATTTTCCCTTTTCTAAAAGAGGAAAGAGAAATAATATTTTTTAAGCATCTGTATGGTAATTTCCACATAGTCTCACTCAGTTCTCATAACAGCCCTATGGAATAGAATATTTTTTTATTTAAGAGATAAAGAATGAGACATTATCTGACATGATATATTAGTTTACGCACTTACAGATGATCTGTTTCCATCACTGGAATGTAAGTTTCATGAGGGCAGCAGGGTCTTTCCAAATCCCCAAAGTCTAACACAGTGCCTGGCACAAGTAAGTGCTCAAGAAATATCTGTCATATGAATGGATGAATTAATTAATTCATTAACAAGGGAATATAATAGTGAATTAAATAGCAGACTTAAATATAAGTAACGTGTAGCTCCGGCAATAAAAAGAAATTGTGCATAATACATTAATAGCTTCTTCTAGGTGACCTTATACTCATATTCTATATAACTTTACTTTCTTCAGGAAAATATACATTTAATTGCCTACAGAGGGCTAGTTTACGTGTTGGGTATAGCTGGAAATACTGGCAATGCATATGAAGATGGCCTCAAATAGGACCAAGATTACTCAGAAAAACATTCATAAAAAAAGAAAAACTGTGGCCACAAGGGAACTTAAGGAATTAATAGTATTTGTCCAAACAAAATACATCTTTAGGTTTGCTGACTGAATCATAATAATGGGTTTAGTTCCATTTTATGAGGTTGATTTGTTCCTGATAACATGTATAAAAGATTGACCTTGCCAGTTTGTACTTATTTGAACACAAACTACTTTTCAATAACTTTCCCCAAGACTTGAGGTAAAGTTCAGGGATGTTATAAGAAAAATATCTTTAACCTTCTTTTAAAGGCGGATGCCACACAAAACCTTGCAAAGGAAAACAAGGCAGCCACACATATCATTGGAGACCTTTGAGTCTGTGGTTCTATTTCTAGCATTTATCGTGAAGAATCATTAAAGAGGTAGGCAAAGATGAATGCATAAATTTATTCAGTGGTGTGCTGTTTCTGATGTGAATAACTGGAAATCAATGTAGCTCAATACAGAATGAGTTAAATTATGCTGTATCCTTACAATGGAATGTTATGCATTCATTAGAAATGTAATGCAAGAATATTTAATGACATGAAAAGCTGTTCGTGATATTTTTTAAATAAAAAAGCAGGATATGATACAAGATATAAGCATACTTCCAATTTTTTAGAAATATGTATGTATGTGTGTATCTGAAAAAATATAAATCAAGCTGTTAAAATGGTTAATAAGTCAAAGAGAGATAATTTTTAAAGTATTTGCTTATCTGCACTTCTGACTTTTCTATAATTTATATATACAGCTTTTGTAATAAGAAGCTATTCTTCATTTTAGGAAAGAATAGGAAACATGTTTGCAGGTCTCCAATCCCTGTCTACAGTTGCTATTCTTCAGGATCAATTGCTTCTTCTCCTTCCTGGTTCTGCTCTTTCAACATTTCCTTTCTTTCTCATCTCTCATATAAGTATTCCTGGTGATCATATTGCACACATTACTTAAGTGGCTCTATCAAATCACCTTTGTAGTCTCTTATAACTGTCAGGATGTTCCATAGAAGTTACTTTTTGCAAAAGGCAATCATGTGTATCTACCACATCTTTCAGTACCCAGAAAATGTGAGGTCCAGGGGAAATTTAAAGTCCAACTTTCCTTATTGCCTTTAAATCTCTTTCAAGTTTAGCATTAAGTGTGTGCAGTGTGTGCATGCATGTGTGTGTGCATGTGTATGTGCAACCATGCGTGTATGTGTGTATGTGTTTCAGAGGGATCAATTTTGTCAACTCTAAATACAGCAGGTTATCAAATAACGTTGTTTCATTCAAAGTCATTTGGTTATAACATTGGTGAGAAAACAAATCGATTCCTGGCTGGAGCCACCGTGTGTGTGAGTGTGCACGTTCTCCCGTGTAGGCTTTCTCAGGGTACTCCGGTCTCCTCGACATCCCAGACATGCACAGAATAGGTGAATTGGTGTGTCTAAATGGTCCCAGTGAGAGTGTGTGTGAGTGCGAGCTGTGATAGGATGGCGTCCTGGCCAGGATGGGTTCCAAACTTGGCCCTGGGTGGCTGGGATAGACTCTAGCCACCCACAATCCTGAACTGGAATAACTCAGCAAATAATTATTGTACTTGTTTGTATTAATTTTCCTTAAATGCAAGTATAGCTCACATTTATTTCAATGTTTAATATTAGGAGTCTTTTGGTCTTTATTTAGAAGTTCGGTGATATTTTGTAACTGGAAATACGTCATCACATATGTACTGGAACTTAACTCTTGCTTATATCCATTAGCCTGTGGCAAAATTGATTTTGCTTTATGTTGTTTTACATAAAGACACTGTTTCCAAGAACTTACTGACAACATTAAGTGAGGACTTACCATATAACCTCTGTGCTTCTAAATGAGCTGAAATCCTACTTTACATTATTATGGTGGCTGTTGTTTTAACCCTTCTCCATCTCCTATTTCCAGTTTATTTTACTTTGTCCATGTTAACTTTTTATTGTTTTTTTTGAGCATCTATCAAGTGTGGAACCCTGTGCCAGTTGTATTACACGTTACCTCAGAAACGTGGTACTTATACCCATTTTACAGATGTTTCATTAATGTGTCTTTAGCGCTCTTTGATTTGTGTAGCATTTTCATACTTTTTATTTCATTTGGTCCTATGATGTTGAACCAAATCTCGCTGAGAATCAGTGGAGCTGGGATGGAATCAAACTTGTATCCCAAAACTCAGACTCAAAGGTCTGCCCTGCTTTCTAGTAGTAGCAATGGCTCTGTGCATTGTTATTATTACAACCACTGCCAACATGAATAAGGCAGCCTGATTGTACAGATTATTCAATGATTAGAAGGTGAATAGAACAAGAGGAGTCAACAAACCGAAAGAAAAATAGTCACAAAAAGTAACATGACTCATCTTCTGCACTAAATCCTCCCCTACGGAGGAGGGGCTGGACTATAACTCAGCCATTCCACAAGTGGGAGTGAATGTTTTAGAATGTCCTCTGCCAGATCAGGAACATCTTGTTTTTTTCTCAAATAAAATATGCATTCTAAATTAATTGCTTTGTTTAAATATATGCTGTTTAAATATAAGTTGTTTAAAAATATCTCAATATTGTGGTTTTTCCTAAAATATTTTAAAATTGGTGGTTCTCAGGAAAATAACTGGCTGAACAACCCGGCTGCTTATCAATGTGTGGGATTTCTAGGAAGTCTTCAGTTGCACTTGCCACTTCCTGTGGCCTTGCCTGCAATTAGATTTTATTTTATTATTATTTTTTTTGAGACAGGGTCTTGCTCTGTCACCCAGACTGGAGTGCAGTGGTACAATCACAGCTCACAGAAGCCTCAACCTCCCAGGCTCAATTGATCCTTCAGTCTTGGCCTCCTGAGTAGCTGGGACTACAGGTGCATGCCACTATGCCTGGCTAATTTTTGTATTTTTTGTAGAGACTGGGTTTCACCACGTTGCCCAGGCTGGTCTTGAACTCCTGAGCTGAAGTGATCCACCTGCCTTGGCCTCCCAAAGTGCTGAGATTACACGTGTAAGCCACAGTGCCCAGCCCTTGCAATTGCAATTAGATTTTAAATGGTCTTGTTTCCTACCATCTTTCTGCCTGGCTGATAGGACAATGACACCTTGTATTCTTCTTGTCTCCTCCTGGGATCTCAGGTGCTTCAGCTGTACTCGTTTGGCTTTTGCTTTCCTTGTAGCTCCCACATCCAGATCCTTGTGACTAAAACAACACAGTTTTTATCTATCAGACAACAGCAAACCGCACTAGGTCTATACTGTTTATTGAACATTTTGGTAATGGCTTTTTCTTTGTGACTGGGCTTTTGTGGCACAGAAGGCTAGCTGCCCCCCAAAGACTTGTGCTCACCTTTCATAGCTAAGTGTTCCTGCTGGAAGTGCTGCCAGGCAAGAACTATAATATATTCCCCCAGCCCTCCTTGCAGATTGATGGATCTTGTAAGCAGTCCTCCCCAGGGGAGTGTGAGTAGAAGCCATGTGTCCCACTGTGGAGTGGAGGTATTTAAGAATTGGGCACACAATTTTTCACTCTCTCTTCTTCCTAGCCACTGGCTGAATGATGCCAACATAACCTGGAAGTCACAAGATGGTAGGGCTATAAGATAGAAGCAGCCTGGGTCCCTGAGTCACTGCTTGGAGGAGAATCACTTGACCTGCATCAGACTATGATATAAACATGAAACAAGTTTTCGTTGGTTTCGTTCACTGCGATTTTGAGATTGTTTGTTCTCACAGCTAGCTTACCTTGATTAATACTGGACCTAGAAGCCTCAATATTCCTCTTCTTTAAGCCAGGCTCCTGGAATTAGATGATTTGGACCTACTACAGGTACTAGTGGGATAGAGGTGCTATGATGCCATAGTGGAAGTTCTGTTACTAATCTACATCCACAGCAATTGTTGGAGGCCATGCAGAAACTACTAGTGGCCTATCAATATCCACTAGCCCCTTCATTCTAACTCAACCCTAGTTTTGTTGGGGGTGACAATGTGCCGGGCTAATGAACACTACATTTGCCAATTTGTAGGGAGAGCTAACACAGCTCTGAACAATGAAATACATAAACAAATGTCATTATGTGAGCTTCTAGAAGAGCTTCTTAATGGGAGCAAAGTTAGTTGACATGTCTTTTTTACCTTCTTTCTTCTTCCTATCTCCAATACTGATTCACTGCATAGAGTTTTAGGAGTCATCATGTGACCATGAGGATGAAAGCCACACACTAAGGATGGTGGGACACAAAGACACAAAGAACTGGAGTCTCCAGTGGTACCTTGGGGGCCATGACACCAAGCCTGCATGGCCAACCACTGGCATTCTTGTTATGTAAGAAAAAAATAAATAAACCCCTAATTTGTTTAAAGCATTAGATGGTTTGATTGGCTGTTACTTGCAGCAGCTAAAAGCAATCCTAATTGATATAGGGGTGATCCTTCTAAGACTGCCCACAGCACATGTCTTTCAGATATGTTAGTCTCTCTATCTCTATTTTCTTTTTCTACTCATTTTTAATTCTCCTATTCCAGAACTAACACTAGACAGCAGCAGTCATTGAGTTTCTAAGTTTATTTGGTAACTCTTGAGAATAAAGAGGTTGGTGACTCTTAATCATTTAATTTAGCCTCAAATCCTGCCTTTGGGGACATGTGGCAATTTTCAGGCACCTTCTCTCTCTGATACTCTCTTTTTTTAAATTTTATTATACTTTAGGTTTTAGGGTACATGTGAACAATGTGCAGGTTTGTTACATATGTATCCATGTGCCATGTTGGTTTGCTGCACCCATTAACTCGTCATTTAGCATTAGGTATATCTCCTAATGCTGTCCCTCCCCCCTCCCTCCTCCCCCCTCTCTCTGATACTCTCAAACCGCTGCTTTATCTCTGGACCAGACAGCTCTGCAATCTGGAGTCCATCAACGTAATTACGGGATTTAAGAGCATCTCAAGGGATTATTAAGTTCATATACCTGCCTCCAGGCAGGACTATGTTTAGCTCTTCCCGACATATAGTTGTCTTCATGTCTCTCACAAAGCATGATTCACTTGGTAACTTTAAAGGAGTCAATTTTATTTGGTCTCAGTTTCTGTGCCACTAAAATGGGTATTGTGATATAAGTAGGGAAAGACAAGACCTTCTGCTTAAACATTCTGAAATTTGAAACGGGATAGTATTAATTTTTTTGGTTGGGTGCTGTGGTTGGTTAAAAGGACCAACTATTTTGCAGCCCCTCCTATCAAGAGGTTGGTTCTATTCTCCTACTCTTTGAAGCCGAGTTGCCTCATGACTTGCATTAACCAATGAATGTGGTGGAAGTGACATTGGAGAGTTCTAGACTTAAGCCTCAAGAAGCCTTGCAACTTCCACCTTCATTCTCTTAGAACGTTCCCTTTACCAGTTAAGAATGCAAAGAAGACCAGCTAGGTTTCTGAACAACAAGAGACCATGGGAAGAGGGAAAGCTCAGTCAACAGTCAGCACCAAGGCCTTGGACTTGTGAGTGAGCCCATCTTAGACCCTACAGCTTCACTTCAGCCACCCGATAATGGCAGCCATATGAATGTCTACAGGAAGACCAGCAGAATAACTGTCCAGCTGAGCCCAGCCCAAATTGCCAACCCACAGAACTGTGAGAAATAATAATGGCTGTTTTAAGTCACTAAATTTTGGGGTGGTCTGTTAGTTTCCCAGGACTACTGTAACAAATTACCACAAACTGGATAGCGTAAAACAAAAGAGATTTATTTTCTCAGAGTTCTGAAGGCCAGAAATCTGAACTCAAAGTGCGAGTAGGGCCATGCTCCCCTGAAAAATGTTGGGGAGGCAAAATTCAGCACACAGTAGGTGGTTTGTAAATAGAAAAATATAATTATAAAAGTACTCTTTCCTGTAATTTTTCAACTTTAAACAATGAAGATAAATTTAAAAATAATAAAATTTTAAATAGTACCATGTTCTGAAAGGTAGTATGTCAGTGTCATGAGAGTTTCAAAATCTCCTGTAAAAAGTATCTAAATAGAATATTTTACTTATTGTTAGAAGTCTTAATGCTGGTGCAAAGCAAAATTTGTTGCATATTAAACAGCATAGGGTCTCTTGAATAACTTTACCCATATGTAAGAGTTTTTTTGGGGAATAAAACACATCCTTCCTCTGTAAGATCAGCACATCCTTTGTTCAGCATTGTGTGTCATATTTGTGTAAAAGTCACAGCCTTGTAGGGGCCTTCTGGTTACCACTTGTCCCATTTCTCTTCTGCCTCATCCAAGCTTTCTAAAGGAGTGGCCTCCACCAGCTTCCTCTATTTCCTCTGCATGGACTCCCTCTATAACCTTATGAAACCTGACTTCCTTCCCCACAGCTCCGCTAAAACTGCTAATTCAGAGGTTTTCAATGACCACCTTCAGGGCAAATCTAATGGCTCTTTGCCCTCATAATTTGGCATGTGATCTTTGTAACTACCCTCCTAGCTCTCTTTTCTGATACTACAACGGTCTGCCATGTGTTGGCCAAATCCCCCCTCCTATCTTTTTGTATCTCTTCTTTCTTGTCTGGATTGACAGTGACTCTTCCTCTAGGCCCATTCCTCTTTTCTTCCCCTTATACTTTCCATTTAGAAAATTTACCCATTCTTCAGTCCCAATCTCCACCTCATAGATGACTTTTTAATCAACATTTTCCATCCTGACCTACCACTGATACCCCAAGCCTGTATTTCAAGCTGCCCAATAGAAATGTTCTGTATTTTATGTTCATCTGTGTTAGGGTGGGCTAGGTTATGGTGAGATAACAAACAATCCAAAAATCTCAGTGGTTTATAAAAACAAAGACCTTCAGAGGGCAGCTGCAGCTCTGCTTTAATCATCTTTACTCCAGGGTGCAGGATGACAGATCACCCACCACCTGGAACGCTGCAGATTGTTTAGAATAGGAGAAAGATAATGTGACAAAGCCCAGGCTATCTCTTCACCTCCAAGTGACCACATCACCTTCTACAGGTGAAAAGTAAAATCCTCCCATAGGGAGGGACAGCAAATATATGTAAATGTACAGTCTACTATGTCGTCTTAAACAAAACCTCTACAAGGGAAGTAAAAAATCATCCTCCCAAAACTAACTCTAATTTCCAATTTTCATAATTTCTCATGGGCATCATCCTTATCGCATTTGACCAGGATGGAAATCTTGTGCCATTTATTTTATAGTTGCTTCTTCTACCAATTACAAAAGCATTCTTTGAGGAAAACTTGCAAAATATGCATGCACGCATACACTCATACATGCATGTCCCAAGTACACAAAAGTCATCGATAATTCTACTACCCAGAGATAACACTCATGACATATTGGTGTATGTCTTTCTGGTTCTCTCCTTGTTATATGTATTGATCATTTATCTCTGTAGAGAGTTATGCATATACTTATTTTTTAATTAAAATGATACCATATTATGCATATAGCTTTGTGGCTATTAAAAACTTATCAACATCATATCAATATTTTTTTCCTTCTTATGTAAAAATATGTTTGGTATTGACTTGCAAATTTAAATATCCAGCCTTGACTTCTCCCGTGAGTTTCAGATTCCTAAATAAAACTGCATAGTAGGTAATTCTACTTGAATGTCTAACATGCATCTTAGACTCCATATGTCCCCAGTTAAACTCTTGATTCACCCTAAAAACCTGCTTCTCCTCCAGTCTTTTCAATCTCTATTAAAAGCATCAATATTCAACCCTGGAGACATCTTGATTTCTCTTTTTTTTTTTTTCATTGCCCCACCTCATATCTAATTCGTCAGCCCTAGCTCCAGAATGTATCCCATAGCTGCCTGTTTCTCTCCTTCTCAGCTCTGCTCTCTAGTTTTGCCATCGTCATCTTTCCTCTGGATTCTCCACTGCCTCCCAGCTGGTTTCCTTGCTTCCACTCCTTACTCCTTTGTACAATAGATCTTTTAAACACAAAAGTCAATCACATCATGCCCTGCTCCATAAACCATCCCATTTGATATGGTTTGGCTTTGTCTCCACTCAAATCTCATTGTGAATTGTAGCTCCCATAATCCCCACATGTTGTGGGAGACAACTGAATCATGGAGGCAGGTTTTTCCCCATGCTATTCTCATGATAGTGAATAAGTCTCATGAGATCTGATGGTTTTATAAAGGGCAATTCCCCTGCACACGCTGTCTTGCCTGCCACCATGTAAGATGTGCCTTTGCTCCTCCTTTGCCTTCTGCCATGATTGTGAGGCCTCCCCAGCCATGTGGAACTGTGAGTCCCTTAAACCTTTTTTTCTTTACAAATTATCCAGTCTTGGGTATTTCTTCATAGCAATATGAAAATGGACTAATACACCACTGCACTTAGAATAACATTTAAATTTTTTCCATTGCCTTTAAGGCTTTTATGTGATTCGGTCTTTGCTAACTTCCCCCATCAGCTCTCCTCCTCTCCCCTCATTCACTCCACTAGAGACAGACCAGTTCTTGCTTTTCTTCCAACACATCAAACTTACTCCTGCCCCAGCCATGTACTTGGTCATTACCCTGCTTGGTCCTGGCTCAGAGGTTTTTCTCTAAGAGACGCTTTCCTTGACCATCCTATCTAAAGAATCCATGCCCTCTCAATGGCCCTTTTACATTCTCTGCATCACACTTATTTTATCTGATGTTTCCTTGTTTGTTTACAGTTTATTTCTTCACTGTCTCCCCATTGGTATATTACTTTTTTTAGAATAAGAAGCCTGTCTATCTTATTCATGACTCTATCTCCGGCACTTAAAATAGTGCCAGGCACATAGTAGGCTATAAGCAATATGCATGAAATGAATGAATGAATAAGTATGTAGTTGTTTCCCACATCTAGCTGATTCCTTCAAACTGTCTGCAGAAGCAGGCCCTTTTTTTCCATTCTGATGACCCAGTCTAATCCCAGATCTCACTACCTCACGTAGGAACGACTGTGGCTCCCTCCTCACTCTTCCCCTGGAATCCCTTCCAATGCCTTCTGCACACTGCTAGCTATTCTTCCCACCATGTTTGTTTCATCTGTGAGTCCCGTCCCTTCAGGGCCCAGCTGAGGCTCATCTCAGAGCTGTTGCCCTACTGCAGCCAGGGCTACAGACTTGTCTCTCTCTCAGTTTTTTTCCTTACCCTTCCCCAGCCACACAATCAAACACTGTTCCCCATGCTCTCTAACTTTTGCATTTATAGTCACCCGCTCACTCCAGCTGGATTCTGAGGGCATAGGCTGCTTGTCTGTTTGCGTTTTAAATCTCCCATAATACCTAGAGAAAGTCATAGGCAATCGATAAAATATCTTGTTGATTTGAATGAAATTATTGGACAGAGAATAAGATAGAGGAGGTAAATTGGACACCCATCTGAAGGGATTTGTGAGACCAGGTAGTTATTTGGAATGAAAGAGTAAGATATTAAACCAGCCAGCATGTCAACAGGTGGGTGATAGTCTTGTTCCCACAGACGACAGATGGCCATCATCTTATAACAACATGTATGTTAACCAGCAGATAAGGGACTCCTGCGTTGTCAGTGGACTTTGAGCCTGAGTTTTTCTACTTGCATAAGTGAAAGTGGACTGCAATGCTAGTGTAAATGCCGTACGATGACTAGTACCCCTTAGGGAGCTCCAGTTTGCCTTCCTAGGAAATCACAGACCCCAAGTGTAATTTCCTAAGGACAGCCCAACTTCTCTAGAGTGCTCATATTGCACAGCAGAAAGCTGAGTAGAGAGAACTCAAAAAGGTCTGCCAAAGAAGGTTTTGGCTGTGTCCTGAATATTGCTCTGTATGGCAGCGAGAAGAAGCAGCGATTTAGGAAAAAGTATTTCTACCAGTGGCAGCAGAGGGACTGGGCCTCCCTGAGCGAAACAGGAGAGTCAAGCTTGACCATTCAGTCATACGAAGGCCAAAATATCCACTTCAAGACTTCTGAGCAAATATCACATCTTCTTTTTGCTAATGTGCATACTTTCCTTAATTGAGTCTCCAAGCAATGAGGTAGAATTTTTATTTTGTGTTTTAAAACCATCTATTTAAAAATAAACATGTTATGGACTCAACTGCTTATCTTGGGTCAAATGCAAATCGCGGGTACATTCTCTGGGGGAGAAAAATCTTTTTGAAAAATTTCCTGGTGATTTCAGGAAATGAGTAAGTGGTTATAATATTAAGGAGTAATTGAAAAACACTGTCAGAATGAACAGTTCTAAATAACTGTTGTTCTTTATAGTTTCCTGTATGCAGTACCATGCAATTTATTCTGATAAAGCTGTCTTTCTGAACTCACTTTTGGAACTCCTCTTTGCAATTACTTTCAGAACTTTTTGACAAGGTACCTAAAAATTAGCTCCATTACTTCACGGCTATATCTTACCTTTAACCGAAGCTGATATTATTTTATTTAATAAGCTTGCTTGAGTGCTAATGACTCTGGATCCCTCCAGAAGCTATACCATATATTGTTTATGGATATGCATATACACACACACCCCAAAAGTACACCTTTGTGTTAGCACTCTCAGGGAGCAGCAGGGAGAACAGAAATGGGCAACGGAATAACAGGGACTTCACATTTATCTGTAATGTTCTCTTTTTTAATTAAAAAAAAAAACAACTAAAGCAAAAGTGACAAAATGTTAAACAGGTGTTAATTCTGTTAAGTGGAGACCCTTAGATACTTGCCATATTATCATCTGTATTTTTTATATTTTTTGAAACTTTTCAAATAATAAAGCAGATTCTCCCTAAAAAAAAAAAAAGAGATTTTAAACCACCAAGCTTCTTTTTAAAAATAAATGTACTCCAGTCCCTGAGAATAATTCTAAAAGGATTTCCAAAAATGTTTTGGATAATGCTATTATCCCTAGTGGCATGACCCCAGAGAGGAATACTTTGAAGTCATGGAGAGCTGTGAGGCCAGGGAAAGTGCCTTTCTTTTTCCAGCTCTCAATTTTGAGTACATCTCCTTGCCCCTTGTAGGCAGGCCCGTGACCCACTTGTCTTTGTATTTCTGGGGCTTAGCACAGCACTTAGAACACAATAACCCTCAATGGCTGGCATGAGTGAATAAATGAATGAACTAACCAGCCTAGGACTTACAAGCCTACTAACTTACGAAGAGATGGGAGTGAGGCAGTGGAGTTGATTAACTTCTGTTTTTCTTAATTTAGTTCCAGTTCAGCTATTTGTATTTTTGGTCTCTATCACAGAAGAACAATGAATTTTCCCCTTTAATGAGAATGACAGAAGTCGAAGTTTTTTGAGGTTTCTGAGCAGAGTGGTACTACTCTTTCCTTTTAGCCCCAGAAACCAATTCTAGAAGAAAAGGAACATTAAAAAAAAAGTATGAAAGAGGTCCATACTCTCTATTCTCTCATCCAAGTGAAAACACATGCAATGAGTTATGTAATCTGGAATCTTATTTTGCGATAGAAAGGGATTCTGATTTTCCATTTGCTATTTTATTTAAAAGGGCTATGGCTTAGGCACCCAAAGGAGGACGTAGATTGGATTACATTGTTAAGCAAAGTAAAAAGCACAGTTTAAAGTCTGGCAACTAGAGTTTACAACAAAATTAAGAAATAACTAAGTTGTTTGAACAATCTACCTTTATCATTAATCCACCTTTTAAAGGAACAGAAGCAGAAAGTGAAAAAGGATAGAGGTTCTCACCATTTATGGTTGCATGTAAGGCAAAGAAAAAAGGAGAAATGCATGACTATTTTAATCCCTAAAGAATGACTTCAGAGTTCACTCTCTGACCTAGGAGAGAAGCTAAACAGGAAGAGGTTACAGGCATTTAAGAGAAGAGGTCAACACTGGCAAATAAAGATTTAAAAGAATGATATAACTTGGTGGGGGTGTGAATGTGGGGAAAGGAGCGTTCGTAGGGCCACTGGTAGGAGCAGAAACAGGTATACCTTTTCTGGGAGTCAATTTGGCAGTCAAAAGCTTGAAAAATGTTTCTTTCCTATGACCAAACAATTATACTGTTAGAAATTTGTAAGGAGGTGTTTGCACTAGCACAGAAAAAGGTATGTATAAGACTGCTTCATCAAACTCTATACACTATCATGAAAAGTTAGAACCTATCTCTTTTGGTTTTTTGTTTGTTTTTTTTTTTGAGACAGGGTTTCACTCTGTGGCCCAGGTTGGAGAGCAGTGGCGCAATCATAGCTCACTGCAGCCTCAAACTCCTGGTCTCAAGTGACCCTCCCACCTCAGCCTTTCATGTAGCAGGGACCATAGACATGCACCACCCTGTCTGCCTAATGTTTTGTTTGCTTTTTGTAGAGATGGTGTCTCACTTTGTTGCTCAGGCTGGTCTTAAACTCCTGGGCTTAACTGATTCTCCTGTGTCTGCCTCCCACAGCACCGAGAGGCAGGTTCCAGGCATAAGGCACTGTGCCCAGCCTGGAACCTATCTTCATGCCCAATAATAGAAAATTAATTTAATAAATCATTTTACATCTAATCAACAGGATTTTATACAGCCTATGTAAATTATAATGTAGCTCTGTATTGATTTACATGCAGAGTTGTTCATGATTTTTTTTTTTTTTTTAATGAGACAGAGTCTCGCTCTGTCACCCAGGCTGGAGTGCAGTGGTGCGATCTTGGCTCACCGCAACTTACACTTCCCAGGTTCAAGCGATTCTCCTGCCTCAACCTCCTGAGTAGCTGGGACTACAGGCACCTGCAACCACACCTGGCTAATTTTTTTTTTTTTTTTGTATTTTTAGTAGAGATGGGGTTTCAACATGTTGGCCAGGCTGGTCTCAAACTTCTGACTTCAAGTGATCCACTCACCTTGGCCTCCAAAAGTGCTGGGATTACAGGCACGAGCCACCGTGGCCAGCCCTCCTGTGTACTTAAATCATCTCTAGATTATTTATAATACCTAACACAATGTCAACGCTATGTAAATAGTTATTATACTATATTATGTATGGAATAATGACAAGAAAGAAGTCTGTACATGTTCATTACAGATGCAACCATCTACATTTTTTCCCAAATATTTTTGATCTGTGGTTGGCTGAATCCAGGGATGTGCAACCCACAGATGTGGAGGGCCTGCTGCACTTTCCTATCTGTGATGATGAACATGAGAATAGACAGCTGGAGAAACTGGTTCTGTTGCCATCATTTCTCCTTTCTAATCTTGTGTTTAATTGTAATGCAGTGGGACATGACATAATGTCTTGTACCCCAGGCCAACTTTATCAATTTGCTTAGTTTCACCAGAAATGCATCAACATGTGTTCATATATACTTTCAGAGGTGTCAATCTGTTTTTGGTCTATACCCCCCCGGTTGTCGATACAGCAAATGGGACCACTACTGTACCAACTCCAGAAGCATAGGAACCACACTTAAACACACTATCTAAATTTCATGTGTTTACCTAGAGCCCAGAGAGCCTTTCTGCTGCTGACTGTGTAAGAAATTAGACTAGACCAGCCTGAACAACATGGTGAAACCCTATCTCTACTGAAAATAGAAAAATTAGCCAGGCGTGGTGGTGCGCACCTGTAATCTCAGCTACTCAGGAGGCTGAGGCAGGAGAATCGCTTGAACCCAGGAGGCAGAGGTTACAGTGAGCCAAGATGGTGCCACTGTACTCCAGCCTGGGTGACAGAGCATGACTGTCTCAAAAAAAGAAAAAAAAAAAAACCAGAAAGAAATTAGACTAGCTGCTTGTGGGAACAGCAGTAGCACATTCCTGTTGCTTTAACCCTTTATCAAATAGGCCAAACATTAATAAGCACCTGCCACTGAAAAAAACTAAATGCTTTTGTTTCTTAGCTTTCTCAGCAAGAAGTCTGAGTATGGTCACATCCCTACCTTCTCATGATCCCTTAAAGAGGATGGAAAGTTGAGGTGTTTTTAACATCATCCCATTCTATCACTACCTTTATGGGGAGTTGAGATGGGAGACTCGGTCCCCTGAGTTCTTCATCTTTCCCTGGGTAACTACATGTTACTACGTTTTCTTTCCACTGGTCTATGAAGAAGTAAACATTAGCTTCATCAATATATGTAAATGGTCAGAACTCAAAGAACTCCAAATGAAGAAAATTCACCCTGGTAGAAGGTTATTTCAGCATACATTTTGTAAGGCATCTTCAGAATAGCACTAGATGCCTAAAGCACTAATGGACCTTTTCCAAGAATCTGGAAGGAACCGATTCTAAATGTGAAAGACCAAAAATTCTGAGTCTGATTGCCCAAGCCCCTCTATTGGTCTTTGGTCTAGAACACATCAGACAAATAAAGCAATTCCTGAAAGCACACTACTTCACTCTGCCAGCCACCCCAACTACTGAGGAACAGCTCTGCTGTCACTGCAGATACACATCTATACATTTCAATACATGTATTTTTATGCTTGTATTATCTTTGCAGATAAAATTAGCAAATAATTCTCAGAAAGCTCTCTGTAGCTCATTGTGCTCTGGTTGTTATGCCCAAAATTATTGGGGTTGTTCCTTTTTTTTTGAAATAGAGTCTCGCTCTGTCACTCAGGCTGGAGTGCAGTGGCGCAATCACTGCTCACAGCAGCTTCAACTTCCTGGGCTCAAGTGATCCTCCCACTTCAGCCTTCCAAGTAGCTGGGACCACAGGTGCAAGCCACCACACCTGGCTAATTTTTGTATTATTTGTAGAGACAGGGTTTTGCTATGTTGCCCAGGCTGGTCTCGAACTCCTGGGCTCAAGCCATCTACCAGCTTAGGCCTCCCAAAGTGCTAGGGTTACAGGTGTGAGCCACCATGCCCAGCCTGTGGTTGTTCTTAAACGCTATCTTTATGTAACTTTATTCTCTCTTCTTGCCGCCTTGTTTTTGTCTTTCATAAAATCACTCTCTGATGATGATTATTATGCCTAATACTTTGTTCCTTTTTTATTTTTTATTTTATTTTATTTTGAGGCAGAGTCTCACTCTGTCACCCAGGCTGGAATGCAGTGGCACATCTCAGCTCACTGCAGCCTCCACCTCCCAGGTTCAAGCAATTATCCCACCTCAGCCTCCCAAGTAGCTGGGATTATAGGTGCACGCCACCACACCTGGCTAATTTTTGTATTTTTTAGTAGAGACGGCGTTTCGCCATGTTGGCCAGACTGGTCTTGAACTCCTGACCTCAGGTGATCCCCCCGCCTTGGCCTCCCAAAATGCTGAGATTACAGGCATGAGCCACTGCACCCTGCCCTGTTTGCTCCTTTTCTGAAAGGATGAAATGAAGGTATATAAAGTTCTTAGCACAATATATAGCACATACTAAATAATCAATAAATGTTACTTATTATTATTTTAAAATAAAACTGAGATGGCAGCAAGGTATAATGATTAAAAGAGAAGATTCTGGAGCCAGGCTGCCTGCATTTGAATCTCAGGTGTGAGCTTAATTACTTGTTTGTGACTTTGGACAATTTCTATAGCTTCTCTGCACTCAGCTTCTCCATCTGTAAAACGGAGATAGTCATCGCTCCTATTTCATAGAGGTGAATGAGTTATGATATGTAAATATTTAGAACTGTCTCTGCCACATAGAAAGTATTCTAGAAGAGTAAGCCATTATTTTTTCTTCCTTTCAATCCTGACTATCCACAAGAGGGTTAATGTTTTTTCTGCATTCTACACTTTCGTCCTCTTTATCCAAGGTTCCTATTTTACTTTAATATTTGATCAAATTTTACATATATTCTGTATTTGAAAGACACTAAGATTTTGTTTAATAAATTTTCAGAGTACTAGTAATAATTTTGATAATCTACAAAGGCACTAAATTCCAGTAAGAAAAAAGGCAATTAATAAGACTAGATGTTCCTACAAGTACCGTGTTATGACATTTAATGCAGCAGCACCTGAAATCCCAAACGCAAACGTTATTATGAACTGCCTAACTTAGATCTAGTCTTTCCTTGGCACGCAAGTCACCAACAATAAAATGGAAATGAAGACAAGTATATAGCACTTACAAGAAAATTAATTTCACCTTTCTGCCTCAGAAACATTCAGTGATGGGTCCTTTCTCTTATATCTTCCTGAGCTGCGGGTTCTAGCGAAATGCTTAACGATAACAAGTTATACAGTTACACTTGGCGCTCAAAACCAAACAAGTCCCATATGATGACTTACAACACATGAAATTTAGAATTTATAAGAGCATGAGAGGCCAGCGCCAACAGAATTTAAAGACTGTGGGCTTCTTCTCAGATAGTGAGTCTGCTCACTCCTTTTGGAGACTGTTGTGGACAGAACTGAACTCTTTACAAATAACATTTTTAATACATCAGATTTGAATACTTCATTAACAGGAAGCACACTGGTTTTATCCCACAAATATTTTTAAGGCATAGTTTACACCATTCTGAGTAGTAAGGTGAAAAACATGAGCACATGCTGAATGTACTAATGGCTATATTTCAACACAGTCTTACTTTTGGAATTTGATCTATTTAAAAAAAATAATAGAGAGGCACGTAAGGGAAAACATTTCTTTTCCACCTTCAACATTGCAAAACATCACATTGTTAATGTTTATATTTTAAACACTAATCAGAAGAAACAGAACACTTTGCCAATGCTGCTACCAAAATGATGATTTTTTAAAAATTAATTCCCCTCTTGCTTTAAGGGAAATTCTTGGGATACATGCATCAAAATAACAATAGGCCCAAGTAAGAACACAGTCTTTGGAGCAGTTTGCAATCCCAGCTCCGCCATTGCTGGTTGTATGGTCTTGAAAAAATTACATGGCCTTGTGCAGCTGTATCTCCAAGATTCCTTTTCCTCTTCTGTACAAGACTTCATGAGTTTGATAGGCTTTTTGTGAGAATTTAATCATAAAATCCATCAACTGTATAATATAGTGTCTGGGACACAATAAGTAAACAATAAATGGTGAAATTAAATGATATATTAATACTAGGTAGGTCCTTATTAATCTGTTGCTTTGAATAATAATTTCTGCCAAGCTCCTTAGCATAACTCTCCCACACAATACACAGAGTGCTTCAAAAAGGAAAACAGAACTCTAAGAATAGGAATTTCCAATCCATTTTCTTGCCTGAGGATTATAGAACATTTTATACTTTATTTAATTTGAGGGGGCTCTTCTTGATCAGATTTCATCACATATTTTCTTCCATTGAATGTGTTTTGTGTTCTCAGTACCGGATGGAAGGCACAGGAGGGGAAACATTGGCCCCAAGAAAGCTCCCAGCCAGCCACTGGCATCTCCATACCCAACCCAAACTGATCTCTGCCTGAAGCTCTCCAACTTCAGCTTTCCTTCCTACCTTTCCATCTTAGGCACTCAAAGTTGGTGATGATGGAGATGACGACAGCAATGAAGCTGATGGTAATGTTAACGATGGTAACTAAAAATTATTTAGCATTTATTGTGAGCCAGACACTACAAGCTACATGCAATCAACATGAAAATCATTAACAAGACATTTTGCATTATTTTTTCTGTACTATCTCTAAATTCCAATGTGTATTTTACACATCTAGCACTTGGCAGTTCAGACTTTGTACCTATTATTCATTTAATCCTCCCCACAGTCATAAGAAGTAGGTACTATGATTATCGCTACTTGGCATATAAAGAAACCAAAACTTAGAAAAGTTAAGTAACATGTCCAGTGTTGCACAGTGACTTTGTAGCAGACAGCCAATTTGCAAGCAGATCAGACACTAACCAGGGCCTTTATTCTTAACCCCTAGGTGACACTGAACCCGCAGCTGCTTGCAAGACTGCCTGTAGGATTAGTCCAAGTCTTGGCCACTCACCCCAGATCAACCCTGCCCAACCCGATAGTTTCTAACATCTTTCTGCCCAAGTCACATTTCCTGACCTAAAATTCGCAAAGACAGAGGAGCAGTAGCTATGGCAAATAATACACCCATCAGTAACTTCAGTTTGATTCCCTATACTCCCTGAATGAATTGCCCCTCCTGGCATGCAACAGCTATGAACCCTAATGTAGAAAAAAATTCCCATAGGGAGATCCCTGATATACTTCATGCCTTATTTTTGCTTTTTTTTGTCTGTTTTTTGAGACAGGATTTCACTCTCTCACCCAGGCTGGAGTGCAGTGGCATGATCACAGCTGTGATCCTCCTGGGCTCAAGCGATGCTCTTGCCTCAGCCTCTTGAATAATAGCTGGGGCTACAGGTGCATGCAACCACACCTGGCTAATGTTTTAAAGTTATTTTTTGTAGCTACAGGGGTCCCACTATGTTGCCGAGGCTGGTCTCAAACACTGGGCTCAAGTAATCCTCCCATCTGGGCCTCCCAAATTGCTGAGATTAGAGATGTGGGCCACGGCACCCAGCCTCTTTATGCCTTTTGACTAGTACCTTTTGGCCTCCAACATTAATATGCAATACACATAAATAATTAAACTCATTTTACAGATGACGAAATAGTAAGGTAAGCAAAACAGTTTGCTGGCAGTTACATATCAAGTGGAAATAAAATCGTCAATAAAGCTCAATATGCCCTCTAGAAGACCTTACCGCCTTGTTTTTCTGGGCTTTTAATTCCTTGTTCAAACCTCTTCACATACTAACAGCACAAAGATGAACCTACGGTGGAATCCACCTTTCACAGGCTCAGCTAAACGAAGATTAACAAATCAGACAGCCCTGTGGGCAATAGAATAAGTTGACACTTCAGAATGAGTTTCCTATTATCTTTTAACTAGACAGTCTAGCTTCCTCAGGGCAAGACAAAAATGTCCCAACTACTTGTCAGCAGTTTTCAGTGGAGGAAAAACTGCACTTAAAGCACCTTTACTGAGAACTTTGAGCAGTAAATGTGTTTACATTTAGTTTGTGCAACTTTGATTAGGAATTGGATGGAGCTGGGATCCCCCAGTCCTTAGTTTTTTGCTGGAGTCCTGTAAATCTCAAAATGTCAGCCACGGGCCATTCCTTTTCGTTTATTTAAGTGGAGGTTTTTAAAAAATCACTTTTTCCACTTCATGGCTCCTTTGGACCAGGGTATAAAAATAGCGATGCCACCAGGAGCCAAACTCTTTCTGGAATAATGAAGCAGTAGAGGACAGAGCCCTGCTCAGGACAACAGAAGTCTTGCAGCCTGCCTCAAACGCAACTCTCATTTCAGCCACTTCACTTCTTTCCCTCCGCTCAGACTTGCCTCAAAGGAAGGAGCCGTTTATGAGACGCTCCGTGGCGAGCCCAACACGGTTACCCCGGCGCCTATCACCCTCCTGGGACCCGGCCACCTGTAAGAACCTGGAGGGCGGGAGCGGGCGAGGTTGTTCGGAGAAGCGATCCCCGGTGGCTGAGGACATCCAGGAGCATTCTCGGGGAGGACCTAGCCGGGCCCAGCGCAGGACCCACCGCCGCAGCCTCGGGAACCGGGCGCCCCAGGTCTCAGGCGCGCCTCGCCGCGGACGCAAAGGGACTCGTCCGGCCCCGGCCCCCGCAGCGATGCTCCGCGCCACGCCAGTGCTGGGCTGTGCGGCCGCGACCTGCCGCGCCGCGGGGGGCGTCTTACCTGTTGATCTTGAGCGCGAACGCGCGGCGCTCTGCGCTGGGCAGAGTGGCCATGGCCCGCCGGCGGGTCGGCGGCTTCTAGGGTCGCGGGGTGCGGAAAGCGGGGGCCCGGCGCGCCGCAGAGTAGCCGCGGAGCATGCCCAGCCGAGCGCAGACCTCCTCTGTCAGTGGGAGCTAGAAACTTCCGCATTTCCACCTTCTACTCTGAAATCACCGCGGGGGAGGGCCCGAGCTCCGAGCAGCGACGGCCGGCACCGCCGCCCGGCCTGGCACGCAGGCAGCGGCGGGCGAGGAGGGCGTGGACCCAGCGCGGAACTGGCCTCCGGATACTGGGGCAGACGGCGCGCTCTGCCCGGGGCCGCTGACCTCCGGCAGAAAGGAGCGCGGGCGGACGACAGGCGACCACGGAGCGCAGGCCGGAAACTCCATCTGCCCGAAGCGGGAGGCTGGCAGGGAATGTGGGCAAGTGGGGGGAGCCCCACAAAGTTAGCGAGGTCGGGAATCAACCCAGGGATTCTTAAGGCTAGGTGTTATTAAGGGTCGACACCATTCTCGAAGAAGGCAGCCAAAAAAAAAAAAAAAAGACAAAAAAGTTAGTGGAATCTATCAGGATTCAAATCAACTTTTGCAAGCAATATGCCCATCATCCTTCCTGAGACACTAAATAAATATAATGGATTCATCCAAGGAATAAACATTATGAATTCTCAAAAAATGTTTTCGTTACAACCTGGCATGAATGCTTTTCTCCGGACAAACACTGAATGCGGCATTCTTGCGATTCAAGGGTACACTGCGTCCAGGTTTACTTCAGTTTCAGACGGAGGTCTACTAAGAAGCCCAGCCTCAAACTCAAGATAAAAACAGAGAAGTCCCAGTGCTGACTAGAGTGGACAAGCCCGTGTTCATTTCAAGTTGCCGGCATGCTGCTCTAACCTGTGCTATACTAGAGCTCTCTCCATATAATGCCTGCATTTACCAACTTGCTCTTAAAAAATACCAAAGCAGGACGGGAGCAGTGGCTCACGCCTGTAATCCCCGCACTTTGAGAGGCCGAGGCGGGCGCATCACGAGGTCAGGAGATCGAGACCATCCTGGCCAACGTGGTTAAACCCCGTCTCTACTAAAATACAAAAAATTAGCTGGGCGTGGTGGCGCACGCCCTAGTCCCAGCTACTTGGGAGGCTGAGGCAGGGGAATCACTTGAACCCGGAAGGCGGAGGTTGCAGTGAACCAAGATCTGCCACTGAACTCCAGCCTGGCGACAGAGCAAGACTCCGTCTAAAAAAAACAACAACAACAACAAACAAAGCAAAGTATTTTTGGTTCAAACCTGCACTGTTTAATATGATAGCCACATTGGTATTATGGTTAGTCTGAATTGCCAACTGCTGGATGTGTAAAATATACACTGGAATTTAAAGACAGTACAGAAAAAATAATGCAAAATGTCTTGTTAATGATTTTCATGTTGATTGCATGTTAAATGATACTTTGGATATAAAAAAATTATTAAAATTAATTTCACCTGTTTGTTTTTTCCCTTTTAAAAATGTGGCTTGCATTTTTCAAAATGTAAAATCACATATGTGGCTCACATTTGTGAGCCTCCTTATATTCCTATTGGACAGTGCCAGTCCAATACAACCTAATTTGTAACCTAATACTAAAATCCGCCTAAGGACTATATTCAGTCTCTTCTTGATATTGCCTTCCTTTCTGGTTTCAGCTGTGTCAGGTAGTTTAGCAACTTTTCAGTACGGGTTAGGTAACTCCCCGCCCCCCAACCCCTACCAAATATCAGTGCCCTTTTAAGCATATAAGACAAAGTTCACTGCATAGACTACGATAGACTACATATGAAAACACACCCAGAGAAAAATAAAGCTTTTTTGCAATTTAGAGTTTCTGACTTTCAAAAATCTCCTTATTTACTACATTGGAATTTATGAGCAAACATTTCGATAGCAAAATACAAAGAGAACAAATGTGTAAGTACTTCTTCAAACTGAGACTCAACGAATGATACATAGAAAACATTTTGCCCCAGAGGCTTCAGTCCACGGTGTACTATGTCAGCCTTTCAGATGAACTCCTGAGTTTCTGAATGTTTATGACATAAACTTTCATATAGAACAAAAATATACTGGTTTCACACAAACATAAATAAAATGTAATGAAAGCATCTCAAATTTTCAGCATTTGCAATCAAGGAAACTTTTTGGGTGAATGTGGGAATCATAAAATCTTCCATCTTGCCTCAGATCATACTGCAATAGATTCAGTATTTGGTACCTAACCATGAAGGTTAGGCCAGCATTATTATCCTCTGTGCTGTCAGTAGCCTGATGGTTAGAATTGTCTCCAGATTTCCTTAACACTCTTTTAACCATTCACCATGAATGTGTTATCCATTAATTTAGTCAAATGCCTATTTTCAAGTTTGATCTGCTCTTAGATACATTCACATATCGCTGGCAAATAGCCATCCAAGTGCCTTTCTTCCTTATTCTCACTGCCTCTTTCGTTTTCCATCAGCTCTCTGTCCAGAGTGAACTCTGGGAGGCCTTCTTCTTTCTGCGTCTCATGGTCTCTCTTGGCCTTCCTCTTTCTCTGTATCTTTGTGTCATTCAATTTTGTTTTTCACCTTTACACAACTCTTCACTTGACTTCTATCTCAGACCATACATCAATTATCCTAAATTCTCTAGTTTTCCCCACATCTTCTTCTTACCTCCCCAGAAAGCCAATCTCTTTCTTTACATTGCATCTTACCTATTTTATTTAACAAACAACTAAATAACACTTATCTTGTACCAGGTACTGCTCCAAGTTCTTTATAAAAATTAATTCCTAGCAACCATTAAATAATAACATTAACCCCCCCACACACACCTCTTTGCAACTGGAGAAACTGAAGCTCAGAGAAGTTAAGTGACTTGAGCAAGATTACAAACTAGTAAGGGCAGAGCCATTTCCTATCCTAAAGTTTTGCCTATTTCCCATATTTCTGTACTGTAATATCTTCAAACTCCGATATAAAACTAAAATTCTCCATCTACCCTACTCAACTGGAAGCTAGCTATCTGTCCATAATCACCCATTTTTTGGGGGGGCGGTGGTGGCACACTACTTCCTCATTTTCCAGGTTTAAAACTTTGGATTCATCCAGTGGAGGGAAAAGCAGGAAATCTGGGTTCTGGCTTCAGCTTTTTGCTAATTGTGTGATCCTGAGTAAGTCACACCGTCTTTGGATCACAGAGGCTGGTGTCTTGGAATGACTCCATCTGCTTGCCTCTCTCTGAACTTTAGGAATACGTCAGCTCTAACTTTTTTTCCTCCTGTGTCCTTCCGATCTAATCACCTACCAAGGTCTGCCATTTATTCCTTATAAATATCACTTCTTTGTAAATATCCCTGTTCTCACAGTGGCTTTCATTCTGGTCCAGCCCTTATAAATTAGTATCTAGATAACAAAAATAAGATTTTAAATGGCTTCACTGCCTTTAGCCTCTTCTTTCTCCTATCTAATCTGATTCTATCACTAGATGAAGTTTACTAAAATACCTGTTTCATCATATTTCTTCTCTGCTCATTTAGCTTTGGTGACTTCCTGTAGCCTCTATGACCAAGCATGACCTTTTCTAGCTAGCTTGTATGCCCACTTCACAAAACCAGATTTATTCCTTACCTTTCTGTTGGAGCAGGGAAGATCTTCAGCTTGTCCCTAAAGCAGGCAGTACTCTTCTCTGCCCAGGGCCTCCTCCTGCTTATGTTATCCTTCCTGCTGTCCTCCCCCTATACCACATCCAGTCTCTCCCCATTCTCCAAGGTTTGAGTCAAGTTGCCATGTTCCATCTCTATGGGATGGAGTATCTCTTTCAGTCTGACAGTATCATTTAATTAATTAAAAGTGTGGGTCATTACCAATAAACACAGCGCAGTGGAATGCAAGATCCTGAGGACTGGACTACAGAGAAAAAAAAAAGTGTGATCATTTTCATGTCCCTTCCTTCTTCCCCAAAACCACACAGGACCTCCCCAGATTTAGTTCAACTGTCATCTTCCAAGAACATCTAGTTAACATGACAATGCCCCCTTCCCTTGTCCTGACACTTTCTAACTCCTTCTCCAACTTTCTTTTTCTCCATAGCTGTTATGACCATCTGACATACTATATATCTTATTTATTTGTTTATTATCTCTTATGCTTCTGGAATAAAAGTTCCATCAATGCAGAGGTTGTTGTTTGGTCAATTTGTGCTCTATCTCTAGTGTCTAGAGGCCTGGCACATAGTAGGTGCTCAAAAAGTATTTATTGAATGAATGAATGAATAAGTGAACTTAAATGGAAATGGCCAAGTTTCACTTGTCTTTCAGGAGACAGTGACAATTTTTACCTTTTTATTCTCTTATTTTAGTTGTACCTCCTTATGAATATCTTTCAACTCTGTTTTGTATTTATTTCTTGGCTTGAAAAATCAAACCAGCACATACATTATTACTAGCAAGTAGATATCTTTATTGTTGTCTTACAATTGGTGAAACATACAGAAAGATTTGCGTGCAGGTATTTAAAACCAGCCATACTTTAGACATTAGAATTTGTAGCTCCTCATTTTCTTCACGTCATTCCTTGTTTTGTCATAAAAAATCTTTCAATATGAAAAGAACAAAGATTAGCAAACTTTCCTTTAAAAATTATCATTGAGGCTGGGCGCGGTGACTTATGCCTGTAATCCCAGCACTTTGGGAGGCCGAGGTGGGCAGATCACCTGAGGTCAGGAGTTCGAGATGAGTCTGACCAACATGGAGAAACTCCGTCTCTACTAAAAATACAAAATTAACCGGGCATCGTGGCACATGCCTGTAATCCCAGCTACTAGGGAGGCTGAGGCAGGAGAATCACTTGAACCTGGGAGGCAGACGTTGCGGTGAGCTGAGATCGCACCACTGCGGTCCAGCCTGGGCAACAAGAGCGAAATTCCGTCTCAAAAAAAAAAAAAAAATTATCATTGTGTTTTAGATATATACACATACAGATTTTTTATATTTTATATATATACTTTAATATACATATTAGTGTTTTAAATATAGCATTTAGAATATATTCGAATGTACAATGCTATTGCATATTCAGTAGGAATATTTATACCATAGCATTTTATAACTAAAAGGATTTTGTATTAATTCATTAATGAGTGAATAAGTTCACTCTATCATCCACGTGTCTTCTGTTCATTCCTGCAGACCTTTACCAAGTAGTTACCATATGTCACGCACTGGGCTAGGTGATAGTAGGGGCAAAACAAAAAATACTTGTTCCCTGACTTCCCAGAACTCATAGTCCAGGAATGAGACACACGTAAAGAAGGAAAGAAGAGGCTCAGGCCCAGGAACATTTTGCCATATAACAGTCTGGGCAAGTGAGGACGCACAGAGAGGAATGACTTGTTCTTGGGAGAGGGTAGTGACAGAGAGATTGACGCTGAGGAAGAATGACTACACGGACGCTGTAACAGTGGAACTGGGTCTTACACAAGTTCATGAGGCAGAAGGAGCACTTGTGCAAAGGCAGGGAGACAGGGGACACCGCAACTTATCCTGAGCATTAGAAGAATGATGGGAGCCCGGGGGTGCAGAGTGAAGTGAGTTGCAAAAATAAAGCCTTGGAGGTGGGCAGGGCCTGAGTGTGAGGGTCTGTTAAAGAATTCAAGCTTGATCTCACAGGCTGTTGAAACCCACGCACGGTGATTGCTGTTTCTGTATCTAGGTCATAGTCTCTTGGGGGAGGCCTTGCCACTGGCTGTCCACAGTGAGGATGCTGCTGATCCCAGTAGGGTATGGAGCAGAGGGGTGGGGAACACGATGTCTCCTAGACTTGGCACTGTCAGCTCCACCTTTCTCAACCTGATCTCACATATTGGACACTAATGCAAAATACATAGTTCTTTGGGGAAAAATTTAGGCAATTTTCCCAAAGTCATATCTCACGGAGAGAAAAATAAATTACGGGGACAGAGAGTCAAGAGATTAATGTGTAGTCTGGTCATTTTTGCCGCTCATTTGAGTGCCTACGTGCCTCTGGTCACTGCCTCACTCCTGACTCCCAGCTTCCCCCTGCACTTCCCTTGGGCCTCTCTATTTACCCACTGCCCCATCCGTCTGTCTTCTCCCTAAACCTTCCACTACACATCCTTTGGCTAGTTCTTATGTCTGGACAATTTCCCAGGCAGCCACCAAATCTTGTGAACTCCCCTCTCCACCCGTTCCAGTTTCTGCTGGCCCTACAAAGGGGAAAGTTGGGCTCTGTTCTATGCTTGGGGGAGATCCAGTGGTGGGCTTCTATTCCAGGCTGTGGATAACATTCTTCTATGGAAAAAAATTAATTTCCTTCTGAAGACCCCCATCCAATATATATGAAAAAAATCATATTCTTCCCATTCATTTATCTTGATCTTACTTCTTATAGGTTATAATATTGGCCTCATTATGCTAAGAGAGAAACTCCTGCCCACCCACCCCTCACCTCTAGGCCCATAACAAAACTGTCAGCATGTTGGAATATTTCCTCTCAGTCTTTTTTAAATGAAAAATGTCTTAATCTTTCATGCTACAGACACATTGCTGGAAAGTTTCAATTTTGCATTTTACATTTATTTAGCTGTATTTATTTTCTGTGTTAATCTTATTTCTGTATTTATTATTTTGTATCCATTATCTTGATGCCCTCAAATATTTATTTTGTTCTTTTTTGTTGTGTGTGTTTACATGTCACCACTAGCTCTGTGGATGAGGTGGGTATAGCAGGCACATATTGCTGTGTTGATTCAGTATCCATTTCTCCCATTTCTGGGAGCAGCATCTGCATTTTCTGTATTTTCTGAAAAAGATAGTTCCTCCATTTTCAGACCATAGTCTTGATGGAGCTGCCTTCACTGTAGGCACCAAAAGTGTGTTTCCAACCTAAGTCTGGCTCGTCAGAGCATGGCCACCCTGTCCTTCATAATTAAGTCAGAGGACCAATAAAAGTCAGTAAGCCTCAAACCCAGAACTCTTGCTGGAACCATTTGCAGTGGAGACTTTCTCATTTTGTTGCAAATGAAATAGAAAAGGATGTAAGCCTGGACATTCTGTGGCCTTTTAGATACCACCAGTGTAGCTGCCTGAGACGGGAAGAAGGCAGATCCGAGAAGAAGGAAAAAGAGAGAGATTCCTGATCAAAAGCTAATATTGATTGATTAGTTATTGTATGCCAAGTGTTAATTAAGAATGTATTGTTTCAGTTTGTCTTCATTTTACAAATAATGAAATGCATTGTCATTATCTCTACTTTACAGAGGAGGAAATTGAGGCGCAGATTAAGAAGACTGCCTAACGTTACCTAGCTTGTAATGAGTGGCATCAGGATTGAAACACAGGAGGTTTGACCCTAAAGTCTGCCCTTATGACAACTCCACTATTCTGCCTTCTGATAACTTTTTTTTTTTGCTTAAATTAGTAAGCTACAAAGAGACTTGACTAGTAAAACTGAGCATGAGAAAGCAGATAAATGAAATAATTATATCTTCTTATGAGTATTTCAACTGACTCTTTCTTGCCATGCATTTACTAACTTTCCATTGGCCATATATGTCATAATGTGCACGGCCATGTCCTTGCTTAGAAGGAGGCCGGATAATGCAGAGGTTGAGAGTTTGAACTCTGAAGTCCAAACACCTGGATTTGCATCTAACTTTTTCCTTATGACCTATGCGACTTTTGGCACATTATTAATGTCTCTGTATTCACCTTGACCCATAAAATGGGCTTAATAGTGGCACCTTTTTCATAGGATGGTTATAAAGATTAAATAATATAAAGCACTTATGCTAAGTGACAAGTAACTATTTCTATTATTATCATTACCTGTATCCATTAGTAATGTCTATAGCAGCAACGTACTGAAAGTCCAGTTGAAAGTGGCTTAAACATCTAAATTTATTACCTAAGTAAAGCAGATGAGATGGTCCAGAACTGGGCCAGCCACTCAACAGTGCCATATGAACTGAGGTTCTTTCTGTTGCTTCCCTCTGCCATCCTCAGCACATGGGCCTTTGGTCGTCATTCTTATGACCTCAAGGCTAAAAGATGGCTCCCATGACTCCAAGCAGCCACAGCATCACAAAATAGAAGAAAGGAAGAGGCCAGGGCTTTCTCCATGGGAGGTTCCACCTTTCCCAGAAGTCCTCCAGGAAATTTATCTACAGTGTTCACTGGCCAGAAATGGGTTAGATGTTCATCCTCAGCTTCAAGGGATGCTGGGAAAGAAAGAGTATCTGACTGAGAAAAGTGGATAACCCATGGTTGGCTCAGAACTATGGTGATTCCTTTTCTTGAGCTGCCAAAACGAAAGAGGAACAAAGGGGAGAAGAGTTGTGTAGGCAGTGAAAAGAGGCTACCATACTTTCATTAACCAGATTAATTAAGATAATAGACATAAAGCACAGAGCATATTACTAGATATTGAGTATGCTCTCGGGACATGTTGGCTGTGATTTTTATTACTACTTGACATTTGTGTTGCTTTAGAGCCATATGGCTAAGGAAGCAGTTTAGTAATGGTTGCAAGGACAAATTCCTCCAACAGCAGAATGTCTAGATACCTCAATATTACATAACAGTATGTGCTTTTAAGGTGATTATAGTCATGCTTTGATGAGTTTACATACTAAAATGCCCAAAGGTAATTAATGTTCTTTAAATCAACAAAGTGCTAAATTTTGCCATGCTGTCAGCCCACCCACACGTAGATATAACTTAGCTTACTTTTACTTAGATAAGACCCCTCTGTAAGAAGAGTTTAAAACAAATATGGTGCATTCCTCCTCTTGCTTTCTGAGGATGCTCTACTTTTTAACCGAATAACTTTCAATAAACTCTCTTCTCACTGCACTCTGCAATTTGCCTTGAATTCCTTCCTACGCGAAATCCAAGAACCCTCTCTTGGGGTCTGAATCAGGCCCCTTTTTTCCAGCAATACATGTATGAAAGAGAATATCCTTATTCTTAGAAGATACACACTAAATTATTTAGGGCAAAAGGGACAGAACAGTATGACGTCTACAACTTACTCTTGGGGGTCATCAATAATGATGCTGCTGCTGCTGCTGTTAGTAATTTCCATTAGAATCAGACTAAAGATAATAATAATAATAAAATAAAACAGTTGTTGAATCTAGATGAAAAGTAAGCAGAAATTCATTGTGTGTATGTTTTCAAGACAAAAAATTAAAGATAAAATACTACAAACATAATTTTGTTTTTTGTTGGTTTGTACCAATTTATAAGCAATGTTATAAGAAATTCTATTTCATAGAACCCTCATTGAGTTTTTTCATTTTTGCAACTTTAATAAGCTACAAGTACATTTCAAAATATTTTTACGTAAGTGGTTCATTAGGTGAGTTGAATATTTCTCCCTGTTAGTTCACTACATAGTTGTACTTTCTTTTGTGTCTGTTTATGTCATCTCCCACTTGTCTATTAGGGCCTTAGTGTTTTTCTTATTGATTTATATTCATCTTTTAAGTAATGTGTGACTACTTTGGGGCATCTCTCTTTAAGTAACTATAATCTCCCTAAATACCTTGAACCATTTGGAGGACAAAGCCCAGGCAGGTTTACAGAATCTTTAGAAATGTTGTTGGTCCCTGCTATCTCTCAGCATCAGACCAAATTTTACATAATATTTTGAAATGCCTTTTTCCCATTTCAGTATTCTTCAATATCCTTCTGGCTCACTCCACCCCAACTCACTTCCCTACATAACACCATAACAATTCAGAGACCATGACAAGCACCAGGACATTTTTAGAGAGGGAAAAGCAAGCTATGCTGCTCTTGTTTATCACTCTCAATTGACTGGGCTGGAGCAATTGACTGGGCTGGAGCAGAGACTGGTTATGATACCATGACACAATCCAACTGCATGATCTCTGTGATCTTGTGAACTATGTAGCAGCATGATGATGGTGTATGGTAAGAGGTCAACTGTGGATGTTAGATCAAGGCAACATGACTGCCATGTCTCCAAATCTGTGTCCTACCCATTAGCAATTTGTGTCTTTTAAGACAGAAGCTCTCAAACTTTGGCAGTATCAGAATTGCCTGGAGAACTGATAACAAACAAAAAGACCCAGACTCACTGAAGTAAATGAAGCATTGGCCTTTACAGGTACGCCAAGTTCCTCAGGTGATTCTGTTACGTATCAAAGTTTGAGAACCATTGCTTGAGAATCATGAAATAAAAGAAAATATTCCTAAAAGATGTGATTAAAAACCTTTATTAGCTTGAATTTCAGCCTGGATTATTCGAACAGAGTTGAGAGGAATCCTTGCAAAAATGGCAGTTAAGTACGTATTTTGAGAGGTAGGATTCCTAACATGGGGAACAGAGCTCAGAAGGAAAAGCACAGGGTCAAAGGGGAGCTTAGTGCTGGTATAGGAAGGCATACTGTGAACTTAAGACGCCGAAATGGTTCTCTCTCCAGGAGTAGATCATCGTTCAGCAATAAACTTTTAAAAAACTGAGTATACTAATGTAAATGTCTATGTAACCCATAGAGTGAATGCATTACTAATAGGTAAAATCAAAACACATCTTGGCTGGGCATTGTGGCTCATGCCTGTAATCCCAACACTTTGGGAGGCTGAGGGGGGCAGATCACTTGACCCCAGGAGTTCGAGACCAGACTGGGCAATGCGGCAAAACCCCATCCCCACCAAAAAATAAAAATAAAAAAAATTAGCCTGGCATGGTGGTGGCATGTGCCTGTAGTCCCAGCTACTCACAGGAAGGCTGAGGTGAGAGGCTGGCTTGAGCCCAGGAGACAGAGGTTGCAGTGAGCTGTGATCGTGCTGCTGCACTCCAGCCTGGGCCACAGAGCCAGATCCTGTCTCAAAAACTAAACAAAACAAAAAGAAAGAAAAGAAAAAAACCCCACATCTTTATTATGGTTTCCCAATGCCTCTTCAAAGCGCATTAAGTAGGTGTAATCCTCGCCCCTCCCATATGATGGTGGGAAGACTCCATGACTTTTACTAGCCAAGATAATAATCAAAACTCCACCTTATCTTTGATGGCAAACCTTCCCCCAGTTGGAGTGTGCTTCGGGCTGTCCACCTGTGGTCAGAAAGAGAGGAAAGGAGGTATGGTCGGTGTCTTCTCTCTACTTTGTGCCATTTCTCTTTTCTTCCATCTCAGCTGGCCCACCATTTCTGACCTCTTGCTGTTGGAGGAATGGTAAGGAACAAGAAAGCTCTTACAGAATGGACACTGATGTAATCTGGTTTTGCACATTCTATGCCTGGTGGTTGTTAAAAACTGACGCTTTTCCTGGGGCTTTCTTGGGTCCTTTGGAAGACTGTTTTCCAGAAGACTTCTCTCCTATAGGTCATTGTATCTGGTTCATGCATCTCTAGTTGCATGCATTCTTGGTGTTTACTTGTGACGCATTTCTAGCCCCTGTCTAGTTTCCTGCTGGTAGGGCCCTCCACTCTCTAAGTGATTGACTAGACAGAACCCCAACCGACCCTTGGCTGGATCTCTCCCCCGTGGCACACGTCTGCTCTACTAAAAATGCTCATGACATTCCTGGCCCGAGAAGCCTTGCTGATTCCAATACCACCTTGCCCTGGTACCCCAGGCTACTTTAGCACCGTTGGGCCAGAGTCAGGCAGCATCCTCTGGGTCTCCCAGCTCCATTTAAGTTCATGAAAATGGTCATTTAAGCTTTCTGAAAGGTGTCTTAAGAAGCCTTGGAAGAAGTAGCAGCCCTTCCACATTTTTCTTCCCTATAAGCAGAAGTGGGAATTCTCCTTGATAAAATCCTTCCCCTAAAAATATCTTCAAAACTCTTGTGGAATCCAATAGTCATGGAAATGGTTCTCAGAATATTCATGATAAGGTCTGCATATGTTGATCTGGTTTTGGAATATCCCTTTTGTTGTATTTGATTATCCCAGGGAAACTTTTTTTTTCCAACATCCTGTTACTATAGTTTCAGATATCCTGCCATTAGGCCATATTTGGGGTCATAATTCAGGGCATTTTGCTTGTATTGGAGGCCTCTTGGAGAGAGGAGCATATTATTGAAAACAGTAAGCAGTTAGTGTTTTATTTTGCTTTATTATTTTATTGGTAAAATTTATTTCAATGCAAAACATATACAGAGACAAGTACATGGTGGTAAATGTATAGCTCAATAAACCTAATGAAACAAACACACCAATGTAACAGATCAAGAAAGAGGACATTACTAGCTTCCAGATGCCCTACCATGCGGCTTCCCAGTTTAGTTCCCTCAAGGATAATGAATATTCTGACTATTAATGTCATAGATCAGTTTTATCTTCTTTTGAAGTTTATGTAAATGGAATCCTTTCTGTCTAGTCAATATCATGTTTCTGAGATTCATCTATATTGTTGCCTTTAGTTGGAGACTGTTCATTCTCATTACTGGATGGCCATCCTATAAATATACTTGGGCAGTTAATATTTGATCAATTAATTTCTTCCCTCAAGGGTAGCTCAAAGGTTGACTATGGGCTCCCTACCCCGTCCCTGATTTCAATCTGAATCCACAGGAAGATTCTCACCTTACTCTAACAACTTGCATTGAATATCAGAACACAGAAGTTGGATTATTTCCAATTTTTAAACAATGTGCAGAGGTAGGCTTTTTCAGGGAAGCAGTTTATTATTTATTTCCATACTTTGTGTTTTATCCCATCAATCTGCTCTTTCAATTTGGCTTAGAGTTATAGAACGTTTGAGCTGGAGAAACCACATTTTCTGAGAAACATTTTATATAAATTCTGATAACAGTTGTATGAACTTCTATTTCTTCAAGAATCATGATAAGTTTTATCACATAGGTCCCAGAAAAATCTAGGTAGAGTAACAACTGGAGATCAGGAATATTTTTCTGAATATTTCTTGCATTGTACTTTACATAACGAGTTGTTTTTCAATTAAAGTGAAAAGCATCAAAGCATGATAGATTTTTTACCTGAGAATAAAATGGTCTTTTCATTTACATGTGAATAAAAATTCAAATTTAAAACTTCACCATAAAATTCAGTAATGTTGACAACTTGTCAGCACCTACTTCATAGATTGATACCCACACTATAATTTAGTATGTGGAAGTTAAAATAGTATCTACACCCTGAATAATAAATAATATGCACTAAAGACTCTTCTTTTATGGAACTCTATTTGGCAAATGCTAAAATATCATTGGAACATTACTTTAGACTAGAAAATATTTTATTAATAATTCAGACAGACTGTGATATGGTTTGGCTGTGTCCCCCCAAATCTCATCTTGAATTGTAGTTCCCATAATCCCCACATGTCACCCAGTGGGAGGTAATTGAATCATGGGGGTGGTTAACCCATGCTGCTATTCTCATGATAGTGAGTGAGTTCTCATGAGATCTGATGGTTTTATCCAGGACTTTCCCCCTTTTGCTCAGCACTTCTCCCTGCTGCTGCCATGTGAAGAAGTATGTGTTTGCTTCCCGTTCTGCCATGATGGTAAGTTTCCTGAGGCCTCCCTGAACTATGAGTCAATTAAACCTCTTTCCTTTATAAATCGCCGAGCACTGTGAGAATGGACTAATAAATATGAGTGTCTTAATCCATTTTGCATTGTTATAAAGGAATATCTGAGGCTGGGTAATTTAATAAAATAAGACATTTATTTGACTCATGGTTCTTCAGGCTCTGCAAGAAGCATGGCACCAGCATCTGCTTCTGGCGAGGACCTCATGAAGCTTCTGATCATGGGGGGAGGCCAAGGCATAGCAGTCATGTCGCATGGCAAGGGAGAGAGCAAGAGAGAGGGGAGGAGTGCCATGCTCTTTTAGGCAGCCAGATCCCACAAGAACTAAGAGTGAGAATTCACTCAATCCTACCGTAATGACACCAAGCAACTCATGAGGGATCTGTCCCCCTGACCCAAACACCTCCAACTAGGCCCCACCTCCCACATTAGGGATCAAATTTCAACATGATATTTGGAGGGAACTAATATCCAAACTATGTCATAGAGGTATGTGCATAACCTCATTCAACAAAATACGTAGTGAGCACCCGCTATGTGCCAGGCACTGTACTAGGCTGTAGATATGACTCATAAATAAGATGAATATTGCCACAGTCCTTAGGATCCTAGTGTAATTGGGGAATAGATAAGCAAACAGATAATTTCTATACCTGGTAATTACTACTTTGATAGGGCAAAGAGGATTCTGTTTGTGCTGTAAAAGCACATGAAAAGTACGAAGTCAATCCTTGGGATGTCATGGAATCTTTCCTAGGAAATGATATCTAAGGTGGATAAAAAGGTAACCAGATACAAATGAGAAGAGAAGGTGGGCCAGAAATTTTGAAATACTGAACCAACTGGATGTCATTCACTGACATAGGGTAAATAGTATAGGTGACTGGATTGGAAAACGAAAAAGAACTAAAAGTAATTAAATGAGCTGGGGACATGAAAATGAACACTTGAGAAGTCCTGGCAAGAAGTCATCATTAAGACAACATAATGAACTGGAAAGTGGTTGGGAGTAAGGCTGACTTGGATTCAAAGCCTAGTTTCACCACTTAATAGATGTGTTAAGTTGAACAAAATCCTTTAACTTTTCAGAGCCTCGATTTTCCTCTTTGTAAAATACAGATAATAACATGGACACTATAAGGGTGTTGTTGTTGTTGTTGTCATTGTTTTGAGACGGAGTCTTGCTCTGTCGCCCAGGCTGGAGTGTAGTGCCTTGATCTTGGCTCACTGCAACCTTTGCCTCCTGGGTTCAAGTAATTTTCCTGCCTCAGCTTCCAGAGTAGCTGGGACTACAGGCGCACACCACCATGCCTGGCTAATTTTTGTAATTTTAGTAGAGATGGGGTTTCACCATATTGGGCAGGCTGGTCTCGAACTCCTGATCTCAGATGATCCGCCTGCCTTGGCCTCCCAAAGTGCTGTGATTACAGGCATGAGCCACCGCACCTGGCCCGGACACTATAAGTTTTTGGGAGGATTAAATGGGATCATCCATGTAAATGCGTCTATCCCAGTCTCCAGCACACACTGAACACTCGAAAATGGGAGGTTTTGGTATTTCAGAAGAAAATCAGGTGTCGGGGAGTGTTAGTAGTAACCTTGCACTATATTCAAAGACTAAAGCTAGGAAGATAGGAAGAGTTTTACAAGATCCCTTTGACTATATAGTTAAAGTCATTAGCAGTTAGAGTTTCCCTTACAGTTGACAAGTGAACCATAAAAGTGAATGACTTGTGGTTCCTCAGATGAAAGCATGAGTCAGAGTTGTAATTTCTGTTTTGTGGACATAATTGTTGACCAAGTGCAGTGAATGTAGGGATGGCCAGTAGCAAAATTATAAAGCAGGCCTGTTTGTCTTCAAACACTCCTGAGTCAACTTGTCATTTCCTTGTAAAAATGCAAAATAGACTACTGAGTAGAGGTGATCAATTATAGAAATGCACTTACTTAGGCTTTCTTCTGAAACCTAATAAAATGACAGTAAAGGGATTTTTTTTTTTAATGCAGAAACCCACAACGATGATGAAATTAGAAAGGAAGACAAGAACAAGATTTTGGAATTCAGAAGCCATATAGACAAGAGGTAACACACCTGAGAAAGATGATCCCTAAATTTGTCTTGGAGAAAACTCGGAAGTACCTGACTACATCACAGACCTCCCAAACAGCTTCTAAATACCAGACACCACTGAAAATGGGGATAAAGGTAGGTTCAAAAATAGGAGGATTGGGTTATAAGTCTGTATAAGAAGTTGTTAGATCCCTACATCCTCTCTTCAACCCTGTATAGCCAGATAATGGTCCCTCTCCCAGCCTCGCAGAGGCTGGATAAGGTAAATAGAGAAAATTACTTTCTGGAGAACATTTGGCACATTTGGGGATGGAGTTCAGTAATATAAATGAAGGGGTAGTGAAAATTTATGGGAACATTTATAACCTAACAGAACCCCATGTCTTTTACCCCATTCTAATTCCAAACCACTAGAGATTAGAAAATTATTCTCCGGGATATCTGACCACTTCCAGAGGAAAGACATAAAGATGCTGATGTCAACAATGACCCAACTAAATGGCCCAGCCAGATGACCCAGTTGAAGCTGGTGGACAAGAAGCTTCATTCACGGAATCAGAACTTCCAATAAGGTCTTTTAGTACCTCACTCCTAAATTTGAATAGACTACCAAAGATTATCAGACATCTAAGGAGAACTGCCAGCATGAAAGGTAGAGACCAAAGCAAACAAACAAACAAAGAAAACAATTTGGAACTAACCAAGACTATGCTGGGAGAAGAAAACTATTATTAGTATCCAAAGAGCGTAGTACAGCCACTATGGAGAACAGTATGGAGGTTCCTCTAAAGACTAAAAATAGAACCATCATATAACTCAACAACCCCACTGCTAGATATATACCCCAAAGAAAGGAAGTCAGTATACTGAAGAGATATCTGCACTCTCATGTTTACTGTAGCACTATTCATAATAGCCAAGATTTGGATAGACTTTTTTAAATGTAGTACATATACACAATGGAATACTATTTAGCCATAAAAAAGAATGAGAAATGTCATTTGCAACAACATGGATGGAACTGGAGGACCTTATGTTAACTGAAATAAGCCAGGCCCAAAAAAGCAAATTTCACATGTTCTCACTCATTTGTGGGACCTAAAAATGAAAACAGTTGAACTCAGGGAGATAGAGTAGGATGATGGTTACCAGAGGCTGGAAGGGTAGTTGTAGTGGGAGGTGGGGTGGTTAATAAGTACAAAAATATAGTTAGATAGAATGAATAAAATCTAATAGTTGCTAGCACAACAGGGTGACTACAGTCAACAATAATTTATTGTACATTTAAAATAACTAAAAGAGTATAATTGGCATGTTAGTTACACAAAAAAAGGATAAATGCTTGAGGCGACGGATATACCATTTACCTGGATTTGGTTATCACACATTGTATACCTGAATTAAAATACCTGCCGGGCACATGGCTCATGCCTGTAATCCCAGCACTTTGGGAGGCTGAGGCGGGCGGATCACCTGAGGTCGGGAGTTTGAGACCAGCCTGACTAACATGGAGAAACCCGTCTCTACTAAAAATACAAAGTTAGCTGGGCGTGGTGGTGCACGCCTGTAATCCAAGCTACTTGAAAGGCTGAGGCAGGAGAATCACTTGAACCTGGGAGGCGGAGGTTGCGGTGAGCCTAGACCGCACCGTTGCACTCCAGCCTGGGCAACAAGAGCAAAACTCGGTCTCAAAAAAAAAAAAAAAATCTTATGTTCCCCATAAATGTAAATACCTATTATGTACCAATAAAAGTAAAAAGTAAAAAGTTTTAATTGATTTACAACTTTAAAAAACATCCACAGAGTCATAAGAGGAGATATTGTATTGCACCCACGAAACAGTCTTATGCTATTTCAGAAAGGGACATTTAAGAAACAAAAAGGGAGCTCTGGGAAATTTGAACAATATATAATAGTAGAATAAAAAATTCAGAGAAAGTTTGGATGATAAATTTGAGCCAATCTCCCAGTAAGCAGAGCAAAAATATAGAAAATGAGAGTTAGAAAATAAAAAGAAAAAAATTAAAGGACTAAAATAATAAGTGCAACATCTAAATAAGGGAAGATCCACAAAGAGCAACAGAGAAAAGAGAAGAAAGGAAATAATCAATAAAATAATTCAAGAAAATCCAAGGACATGAGTTGGATTGTAAGAGACTACTTGACTGAAAAAAAAAAAAAAAGAATGGAGTTAGACCCATCCCAAGGCACGTTATTTGTGAGATTTTAAAATACCGATATATTAGTATGCTAGAGCTGCTGTAACAAAACACCACAGACTGGGTGGCTTGAAGAGCAGAAATTTGTTTTCTCATGGTTCTGGATGCTAGCAGTCTAAGATCGAGGTGACAGCAGGTCTGTTTTTTCCTGACGCTTCTCTCCTTAGCTCGCAGATGGCTGCCTTCTAGTTGTGTCCTCATACTGTCTTCCCTTGGTCAGTGTTGTCTGTGTCCTCGTCTCCTCTTCTTAAAAGGACACCAGTCATATTAGGTTAAGAATTGCCCATTAGACCTCATTTTACCTTAATTACCTCTTTAAAGGCCCCACGTCTAAATACAGTCATATTCTAAACTACTGGGGGTTAGGGCTTCACTGAGTGAATTTTGGTGGAAAGGGGAGCAGGGGACACAACTCAGCCTATAAAAACTGGAAACAAAGTGAAAATCCTATGTGTTTCTGTGCTCAGAAGACAGGAAGTAGTCATACACAAGAGTCAATAATTAAACTGGTTCCTCACCAGCAATTTGGGAGACTGGAAGTTGGAAGACACGGAGCAGTGCCTACCACATTCAAAAGAGAAAAGAGGCTAGGCATGGTGGCTCAACGCCTGTTATCCCAGCACTTTAGGAGGCGAGGAGGGTGGATCACCAGGTCAGGAGTTCGAGACCAGCCTGACCAACATGGTGAAACCCTGTCTCTACTAAAAATACAAAAATTAGCTGGGTGTGGTGGTGCATGCCTGCAATCCCAGTACTTTGGGAGGCCACAGAGGGCAGATCACCAGGTCAGGAGTTTGAGACCAGCCTGACCAACAAGGTGAAACCCCATCTCTACTAAAAATACAAAAATTAGCCAGGCGTGGTGGCACATGCCTGTAATCCCAGCTACTCAGAAGGCTGAGACAGAAGAATCACTTGAACCCAGGAGGTGGAGGTTGCAGTGAGCTGAGATTGTGCCACTGCACTCCATCCTGGGTGACAGAATGAGACTCCGTCTCAAAAAAAAAGAGAGAGAAAAGAATTCCAACCCAGAATTCTCAACTTCACTGTGTCAGAGGATATGAAGTAAACAAATATTCATCTCTACATTTGCCAGTCCCTGTGGACTTAGGCCAGATCGTATGAGCAATAGTCACAAAAGGTGTATGAATGGGATAAGAAGCCACTTCTAGTCTGAGACAATTAACAGCAGTTGTGCCTTCTCTGCACTCTCACCCCGTCATTCTGATAGCTGAAGTGAAGGACGCCCAACTTCTGGAACTGCCCGATGAAAGTAGCCTTGTGTGAGTGTTGGCTGGCCTGCTTTGGTCTGGGATGCAAGTAGAAATAAACTCCTGTCATATTAAGCTACTAAGACTTTAGGGATATGTTCCTGTAGCATAGCCTAATGTAGCCTGATTACTAAACCAGCCACCCCATCAACTGAATCTATGTATACGCTAAAAACATTTTAAGATGTGCAAGGTCTCAAAGAGTTCACCCGATGCACACTTTTTCTCAGGAAGCTACAAGAGGATGTGCTCCACAAAAAATAAAGGTATAAATTATGAAAGAGGAAGACATAGGATTTAGGAATCAAGGGAATTCAGCACAAGACAGAAGAAAAGGGAATCTGCAGCAATATCCCTGAGCTGTGCATGTAACATGAAGGGCAACAATTTCCAACACAGAGCAGATCACGAGACCCTAGGATAGACTTCTTGAAGAAAATGAAATTAAAAGAATACTGGATTCATCTGAACATACGAAAAGGAGATTTAAGCAAATTTTAAGAGCTTGGGAATGAATTAATGATAAATATATGGTATTATGCAACCAAAACTACAATAAAAACTCATTAAAAATTATAACTCATAAAATTATTAATTTCAGGGAAAATAAAAAGTTGAGTAGGAATGAAAAAAGAATCGGAGGATACTATAAATCTCATCTGTGGATATTATTTATATAGTCATAATAATGAAAAAGAAATAATCTAACCAAAATTAAATGTTGGAAGTGTGGGGAGATAGAAATGGTAGAGTGTATTGGGTATTTATGTGTTGGGGAGGATACCTGCAAATTTAACATTAATGAGCTTTACTTTACCATGCCTAAATAAACAAACTCAAGCGTCCAACAGGGCTAGAGAAGGAGCTTACAAGAATGAAGCTATTGTGGTGTGATTCAATAGGGAATAGGTGGGGCATTGGCAACATCAATTTGTAGTATCCCTGCCAAAATTTAACTATGGAAAATAGTTAAATTTTAATATGCATACATGTGTGGTTGTGGTTATACAGATATATATATATATATATATAAAATAAAAATTTATAAATAAATAAATAAACAAACTCAAGTGTCCAACAGGGCTAGATAAGGAGCTTACAAGAATGAAGCGGTCGTGAAGTGATTCAATAGGGAATAGGTGGGGCCTTGGCAAACCGAAGAACACATTCTGTCTAAAGGGGATGGCCACTACTTGCTCCAGCTGTGGAAACTTGGGCCATGTACTGCTAGATCTAAGGATTTTCTTTTGAGAGATGCTAGATACATACATTTTTTAAAAATAAAATTATCCTGATTTTAACAACATTGCCTTATTATATAAAACATACCTTGGAGGGTGTGGGTAAGACACAACGTCCTTGAAATTATATTTCACTGGGTTAATAAAATTGGCTCCGGGAGAAAATAATTTTAAACAGCAAACCAAAAAGTGAAGGCCTTCAAAACTAACAAACCAAAGGAAAACAAAACAAAATGACAGCAAGAAAAAAACAAAGAAACAAAACCCCCGGAACTTACCATTTTTCTAAGGCATGTTGACATGATAAAATCAAAATTGCTTTGTGCTTATAAGGATCAAAGGTTATGCCTTTGATTTTATAAATTCAGAGAAAGAATTTAATTGGAATTATTTTTATGAATTAACTGAAGATCTAAGGCAACTGGATAATTTAGGTTCTGCTAATATCCAGAATATTCAAAGTTTATGTTTAGTCTGACACCAAAGAATCCATCATTTCTCTTGACTTCCAGGCTGGTCAGTGTCCTTCCTGTCTAACAATGTGTTAGAAATTCTCTTCTCACTCATAAACTAATATTTGTTCAGAGTAAAAAGTCAAGCAAGTAAATAATGAGAAAAAATTCTGTGTATTGTATAAACAAAGACAGAAGGCAGACCAATGGTTACCTGGGGCCTAAGCTAAAGAGATTAATCGTACACAGACACAAAGGAACTTTTTGGGATGGTGAAAGTGTTCTAAAACTGGATTGGGATGATTGTGGCACAACTGTATAAATGTTATTAAAACTCATTGAGTTGTACACTTAAATGAGTGGCTAAGTTGTGCCTTAATAAAAATGTAATTTTGAAATAGAATAATGGATGATCAACTGTGAGCTAAAGTATGATGAAAACACAAGACATTTACATAGTTTCAAAGTATCTCCCCATCAGGTACTTATTAACTGCAACAGGGAAACAGTAATTTTACGGTGGAGGAACCCTGCTGACAAAGTTAACATTCTAGTAAAAGCACAGGTGGATGTCATGTGCCTCTTGAAGTGATGCACAGAGAAGGATGCAACATCAATTTGTAGTATCCCTGCCAAAAATATGTAACCAGAATTTAATCATGCTGAAACATAAGACAAATCCAAGTGAGGGAACATTCTACAGAACAACTGATCAGTACTCCTCAAGAGTGTGGAGGTCCTGGAAGACAAAGACTCAGCAATGCTTCCGATTAAGGTAGACTGAGAGGTGACGAATGCAATGTGGGATGCTGGATTAGATCTTGGCCCAGAAACAGGTCTTCAGTGGGACAACTGGCAAAATGTGAATAAGGTCTCTGGTTTTGTGAATGGTAGCATATCGATGCTCATCACCTGCTTTTGATCATTGTAGTGATAGTAATATATTAACATTCAGGAAAACACAGTGAAGGGTATATGGGAATCTCTACTATTTTTGTAACTTTTGTAAGTTGAAACTGTTTCAAAATGAGTTAGAAAATTAAAAGGAAGTTTTCTCTTTCAGCTGGGAAAACGGCAATGGATTAATAACAAGAAATTAATGGCGAAGTGATGACTAAAATTCTACATTGCTCAGGAAGCAAGTAAGAAAGTCAGTGGTTGTAGAGAAGTTCTTACATGAAGTAATAAAAATAAAAATTGTTATATTAAGCATTTTCTATTTTCTTTTCCTCCCCTCCAAATGAAACAACATACAATTCTGCATGTTTTTCTACCTAACAACGTATCTTTTTAATGACTCTTGTATTTTAAACCTAAAATTTTGATTAAGATTCACTTAATATTTAAAAAGATAGTATAGGTCACAATGATATTTGAAGCAAACCTGGAAAGACAGAATCTTTTTGATCCAAGAGCTTTTAGAATTTAAAGTATGATTCCGGTTATTACTCTGCTCAGTTAAGATAGTGAAATGAACATTTACATTCTGGCAACCTCAGAAGTACAATGAACAAAGGACACCAGCCAGGTATGGCAAAGGCCTGTGCGTTCCATTTTGCTGTTACATGTTTATCAGATACATCCTCTGTTTCTGTTATATTACATTATTTTTCTCTTCAGTGTTTACTGAGGAAGAACAAGTACCTCCTCAGGCAAGTCAACTGTTAACTTTGCAGTTTTTATTTAATCTCCCAGGAATGTAACCCTTAACTTTAAAGAATGTAGTGACCATAAAGCTTATAAAGCATGTTTCTTAAGGAAATTGTGCCTGTTTAATCTATCAGATACGAATGTTATAGAAAATTAAATTTGTCCACTTAAGCTGTAGATGAACTTTTTGCCTTTCTGATCAGAAATTCACCATCTTATAGTATAGGTTCTGTTATTAATCAGAATATTTCATTTAGACTGTTTCTATCCAACTTTTTCTTAGAGGCTATTCAAAATAAAAGTGCTTCTAACAGTTTCATGTCGAAATATGATGCAAAGCCTTGCTCTTCCATGGTATCCTTTGAATGAGCCAAACTTATTTAGCCATTCCCCTATAGTTAAATAGCTAGGATGTTTCCAACATCTCACCTTTAAAACAATAGTGCTATGAATGTCATAAATGTTTGTATATGTAAATATGTAGGATAAATCCCTATCAGTAGAATTTCAAAAGGTATACACAATCAGTATTTTCATACATATTTAAAATTTTCCATCCATACAAAGGTTGCTAACATATTTATTTAAAATTTTAGGCCGGGCGCGGTGGCTCACGCTTGTAATCCCAGCACTTTGGGAGGCCGAGGCGGGCGGATCACGAGGTCAGGAGATTGAGACCATGGTGAAACCCCGTCTCTACTAAAAATACAAAAAATTAGCCGGGCCTGGTGGTGGGCGCCTGTAGTCCCAGCTACTCGGAGAGGCTGAGGCAGGAGAATGGCGTGAACCCGGGAGGCGGAGCTTACAGTGAGCGGAGATCGCGCCACCACACTCCAGCCTGGGTGAAAGAGCGAGACTCCGTCTCAAAAAAAAAAAAAATTTTTTTAAAAATAATTTTATATGCCTCTTGTAACCAGTAGTAGGATGCAAAGATTTTTTTTAAGGTAACATTGCTCCTCTTCCCCCATTGTCTCTGTCATCTATAGTACTCCCTGAGGTAGTTCATGTTATTGCAAGGGTGTGTGTCATCCCAAACATATTGTTTCCACATACATATATCAGCATAAATACATATATGTATAGCATACATATATGAGCACATACTAATATATGCCCATGCACATACAAGCATGTTTTTGTTAATTTTTACTGAAATGGAATCATACCACATACTTATGAACAAATTGCCTCTTTCACCTCATACCACTTATAATTGCTATTCTACAAATCAGTACATATAAAAAATACATATTTACATATGTAATACTCTGTTACAACTTTCTGCATGCACATGTATGCATATACATATATTCATAAACATAAAACTTAATCTAAACAGGATTCTTTTTGGGGGGGAGATATGGTTTGGCTGTGTCCCCACCCAAATCTCATCTTGAATTCCCATGTGTTGTGGGGGGACCCGGTGGGAGGTAATTGAATCATGGGGGCAGGTCTTTCCCGTGCTGTTCTTGGGATACTGAAAAAGTCTCATGAGATCTGATGGTTTTAAAAAGGGGAGTTTCCCTGCATAAGCTCTCTTCTCCTGTCTGCTTCCATGTGAGACGTGCCTTTCAACTTCTGCCATGATTGTGAGGCCTCCCCAGCCATGTGAAACTGTAAGTCCAATAAGCCTCTTTCTTTTGCAAATTGCCCAGCCTCAGGTATGTTTTCATCAGCAGCATAAAAATGAAACAATACAGTAAATTGGTAGAAGTAGAGTGGGGCGCTGCTGAAAAGATACCCGAAAATGTGGAAGCAACTTTGCAACTGGGCAACAAGGAGAGGTTGGAACAGTTTTGAGGGGTCAGAAGACAGGAATATGTAGGAAAGTTTGGAGCTTCCTAGAGACCTGTTGAATGACTTTGCCCAAAATGCTGATAGTGATATGGACAATAAAGTCCAGGCTGAGGTGGTCTTAGATGGAAACAAGAAACTTGATGGGAACTGGAGCAATGGTGACTCTTCTTATGTTTTAGTAAAGAGACTAGCGGCATTTTGCCCCTGCCCTAGATATATGTGGAACTTTTAACTTGAGAGAGGTGATTTAGGGTACCTGGCAGAAGAAATTTCTAAGCAGCAAAGCATTCAAGAGCTGACTTGGGTGCTGTTAAAGGCATTCAGTTTTATAAGGGAAGCAGAGCATAAAAGTTTGGAAAATTTGCAGCCTAACAACGTGCTAGAAAAGGAAATCCCATTTTCTGAGGAGAAATTCAAGCTGGCTGCAGAAATTTGCATAAGTAACAAGGAGCTGAATGTTAATCCCCAAGACAGTGAGGAAAGTGTCTCCAGGGCATGTCAGAGTTCTTCACGGCAACCCCTCCCATCACAGGCCCAGAGGTTTACGAGGAAAAAATGGTTTCATGGGCTGGGTCCAGGGTCCCTCTGCTGTATGCAGTCTAGGGACCTCATACCCTGCATCCCAGTCATGAATGAAAGGGGCCAAAGTACAGCTCTGTCTGTTCCTTCAGAGGGTGCAAGCCCCAAGCCTTGGCAGCTCCCACATGGCTTTGAGACTGTGGGTGCACAGAAGTCAAGAATTGAGGTTTGGGAACCTCCACCTAGATTTCAGAAGATGTAGAAGTTTGCTGTAGGGGCGGGTCCATCATGGAGAACCTCTGCTACAGCAGTGTGAAAGGGAAATGTGAGATTGGAGCCCCCACACAGAGTCCCTACTGGGGCACCATCTAGCGGAGCAGTGAGAAGAGGGCCACCGTTCTTTAGACCCCAGAATGGTAGATCCATGGACAGCTTGCACTGTGCACTGAGAAAAGCCAAAGACACTCATTGCCAGCCTGTGAAAGCAGCCTGGAGAGAGGCTGTACCCTGCAAAACCTCAGGGGCAGAGCTACCCAAGACCATAGGAACCGACCTCTTGCATCAGCATGACCTGGATGTGAGACATGGAGGCAAAGGAGATCATTTTGGACCTTTAAGATTTGACTGTCCCACTGGATTTCAGACTTTCATGGGGCCTGTATCCCCTTTGTTTTGGCCAATTTCTCCCATTTGGGATGGCTGTATTTACCAAATGCTGTACCCCCATTATATCTAGGAAGTAACTAACTTGTTTCTGATTTTACAGGCCCATAGGTGGAAGGGACTTGCCTTGTCTTGGATGAGACTTTGGACTTTGGACTGTGGACTTTTGAATTAACGCTGAAATGAATTAAAGCTGAAATGAATTAAGACTTTGGGAGACTGTTGGGAAGCCATGACTCATTTTAAAATGTGAGGACATGAGATTTGGGAGGGGCTGGGGTGGAATGGTATGGTTTGACTGTGTCCCCACCCAAATCTCATCTTGGATTCCCATGTATTGTGGGAGGGACCTGGTGGGAGGTAATTGAATCATGGGGGCAGGCCTTTCTCATGCTGTTCTTGTGATAGTGAATAAGTCTCATGAGATCTGATGGTTTTGAAAAGGGGAGTTTCCCTGCACAAGCTCTTTTCTCTTGTCTGCTTCCAGGTAAGACATGCCTTTCACCTTCTGCCATGATTGTGAGGCCTCCCCAGCCATGTGGAATCGTAAGTCCAATAAATCTCTTTCTTTTGCAAATTGCCCAGCAATGTGAAAACAGACTAATACAGGGGGAGATTACTTCTCCATACCCTCTTTGTCTGCCAACCATATCACCTCTCCTATTTCCTCTCCCCAAAAGGTAACCCATGTTAACCTCTGATTATGATCAAATAATTATATGTATTTATTTATATAAATACCATTTCTTTATATATTTTGAACATATTAATGTATACACAAGTGTGCTAAAGTTTATATTTCTACTGCTCTCACCATCTGTAGCTTGTATGATTTACAGAATTTCATAAACAAAAATACATGAAGTAAAAGGAACCATTATGATGTAAAAGCATATAGATTAACAATATTCTGCTTACTATTTCTTTTTTCTTTTTTTTTATTTCTTTTTTCTTTGTTTTTCCATTTGGACATGGAGAAAAGAGATTTCTTTTCTTTTTTTTTTCATTTGGAGATGGAGTTTCTCTCTTATTGCCCAGGCTGGAATGCAATGGCATAATCTTGGCTCACTGCAACCTCCGTCTCCTGGGTTCAAGCGATTCTCCTGCCTCAGCCTCCCGAGTAGCTGGGATTACAGGAGTGTGCCACCACACCTGGCTAATTTTTGTATTATTAGTAGAGACACGGTTTCACCATGTTGGCCAGGCTGGTCTCGAACTCCTGACCTCAGGTGATCCACCTGCCTTGGTCTCCCAAAGTGCTGGGATTACAGATGTGAGCCACTGTACCCAGCCTACTGGTGGTATTACCCAGGGATATGAATAGCTAAGCTATACTTTAGGCAGAAACCAGCACTATTATCAAGATGCAATATGTGAACTCATCTTTCTTCTAGCATCAGTTCAGAATTAATTTTAATCTATGTATTGTATACTGCTGCCAAAAACTCACTAACCACAATTAAATTATGAAAGTACATGTGTAAATTTATGGATAGCAATACACAATCCAAAATATGAGTTTGCTGTAAAAATACAGTATATGGGTAGAATCATATTAATTATAAGTAACCAGAACTGTTAATAAGAAATTAATATTAAAATTTATTGAATTTGATATTTCCATAACTGGACTAATTTAATAAGCGATGCTAACAAGTCTAAAATATCAAAGGAGAATAAGAATAAAGCTTGTTATTAAACACACAAGCTATAGCTAATCAACATACTTTCTTATATTTCTTGATAATATGTTGAATTTACCTTTCGAGCATGTTTTGAAGAGGTAGTTAGTCAATCTTTGTGTCCCTTTTGAAGATATGATGAAATAGTTACATCTCTATTGTGGAATAACATGAAGTGGTTTAAAAAATGAATGATGTATGGTCTGGCGTGGTGGCTTACGCCTGTAATCCCAGCACTTTGGGAGGCTGAGGCGGCTGGATTACCTGATGTCAGGAGTTCAAGACCAGCCTGGCCAATGTGGTGAAACGCTGTCTCCACTAAAAATACAAAAATTAGCCAGATGTTGTGGCGGGTGCTTGTAATCCCAGCTGCTTGGGGGGGCTGAGGCAAGAGAATTGCCTGAAACTTGGAGGCAGAGGTTGCAGTGAGCCAAGATTGCACCATTGTACTCCAGCCTGGACACCATGAGCAAAACTTCGTCTCCAAAAAAAAAAAAAAGATGAATGATGTATTTCTAATTCTAGTGAGAAGGAAAGAGTATCAGTGCATATTGTCAAGTGAAGAAAGCAAGCTCCAGAACAAAGCCTATGTATGTTCCTATTTATTAAAAACAAAAGCCACATATGTATACAAATGTACTCTTTCTGTTATAATTTTATGAATGCACATGTATGCAAATACATATATTCATATACATAAGACTTAGTCTAAACAGGAATATTCTTTCAGGAGGGAATCTTGCTTCTCCTACAGAAAAATATCTAACATGGCAGGGGCAAAGATAATATTGGACCAAAAATATCTGGACCTATGTCTATTAAATTGCTCATAGTGTTTATATAATATTGGTGAAGGGAAGTAAAATTGAGGTTAGCGAAAGAGACTCCATGTTTTACCCTAATACTTTTCTACTGTTTGAATTTTTTATAATTATAATACATTCAGGTATAATATGTAATTTATATATAAATACTATACATATACATACACACACACACACATATATATATGTGTGTATATATATATTTTAATAAGAAACAAGGTCTTTCCCTCTCACCCAGGCTGGAGTGCAGTGCAGTGGTCATAGCTCACTGTAACCTCAAACTCCTAGGCTCGCGCGATCCTCCCACCTCAGCCTCCTGAGTAGCTGGGACTACTGGTGCATGCCACCATGCCCAGCTAAGTTTTAAAATTTTTGTAGAAACAGGGTCTTGCTATGTTGCCCAGGTTGACCTTGAACTCCTGGCCTCAAGAGATCCTTTCCCCTCAGCCTCCCAAAGTGCTTGTATTACAGGCATGAGCCACTGTGCACAGCCTACTTATATTATTTAAAAAACAATTAATCAAATAAGTTAGTTAGGATTAGTTTCAGTGGCATAAACAGAAACTTAAACAATGTGAAAGTTTATTTCTGTCTCCTTCTGCCAGGTGAACACACAGTGTTCATCCCCTCAGGAGGACACAGCTTTTGAGGTACCATCTTGGAAGCAGAGACCAGCCCTCACTAGACACAAAGTTCCTGGCACCTTGATTTTGGACTTCATAGCACCCAGAACTGTGAGAAATAAATTTCTATTATTTACAAATTACCCAGTATTGGATATTTTGTTATACCAGCACAAAAGGTCTAAGACAATGACTGAGGGACAGAGCTATAGGACTCAAAAGACCCTGGTCTTGAAGCCAGAAAGACCTGGCTTTGCCAGTAGCATGGTATTTCAATTAAGTATGATTAAACACTCTTCCAGGGAATAGAAAGGGGAAGGAAGAATGGAGATGGATCATTTGTTTCACGCCTTTTACTTACATTTAAGGAATTATGAGCAGGTGCCTATGGATTTTGGAATATGCTTCTCTAACACTACAAAAACTAGAAAGTGAAATTTATAGCCACAAATGTCAGTTTGAAATTTCTAATGACAATAGAAGAAATTATTTAGACTCTCTCCTAAACTATTACATCATAAATCATTGCAAAACATTTTTTTTTCATTTTGGCCAACCTCCACTCCTGTCATTCCGCCCACTCCTATAGTATCTAAAATAGTTTCTTTTAGAGACAATAGTGCACCACTTAACTTGTCAGCTTGAGGGCTCTGAATGGTGTTTTCTTTTTTTTTTTATTTTAAGTCAAGCTGACTTATAAGTGACTCAACTGTAAGCTAAGACTTATTAATAGCATGGTTTAACCACCAAAGATAATTAATTCAAACGATGTTACTTACAGCCTTTAATGTCACAGTCCCTAAAAACATTGAAATGTACATTTTTCACCTGCTAGTGATCTTCAATATTCTGGAGAGGAAATATTCTTTCCTGTCCTTACAGTGGTTGTATATCTTAAAAGAGGACTGGATGACACTTGAATATTGATATTCTACCTTAACCAAAGCAGTCACAAGAATACAAGCCATTGGCCTCTGGCCTTTTAGATAGGTTCCCAACAAGTTCATGTGTACCCAATGAAAAATGTTAAATAAACTGATAAACTTTAAACATTTAAAAATATTTTATTTACGTGCTCGCTTCGGCAGCACATATACTAAAAATATTTTATTTATTTACTTGCCACAGCTAGATAAGAGGAACTGGGTTAATTTTGAAACTCTCAGTTTCCTTTCCTCTAAACCAGTAGCTGTTGCTGGCCACTAGTATGTTGTTTCCTTTGCAGGAAGTTGCAAAAATGAGAAAGAAAAAAACAAAAAACAAAACTAAGTTGGTATTATTTTTAGCTTTCTTCTTATTTGGATATAGCTACGGTTCTTTTTCTTATGGTGATTAAGATAACTATTGAAGAGAGAAGAACGAAGCAAAGGAGAGTAGTAGAGAATTAGTAGGGAATTGTGCCAAAGGACATATGGCAAGGTTATTGTCAGAAAGCTGAGCTGCTGAAATCCAGACAGTTTAAGAGCTTATCTGCTCTGCTCTGCTCCCACCTAGGAGGACTCCTACTACAATGCAAAGACTCGAGTTTCACCTTAATTAGGTCTTTCCCAGGCCACGTATTAGTGCCCTTGGAAAAAAAGTTTAAGCTTCTCAGCTTCAGATCTTCCTCTGAATATTAGCACTATGGTAATTAGCACAGTGGTACCTAACCCTTTGAGGGTCCAGGGTTGTTTTAATGGTGAGTGATTTACAAACTGAGTTTAAAATAGCAAGGAGGATCCCATTTTGCAAAATTTCATTAATTTTGCTTAAGAAAACAGTATATTATATTAGCTTAGATCATGAGTTGGGAAACTATAGCCTGCTACCATTTATTGTATAGCCTGCAAATGGTTTTTACATTTTTAATACATTGGAAAAAAAATTAAAGAAGATTATTATTTCATGATGTGAAAATTATACGTGTTGAAAGGAAAACTTTAGAGTTTAATTGAGCAAAGAATGATCTGTGAATTAGGCAGCCCCCAGAACCAGAGTAGGGTTGGTTACAGCTGAGCATTTGCCTTATTTGAACCTGGTTTGAAGAGTTGGCTGTCTGTGGTTGGCTGAAGTTTGGCTGCTGTGATTGGCTGAGACTCACTACTTGTTACAAGAGTAGGTTACATATCAAGTTTTACATATCAAGTTGAGTTATAGTTTTTTATGTGCTGGGAAACCTTTAGGGTAAACTTAAAATATGTAAAGAGGCAGCTTTAGGCCACAATGAATTTAACAATTCCTCCTTTTGGTCAACATCTCAATTTTGAGAGGATGATTAATTTTGAGGTCGCCCAAAACTTTAGGTATTGACTTCATTTTTTACCATCATAAATAGTTATTTGGTCTCTAATCCCATTGGCAAATAGCAGAACACTGGGTTTTGTAAGGTGGGAACAAGGAAACAGTATAGAAAAAAAAACTGATTGGTTAACATCAGATTACTTTTTTATTTTTTTTGAGATGGAGTCTCACCCTGTCACCTAGGATGGAGTGCAGTGGCACGATCTTGGCTCACTGCAACCTCACCTTTCGGATTCAAGCAATTCTCCTGCCTCAACCTCCCAAGTAGCTGGGACTACAGGCGTGCGCCACCACACCCAGCTAATTTTTGTATTTTTAGTACAGGCGGGGTTTTGCCACGTTGGCCAGGCTGATCTCGAGCTCCTGACCTCAGGTGATCCACCCGCCTTGGCTTTCCAAAGTGCTGGGATTACAGGCATGAGCCACTGTGTCTGGCTGAGATTACTTTTTTGTAAGTAATCTTTTGTTACTTTGGATTACTTTTCTGTAAGGGATAGAGCAGAAGGGACTTCCTTATTATACTGGAATCTCCTGTTTTCAGGAGAAGAAGAAAAAAACTCGTCTATTTTGGGACCTGTTTTTTAAAGTTTTAGTTTGATTTTGTGGTGCTTAGCATGAGTGACTCCATTTTGGTTTGGTCTGGTCCGCTTGGGACTAGTGCAGGAGCTCAGTCCAAAACAATGGCCTCTCATAATTTTGTTTAATACATGAAATTCAAATTTCAAACTTGTAGACATTTGCTTTCTCTCTTATTATATAAGTACCTACACAATGTCCTCAAATTTGCTTTTTGATCTGTAAAGACTAAGGTATTTATCATCTAGTTTTACAGGAAAGTTTGTAGATCTTCTGGTTTAAAAGAGCAGATTTAGTGTCAGGCAGGTTTGGATTGAGCCCAAGGTCTGCCATTTACTGATTGTATGACTTTGAGCAAGGTATTTATGTTTTCTAAGCCTCAATTTCCTCATCTATAAAATGGGCACACAAATAGTATTTACCTTGGAGAGTTAAATAGGATAATGCATTTAATGTGTTTAACACAGTGCCTATCAGATGCTTAGGGGCTCAACACATTATTATTGTTATTGTTGCTGTTTTACCCTAAAGTAAATGAGACAAAACAAAATAGCAAAGCTAAATGAGGAGAAATTTTTAAGTTACATCAGAAACTGTAATCGATCCTAAAATATTATAATTAAGAAATTCAAGAAAACCTAGGCAATACCATTCAGGACATAGGCGTGGGCAAGGACTTCATATCTAAAACACCAAAAGCAATGGCAACAAAAGCCAAAATTGACAAATGGGATCTAATTAAACTAAAGAGCTTCTGCACAGCAAAAGAAACTACCATCAGAGTGAACAGGCAACCTACAGAATGGAAGAAAATTTTTGCAACCTACTCATCTGACAAAGGGCTAATATCCAGAATCTACAATGAACTCAAACTAATTTACAAGAAAAAAACAAACAACCCCATCAAAAAGTGGGCAAAGGACATGAACAGACACTTTTCAAAAGAAGACACTTATGCAGCCAAAAAACACATGAAGAAATGCTCATCATCACTGGCCATCAGAGAAATGCAAATCAAAACCACAGTGAGATACCATCTCACACCAGTTAGAATGGTCATCATTAAAAAAATCAGGAAACAACAGGTGCTGGAGAGGACGTGGAGAAATAGGAACACTTTTACACTGTTGGTGGGACTGTAAACTAGTTCAACCATTGTGGAAGTCAGTGTGGCGATTCCTCAGGGATCTAGAACTAGAAATACCATTTGACCCAGCCATCCCATTACTGGGTATATACCCAAAGGACTATAAATCATGCTGCTATAAAGACACATGCACACGTATGTTTATTGCCACACTATTCACAATAGCAAAGAGTTGGAACCAACCCAAATGTCCAACAACGATAGACTGGATTAAGAAAATGTGGCACATATACACCATGGAATACTATGCAGCCATAAAAAAGGATGAGTTCCTGTCCTTTGTAGGGACATGGATGAAACTGGAAAACATCATTCTCAGTAAACTATTGCAAGGACAAAAAACCAAACACCACATGTTCTCACTCATAGGTGGGAATTGAACAATGAGAACTCATGGACACAGGAAGGGGAACATCACACTCCAGGGACTGTTGTGGGGTTGGGGGAGGGGGGAGGGACAGCATTAGGAGGTATACCTAATGCTAAATGACGAGTTAATGGGTGCAGGAAATCAACATGGCACATGGATACATATGTAACAAACCTACACATTGTGCACATGTACCCTAAAACCTAAAGTACAATAATAAAAATAAAAATAAAAAAAAAAAAAAAGAAATTTCGTACTTATTTAAAAAGGCATTTTCAATTTAACAACGATGAGAGAGTCTCACTCAGAATAGATAACCCTCTTATAAGTTAAAAAAAAAAAAAAATCCCGGCGCGGTGGCTCACATCTGTAATCCCAGCTCTTTAGGACGCTGAGGTGGATGGATCAGGAGGTCAAGAGTTCAAGACCAGCCTGGCTAACATGGCAAAACCTCGTCTCTACTAAAAATACAAAAATTAGCTGGGCATGGTGGTGCATACCTGTAATCCCAGCTACTCAGGAGGCTGAGGCAGGAGAATCACTTGAACCTGGGAGGCAGAGGTTTCAGTGAGCCAAGATCATGCCACTGCACTCCAGCCTGGGCAACAGAGCAAGACTCCATCTCAAAAAGAAAAAAGAAATAAAAATAAAAAGTCATGCCCAGCTATTTTGGGAGAACTGAAATTACAAATCTATCTAAGAAAATAAAATGACAGGACTCCACAGAATCCATGGATAAAAATTTAACTGAAGAGGAATATGGAACAGACTAAAGGAAAAATTTTATCACAGAGTAAAGGAAAAATTTTATCAAGCTGTAATCTTTTTACTTGTACCTAAGGCCAGAACTTGAAACTGCTGAAGACAGTGTTTCTCTACAAATGCACACAGGCATCCCATTTTGATGCACAGATAGGTGTTTATTTATTTTAAGAATAGCAGCTTTATTGAGATAAATTTCACATATGATACAATTCACCAATTTAAAGTGTACAATTCAATGGTTTTCAGTATAATCAGAGTTGTACTACCATCACCATAATCAATTTTAGAACATTTTCATCACCGCCCAAAAAACACTGCAGTCTCTCCCCAGCCCTCCACTCCTGGGAACCATTAATGTACTTTCCGTCTCTATAGATTTGCCTATTTTGGATATTTTATATAAATGGAATCATGCAACATGTGGTCTTTTGTGCATAGCTTTTTTCACTTACCACAATGTTGTCAAGATTGATTCATTTTGTAGCAGGTATCAGTCCTTTTTCCTGTTTATTGCCAAATAATTTTCCATTGTATGGATAGATCATATTTTGTTTATCCATTTGTCACATTTTGGTTGTCTATCAGTTGATAGATATTTGTGGTCCATTTAATTTTCGGCCAATGTGTAAAACTTATTTTGCTCTCACTGACGCTACATACTGTTAAAATAATGCTATTTGGTCAACTTGACTGAGCTGGCCTCATAGGTTACAGGTTGCTCATTGTTAGAGATGAGACTTTAGACCAGACTGGACAACATAGTGAGATCCTGTCTCTACCAAAAAGAAAAAGAAAAATTAGCCAGATGTAATGGCATATGACTAGAGTCCTAGCTACTTGGGAGGCTGAGGTGGGAGGATCACTTGAGCCCAGGAGTTTAGGACTGCAGTGAGCTGTGATCGTGCCAATGCAATCCATGCTGGGTGACAGAGTGAGACGCTGTCTCAAAAAACAGAAAGAGGGATTTTAATATAACATTCAGCCAGTGCCATATTGGGAACCCACAAGAATGTACTTTAAAAAATATGTAAAAGAAGGTAGTGAGGGCTGTAATAGCTGCTATTCAGGCAGTAATGCAGTGCTGAAGGGACATCAAGCAAATAGTGTGATGCCTGTGGGTGCAATGTTACTCCTTCTCTTAAGTTGCCAAAAAAAAATCAATACTTCATAGCATTCCTGAAACGAAAAAGCTCATGAACCATTGTGTTTAGGGCGTAAGCTATCTATTTTGGGCTGCCCATCACAGCTTCCCTCCTTTGGTAGAATAAAGTGAACTGAATCACCATGCCTCATTTCTTCCTCAGCTGGTTCATGGTTACATTGTCAAAGCTGTCAAAAGATATTTGCCTCATTTCTTCCTCAGCTGGTTCATGGTTACATTGTCAAAGCTGGCAAAGCATTCAAGACCTGATTTCTCAGACTGACTGTATGTGTGAATATAATATTATACTCATTTGCACAAATATAAACCCTCTGTCTTAACTGTGTTCTGCAAAAGGTGTGATAAATACTTTCAAGTTATATATCCTTATCGGTAGAACTAATGGAATACATACAGTATATTTTATGGGGAATTTCAGAGAAGGAAGGAAAAGTCAACCTTTTATTTGGCATCAGGATAGTAAAACATTCTACCTGTGCATCAGATGGATTTTTATGACCTAACCTGGACAAGTAACTTAACTCTTGGTGCCTCAAGTTTGAAAGAGGGATAACACTTCACAGGGTCATTCTAAGAATTAAATATTGCCAAAACACATGAAAAGATTCTCAACCTTGTTAGTAATCAAGGAAATGCAAATGAAGATCACAATGAAGTCTTCTTTTGTACTCAACTGATTGGTGAAAAATGCATGCCTGATAATATTGACATACAGACCAATGAGATCTCTTATAATTTGCTGGGAAAATGAATCAATTTGTACAAACATTTTGAAAAATAATGGTGCATTTTCTTGTAAAGTATAATATTTGAATAATCTAGGACCCAGCAATTCAACTCTTACACAGACACCCAAGAGGAAGTTGCACACACATACATCAGGAAAAATGTTCATAACAGCCCTGTTCATAAGAGCAAAACCTGGAACAATTGAGAGGAAATGAATAAATTGCCGTGTAGCCACGCGATAGAATACAAGACAGCAGTGATGCTGAAAAATACAGCAAGCCTCAGGAGTTTATATATTATATGGATAATTTTATGAAGTTCAAAAACACCCAAAATTAAACAACATATTATCTAAGTACATACGTGGTATATGTGATAAAACTAAAAAGAAAACAGGGAATGATCAGCAATCCAGAACCAATTCATGACTGTTGTTACTATCTTACGGGGCAGGCTGTGGACTGGAAATGGGGGCGGTGCCCATAGGTACGTGTAACTTACTGGTAATGCTCTTAGGTTAGGAATGAGGTCAAAGGAGTTCACTATAAATTTATATTAGAAAGGAGGGCTATCTATGGATTAGTGATGAGAGTGTCATGCACCAGCAAATATGATTAATGAACTTAGGTTACCTGAGGTCCAAATAAAGAATGAGAAAAAAGTAAATAAAAGTGATGCATGAATACTAAAAATTTGGAATTACATATATAATATGTAATAATAAAAAAAGAAAAAAGTGTCACTGGTTACCCTTCAGGTATAAAAATTACAATTAAAATTGTAATGTTATAACCTTCCATTCTTTCCCTTATGAATTAAAACTTTTTTTTTTAACGAGACTAAAAAATCAAGCTGATAAAGTCTACGCCCTGTGGGAACTGGCTAGGTCACGCTACTCACTCCAGATTTCCAGCAGGCTGGCCTCAGCCCTACCTACAGCCAGTAGCTTATTAAGGCTCTAGGCGCCAGTGACACCTTCAGACGGGTGGTCAGTGCGCCCTCAGGACTCCGCAGCGTCGCTCAGGTTCACAGAACACGCCCAGGGGCGAGTCCAGCTTTCGTCGGGCAGAGCCCACCTCGCCGGGGGGTGTGGCTAAGGGACCAGGCAGTTTTCTTCCAGAGCCCAGGTGATCCGGCCGGGATCAGCTAGCGGCGCGATGTGATGACGTCACGCCCCGTCCAGGCCTGGAGCGCGTGCTGGGCGTGCGCGGCTGCGGTACGGCTTGTTGGTACCAACGGTTCGGCTGAGGTAGGGACGTGCTGTAGGCCGGAATGTTACCCGCTGTCGGATCTGTGGATGAGGAAGAGGATTCTGCGGAGGAGGATTGTCCTGAATTGGTTCCCATTGAGGCGAAGCAAAGCGAGGAGGAGGAAAAGTCTGGCCTCGGCGCCAAGATCCCAGTCACAATTATCACCGGGTATTTAGGTAACTAACCATCCCGGTCACAAAAATGCCGTGAACTCTGGTGTCCTGGGATTTGGGGGGCTGCCGGTGCCTCTTCTCCTGAGGCATTGGGGCCTCAGGATCAAGAGCAAATGTCTTTGAGGTGGAGGCTGGGTCACTTGCTCCTCGCATGGGTTCCCTCTCATCTTGGGAGTTTCCTGATGCCGGGTCCCCTCAGCGTTAGATTCCCACTTCTCAAGTGACATGGAAAGTTAGCCTTTGAAGCAAGGCTTTGAAGCTCAGCCACGCGCCCGATTATCTGTGTGACGTCTTCCCGAGTTATCTTACCTTCCCGACGCTCGTCTGCCTCACCTGGAAATGGAAACATACCTGTGACCTGGGAAATAGCGCCGGCACCACCTACCTGGTGCCGTTACAGGGTGTCCCCTCTGTGAAATGCCCACGCGTGGGGCTTTCCTCATAGATTCTTCTTCCCCACGAGCCGAAGTGCTCCAGCCAGTTGGCGGGAAGTGCTCCCATCTCCAACACTTTTTTTTTGAGGTCTGTTTGTAAACCCCTGCGTAGAAAGTAAGAATAAAATCTCTGTCCTCCAGGACTTTCTCAAACTAAGAACGTTTAGGAGTGTACAGGGATCCTCGAAACCACAGGTTTGTGAGCTTGGTAGTTTCGTGAAGGGCGGTTTATGCACTTACACTAGAAGTTTCTTACTGGAAAAGTTTGAGAAATATATTTTTAAACCTAACAGTTAAATAGAAGGGCTAGAACAAATATATGACTGTATTAGAAATTTGGAAAAAGTTAAGAAATGTAAATAAAATGGCACTGTTGCCGGGAAATAGTATTCCTAGGTGTTGCTAGAGACAGGTACAGACTTGGGCCACCTCATGACCTTTTATATAAAAATAAGAAATAACTGTTTTTGTTGTTTTTTAAACTATGTAGACTGTAAGTTTATTCTCGTTTTTTTGCTTGAAAGTAATTTTATAAAGGAATTGAGTTTTGGCATTTCCCCACAGTTGTTCAGAGGCTGCTCTACTGAGAAGATGAACAAATTTCTTGTCCAAAACAATGTATTTCAAACGTGTCCCTCGGGCCTTTCCCATGTTGCTCACTGGTAGGTCAGTAGATCATTGGAGAAAATGATCTGAAGCTCAGGAGTGAGGACTAATACCAGCAACCTTGTTGCTGAATCTAGGAATAGTTTCACTCCTATCCCTGACCATTTTCCCTTTTTGAAACACTGTTCCTTTGGCTTCTATTACATTTTTCTTCTGATTTTTCCACCTGCTTCTCTGGCTTCCTTTTTAAGGCTCCCTCCTCCTTCCCCCTTTGTCCATCTTTAGCTGCACACCTGTGTAATTTCTATTTTGATGTCCTACAACTTAAAACTTAACATGTCTGAAACTTCATCCGTTACCATCCCCCCAAATCCTGCACCTTTGATCCCAACCATTTGGAATACTCTAAAAGCCTCCCGACTAATCTGGAGGCTTGCTGCCCTTTAATTTATTCGTTGCATGTTAGCCTTAATGATCTTTATAAATGTCAATCCGATTGCGTCACACGTTTCAGTAGCGTCCCTATGGGTTAAAATTCAAATTCCTTAACATGAATTACAAGGACCTATAGGATCTGGATCTTGCCAACCTTTCCAGCCTGCCAAATTGGCCCCGCCCAATGAACTAATGTTACTTCAAAGGTGCCAAGTATTTTAGCCCCTTGGAATAGGTATTTTTTACTGTGACTCCTCTGGCTAGATGTCCCTCTTTGGTTCTCCATAGCATTTTGTACATCTCCTATTGAATATGTCACCCTGTGACATAATGGCCTCCTTATTCACTGAATTCGCCTCCATTCCCCCCTTCCCTTAATATTTCTAAGCTCTATGAAGGCAGAGACTGTCTTGTTCACTTTTTCACCAAGGCCCAGCATAAATCTGTAATGTATTAGAAACCTTCGAATGAATGAACTATGTCTTAAAGTGTTTTTTTTCATAATATGGTTAAAAAGCCCTAGTAAATCTTCTCTTAGAAGATTTCTTACATTCACCCTTTCCTTTCAGTTTTCACATCACTGCCCTGTGAAACACTCATGTTCAGGGTCTCTGTCTCAGGCTTGGACTGGTTTTAAGATTTTCCTCATTGCCCTGTCTCTCTCTTCCATTCTCTACTTCATATTTTTGTGATGTTGAGCTTCCTAAAGTACTCTAAATATAAGCCTTCATCTCTTAAAAAGCTTTGAAAGGAATATGACCTAAAAGATATTAATACCCTAATACTCCGTAAAATCTTCCTAGTTACAGGAAGATCTAGTTATATACTAGAAAATGTATTTCAGAAGACATGTATAGCCTACATGTAAAAGTTTTTAGCAGCACTGTAATAGTAAAACACTGGAAACCAAATGTCCAACAAAAAAAAAGATAAAGAAATGATATAGCCATACAATTGAACTACAGTACTATGCAGTTAGGATTTTCTTTTTTTCCTCTATGAACTTTAGCCTGTACGGTTCACAAGACTTTTTTTCTACTGGAGATTGACATATTGGGTTTCATATGCCACCTGCTGGATAAAGTTGGTATAGCTTTATGAATTTATCTTACTGAACATTCTGTCCATTGTTGACACTACCTGGCTCTATTCCCCATTTCATAAAAACTTTTATACATTGTTTAAAGCATACTATAAGTAGCCATATAGTCAGCCTGAATTGCATCTGGTTAATGTTGAAATAAAAGGTGATTATAAATAAAAGATTGTGTGTAAATTTTAGGGAAGGTTAGGCTAGGTTGAAGAAACTGTTTCAACTTGTAGGAGTATTTGTAAATATTTATAAAATTTTATGTCTACATAAAGTATTTTGCAACAGGTTTCAAAGGATGCTTTAATCTTATCCTCTAGGATGTTCTATACTAAAGTAATATATGAAAAATAGCATGCAAATTCTCAAAAACATTAGGATTCTTTATATGTTTTTCGTATCTTTAAAATTATTTTGAAATTTTAATTTACAAAAAATGTGTTTTATAGGTGCTGGGAAGACAACACTTCTGAACTATATTTTGACAGAGCAACATAGTAAAAGAGTAGCGGTCATTTTAAATGAATTTGGGGAAGGTAAGTAAAGTTCAGTAAATGTCATGTTGCAAGACTTTATGTGACTGTTTATTCCTCTGGTGAATTGATATTCCATATTTAAAAATGGAAATGCAAGGTATTGTATTGATGTGGATAGCTTTAGAAAAATTAGATTAATTTCTGTTAAGATTTATATGGGTTGAGATACTGAAATTAGTTTTAATACAATTTTATTTTGTATAACTTTGGAATGCTTATTAACAGAATTAAACTAGATTTTTACATGAAATAAATGACTCCAGAAGTAAAAATCTAGACATATGAAAAAACATTTATTTTTTATTTTATTTTTATTTTTGAAATAGAGTCTCTCTCTGTCGCCAGGCTGGAGTGCAGTGGTGCAATCTCAGCTCACTGCCACCTCTGTCTCCTGAGTTAAAGTGATTCTCCTGCCTCAGCCTCCCGAGTAACTGGGACTACAGGTGTGCACCACCACACCCAGATAATTTTTGTATTTCTAGTAGAGACAGGGTTTCACCATGTTGGCCAGGATGGTCTTGAGCTCCTGGCCTTGTGATCTACCCACCTCAGCCTTCCAAAGTTGCTGGGATTACAGGTGTGAGGCACCATGCCTGGCCAAAAAATGGTTTTTTTAGGAACTAGAAAGGCACTTTTGTATGGACTCTATTGCAACTCATGAAAAATATTTGAAAATGCTTCTCTTATTAGTTAACTTTGTTTAATGTTTATTATCTGCAATGCGGTTAAAACTCAATATTTTAAAAATAAGGTAAACGTATGGTCTTTATCCTCATGTATCTTAAATTATCTGTGAAAATAAGCATGCTTAACTTCTCAACTCAAACTTCTAAACTGTAGTAAAAAAAAAAAAGCGCTAGACACAATACTTCTGTTATCTTCATAGGAGTTTTTCTTCATAAGTATGAATTGTAATCAAAGCTCACTTCTAGCCAAAAAACAGTATCTATTAAACGATTTCTTTTAAAACGTACTATTTTTTTCAGTGTAAAGAGTAAAAGAGCTAGGTTTTATGAATAGGATGGGAAGCCAGTTATATTCGATTTCTGGTTTTAATAAACTAAAGAGAAAAGTGCTTTTTAGGCAAAAATCCTGAGATTTCTAATAACAGACTTTTTTTCATCTTATTAAATAACCTATTGCACACTGATTACATTTATTCTTACTATTTTCTTTATTTTTTCCTGAATCATTTTTGCAATTTTATTTTTCACAGCATTCTCAACACTTTCCTTCATGTTTCATTAATGTTCTGTATATTGTCTGAATTCCGTATCATCCTCTTTAGAAGCTCTTTATTAATACGTAGCTGAAATATAAAAAATATGTAAATGTAAAACTACTCAGTTTTATGGGGGCTCATTTGCTTACTGGACTTGTAGAACTTCACCGTTTGGTGTATTTCTTTATTAGAGGAAAAGTAAAACATTTAAAATAATTCTTATAACAAGCACTTCAAATATAGTTTATTCTTTCTTAAGTAAGTATTGCTAGGAAAATATGTGAATTTGACTGAAAGTTTAGTTTCGTTTTTTTTTTTTTGAGATGGAGTCTCGCTGTGTTGCCCAAGCTGGAGTGCAGTGGCACAGTCTCAGCTCACTGCAACCTCCATCTCCCGGGTTCACGCCATTCTCCTGCCTCAGCCTCCCCAGTAGCTGGGACTACAGGCGCCTGCCACCATACCCAGCTAATTTTTTGTAATTTTAGTAGAGATGAAGTTTCATCGTGTTAGCGAGGATGGTCTCGATCTCCTGACCTCGTGATCCGCCCGCCTTGGCCTCCCTATAAGTTTAATTTTTAAATGAGCACATGATACACTGGCCAAAAATCTTCCTCAAGATGAACTAGGGTTTTTACTCGTTGGGAATATTCAGCAGTTTGTCTAACAGAAACAATTTAGAAGAAGAATGAAAAGAAAAAGATAGATAAGACAGTCTCTTAAGAGGTTGAAGGGCATACAAAATCCAGTATATAAAACATACTAGTCTATTTAGAAAGTTTACCCTGGACAAGAAAAAAATGCCTTCGAGATAGCTACTTTATTAAGAAATGGGGGTGGCCAAGTAAGAGGCCTAAGGAGGAAGTAGGTTTGTTTATCACTTTAGAATGTGTCTTTTTCAGGGCGTAAGTCATCTTAAATAAAAGCTAAAATAATGTAGTGTTCTGTAATTTAGATATCGAGGCTGCATGAATAAAATGAAAGAATATAGGTTATAAAATGCAGTTGCTGCTTTAAGATCTCCATTATTGAGTTATCCTCATCCTTGTTTTTTGTTGGCTAATGGACATAAGCTAAAGAGTGCTGTTTGTTAATTATTCTAGGAAGTGCGCTGGAAAAATCCTTAGCTGTTAGCCAAGGTGGAGAGCTCTATGAAGAGTGGCTGGAACTTAGAAACGGTTGCCTCTGCTGTTCCGTGAAGTGAGGAATGTGTTTACTGTGTACATGGTTTACTAGAAATGTTTATCGATTATATTTCCAGCTTTAATTTTCTTGAGTAATTTACCTGAATTTACACAGTTTGCTTCATTGTATTTTCAAACAAATAGAAAATAAACTTATTAGGAAGCATTTTCTTAAAGTGTTTCTTGCTGTCTTTTCTATCTGCTCTAATGTTTTGGTCCTTTTATTAAGTTTTTATTGCTTTTGATGTCAGGGCTTATTTAATCTCTAGTGCATGAAAATCTCATATGTAAAAAATGATTATTCTGAATTTAATATGTCATTGGTCATATTTCTAAGTGTTCAACCTTATAAAAAAAAATGACTATCAAAAAAGAGAAAAACCTTACATTATGTTCCGCTAGTTAAGTTTCCAAGGACAGTGTCTGTTCACTAGTCTACCATAGACCCTAGAAGAGTTACCCAACACACAGTAGCACTCAAATATTTGTTGAATGAATTATAAAAATGACTACTTGTAGTGTTAATTTTGTGTATTCCAGTGAATTAAATCTCTTCGGCATCATTTACTCCCTTAGGTATTTGACTTTGTGTCAAATGTATTGGCAAGTATAAAATTATAACAGACTTTCCTGAACAACCAAAATGTAATCTATTAAGTATTTTTCTTCAATTTTGATAAAATAAGAAAAAAGGGAAATTAAAACCTTGCATCCTAATGTAAAATAGAATTAAATGGTGTTTAATATCAGTGTCCCTTTAGCTATTATATTAAACTACTATAGTTAATAAATTTTATCATTTTGTATGTGGGTTTTTAAATTTCATGAAGCTATAAAAAGATACTTGGTCAGATAAAGTTTCCTCTGCTTTTAATTTTAATGAAGTATTATTATGTATATGATTTCTTTTTACCTGTTATATATATGCATCTATTGTTTTCTCACTGGTAAATATGGGACGGACATTTTGTTAGAAGGTTAGAAGTGAGTTAAATTTTCACATTCCTAAGGATACTTTTGTCTCGGGTTGTTGAATATATTTTAAAGTGTTTATAATAATCACTTCAAAATATTTAGGTAATTAACTGTAAATTATGTTTTGGTATTCTCCAGGGACAATGGCCTTAGAGCTATTGAGAATTTGATGCAGAAGAAGGGGAAATTTGATTACATACTGTTAGAGACCACTGGATTAGCAGATCCTGGTAAGAAGTGAGATTATGAATAACCAGAATATAGTTCTGTGATATCTTGTAAATAGATGTATTAGAGGAATATTTAAAATGAGTATTAAAGCTTTCGTTAGTATGAAACCAAAAACTTTTTTTGGTTTAAAAGAGGAAAAGTACTAGGTTGTCATTTTCTTTGGCAGTTGAATGAATGATCAGAGTATTTCTTGGTACTTTTAAGCTGTTAATAGAATTTGAAGTTTTATTGATTGACTTAGGATTATTTGTAAGAACAGAAGTTGTTAAAAATAAAGACATGTAGGAAAAGCAGAGACATTCTACCTCTAACTACAGTCGTCCCTTGGCATCCATGGGTATCAGTTCCAGAACCTCTGAGGATACCAAAATCTATGAATGTTCAAGTCCCTTACATAAAATAGTGTAGTACTTGCCTATAACCTATGCACATCCTCTCATATACTTTAAATCATCTGTAGATTACTTATAATATCTAATACAATGTAAATGCTGTGTAAGTAGTTATTATACTGCATTGATAAGGGAATCATGACAAGAAACTCTAAACTCTACTATGGAAAGCTACACAGAGTCAACCTGTTTCTAACAATGAGTTCTGTTACCTTCTTACCAAGCTCTAATTATTGATAAAGTCTGCTTATTTTCCCCAAATAACTTTTAGATAAAATCTTTATTTTCAGTTTGCATAAAAGTTAGTGCTTGTTCTGTGAATCTGACCCATACCATTTTTTTTTTTTAATCTGGGTCTCTGGCATTGGGGCGATTTGTAAAACTGTATTAAAGTATTTGGAGGTGATTTACTAAACAGGTCATAGTTGTCCAAAAGAAATATTGAAGTATCCTGAGGGTTCAAATGTGATCAATGGTTACTGTACTTAAAACAATTACATAATAACATCGTCCCCATGTTTTCAAAGTAGTATTGAATTAGGCTATTTTGGTCCTTATAGTAGGCATAGGTTTTCATACCTTTCTGATAAATCTGACTGATGATAGGACTTGGACTAATATGTTGGTGTTAAATATTATTTGAATCTGGTAAGAAAGAAAAATATATTGTATGCTTTTATTAGAAATAGCAAATACCAGTTTATTTCATCATAGCCAGTTTTGCCATTTTATAGACGAAAACTTGATACTTTTGAGAGAGTTTAATTAAACACGATTCAGCTTTTCAGAGGAAGAAGGAAAAACTAAAGATCACAGAGAAAGCTTTTATACAAACTGTAGTTATAAAAAATGTTAATGTTTCTTTTAACTTTCTTTACAGTAAAGATTTTATTGTTTGGGTAAAGACGGAACATTCATTATAAAAAAAATTTAAATACCTAAAAAATACAAAGAAGAAAGTTGAAAAGTAATCATCTCACTATTATGATATACAAGTAGGGGCTGGGCATGGTGGCTCATGCCTGTAATCCCAGCACTTTGGGAGGCCGAGGCAGGTGGATCCCTTGAGGCCAGGAGTTCAAGACCAGCCTAGCCAACATGGTGAAATCCAGTCTCTACTGAAAATTCAAAAACTAGCTAGGTGTTGTGGCACACCCCATAATCCCAGCTACTCAGGAGGCTAAGGCATGAGAATCGCTTGAAAGCTGGGAGGCGGAGGTTGCAGTGAGCCGAGATCACGCCACTGCACTCCAGCCCGGCCAATAGAGCAAGACTGTACACACACACACACAAACACACACACACACACACACGCACGCACGTAGGTAAATTTTATTCCAGGGATCTCTGTGCCAGTGCTACTTGATAGTATGTTGAATGGCAGCCTCAGCCTCAGCTGGGAGCTTGTTAGAAATGCAAATTCTTGACCAACCCAGATCTACTGAATCAGAATCTCTAAGGGAGGAGGTCGAGCAAGCTGTTTTTAATAAGCCCTTCAGGTGATTCTTATACTGTACAGCCATACCGCAGGGATATTGTGGGCTTAGTTCCATACCACTGCAGTAAACTGAATATCACAATAGAGTGAGTTACACACATTTTTTTGTTTCCCATTGCATTTAAAAGTTATGGGTTTTGGCTAGGTGTGATGTCACAGGCCTGTAGTCCCAGCTACTTGGGAGGATCACTTGAGCTCAGGAGTTTGAGGCTGCAGTGAGTCATGATTACACCACTGCACTCCAGCCTGGATGACAGCATGAGACCCCATTTCTTAAAAAAAAAAAAAAAGCTGTGTTTATACTATACTGTAGTCTATTAAATGTGTAATCGAATTGTGTAAAAAACATACATACCTTAATTAAAAATATTTATTGCTAAAAAATGCTAACGATCATCTCATCTTTCAGCAAGTCATAATCTTTTTGCTGGTAGAGGGTCTTGCCACAATGTTGGTGGGTGCTGACCAATCAGAGTAGTAGTTACTGAAGGTTGGGGTGGCTATGGCAATTTCATAAGGTAATAATGAAGTTTGCTGCATTAGTTGACTCTCCCTTTCATAAAAGATGTCTCTATAGCACATGATGTTGTTTGATAGCAGTTGACCCACAGTGTAACTTCTTTCAAAATTGGAGTCAGTCCTCTCAAACCCTGCTTTATCAATTAAGCTTCTGTCATATTTTAAATCCTTTGTTGTCATTTTGACAGTGTTCTTAGCATCTTCACCAGGAGTAGATTCTATCTCAAGAAACCACGTTCTTTTCCCATCCATAAGAAACAACTTCTCATTAGTTAAAGTTTTCTTATAAGATTGCAGGAATTGAATCACATCTTCAGACTCCCCTTCTAATTCTAGTTCTTAGTATTTCCACCACATCTGCAGTTATTTCCTCCACTGAAGTCTGGAATCCCTCAAAATCATCTGTGAGGGCTGAAATCATCTTTCAAACTCCTATTCATGTTGATATTTTGATCTCCCATGAATCACACATGTTGCTAATGGCATCTAGAATGATGAATCCTTTCCAGAAGGTTTTCAATTCACTTTGCCCAGATCCATCAGAGGAATCACTATCTATGGTAGCTATAGCCTTATGAAATCTTATTTCTTAAATAAGACTTAAAAGTCAAAGTTACTCCTTGATCAGTGGGCTGCAGAATGGATGTTGTGTTAGCAGGCATGAAAACAACATTAATCTCCTTGTACATCTCCATCACAGCTCTTGGGTGATCAGGTGCATTGTCAATAAGCAATAATATTTTGAAGGAATCTTTTTTTTTCTAAGCAGTAGATCTCAGTGGTGGGCTTAAAATAAACCATGCTGTAAACAGTAAACCATGCTGTAAACAGATGTGCTGTCATCTAGGCTTTATTATTTATAGAAAACAGGCCGAGGAGATTTAGCATAATTCTTAATGGCCCTAGAATTGTCAGGATGGTAAATGATTATTGGCTTCAACTTGAAGTCACCAGCTGCTTTAGCCTCTAACAAGAGAGTCAGCCTGTCCTTTGAATCTTTGAAGCCAGGCATTGACTTCTCTATAGCTATGAAAGTCCTAAATGGCATCTTCTTCCAAAAGGAGACCATTTCATCTCCATTAAAAATCTGTTGCTGGCCGGGCTCAGTGGCTCATGCCTGTAGTCTCAGCACTTTGGGAGGCCGAGGTGGGCAGATCACGAGTTCAGGAATTCAAGACCAGCCTGGCCAACATAGTGAAACCCGATCTCTACTAAAAATACCAAAAATTAGCCTGGCTTGGTGGCAGGAGCCTGTAATCCCAGTTACTCGGGAGGCTGAGGCAGGAGAATGGCTTGAACCCGGGAGGCGGAGGTGGCAGTGAGCCGAGATTGCACATTGCACTCCAGCCTGGGTGACAGAGCGAGACTCCATCTCAAAATAAATAAATAAATAAATAAATAATAAATCTATTGCTTAGTGTAGCTACTTTCATGAATGATGTTAGCTACATCTTCTAGGTAACTTACTACAGCTTCTATATCAGCACTTGCTGCTTTCCCTTGCACTTTTATGTTATGGAGATGGCTTCTTTCTTTAAATCTTGTGAACCAACCTCTGCTACCTTCCAACTTTTCTTCTCCAGCTTCCTTACCTCTCTCAGCCTTCATAGAACTGAAGAGAGTTAGGGTTGCTCTGAATTAGGCTTTGGCTTAAGTGAACTTTGTGGCTTGTTTGATCATCTCATCTATCCAGACCACTTCATATCAGCAATAAGGCTGTTTTATTATCATTTGTGTGTTTACCGGAGTTTTATTATCATTTGTGTCTCACTTTTAATTTCCTTCAAGAACTTTTCCTCTGCATTCACAACTTGGCTAACTGGCTCAAGAGACCTAGCTTTTGGCCTATCTTGGCTTTCAACATAACTTCCTCACTAAGCATAATCATTTCTAGCTCTTGATTTAAAGTGAGAAACAGGTGACTGTTCCTTTCCCTTGAACACTTAGAGGCCATTGTAGGCTATTAATTGGCCTAGTTTCATGTTGATCATATTTATGTTGTCATGGTTCTGTCATAATTCTTTTAGTTCTATGTTTTAGTAGTTTTGGTGCTCATTACCAGTACTGTTGCTTCTCCATTCCTGAGTTAGTCCATCTCCTGATTGAATTTCATTGTCAGGCAATCTTTTCAAGTTACACGTACTGCATGCATTCTTTGGGTTCTTATACACTTCATTGATTCAAAATATTTGTCTTTTGTTTTTATATTACTTGAAGGATTCCTTGGCTAGGTATAAAATTTATCAGTCACAGTTTTTTCCCCCTCAACTTTGTAAACGTTGTTCCATAATCTCCTCGTGTTTGATTGGCTGGATTTCTTTGTCCAATGTTTTCTCCTTTTATTAGGAAGAATTTGTGAGTATTATAGTCTCTGAGTTTCAATGCTTGCTGTTTTCTTTAATGCTTGAGAATGTCTACCTATTGCTTTCATTCCTGAAAAATAACTTGTTTGGGAACACTTTCATTAGAACTTTGTGTTCACTGTTTTATTATTTTGGGACATCTGGTGTTACTGTAGAAAAGTCTGATTTTTCCCCCTCCCTCTTTGAAGGCACTTTTTTTTAAAATCTAAAATGCCTGAGAATTTTTTTCTTTATTTTTGAAATTCAGTAGTATAAGCAAGATATATCTAAGTGTCAATTATAATCATTTTTCCCTAAATTATAATATGCCGTTAGTTCTTTTAAGAACATTTTCCTTGTTTATTACCATGAATACTTTTTTTTGGTCAAATTAGTAGATCCTCTACTTCATGACACCAGTTTTTTTAATACTGAATTTTCTTTTGTTCTTCCTATGTATTCTGATTGCTTTGATTTGTCTTTTACCTTTGCATTTACTGTGATCATCTGAAGCCTTTCTTTTTTGTCAATAATTCTGTTTTCTCCAGTGTCTGTTCTGTTTTTGATATTTTAAATGAATTAATTGGTTAAGTCATTGTGTTATATAGGCTCTAAGTTTCTTTAGCACTACAAACTGCATTTTCATCTTATTCTGCTTCTTCTTGCTTTTGAGCTTGTTTATTATAGGGTTGTATTGTTTACAAGTTCTTCATTATGATGAAGTTGTTGAGAATTTTCTTTAGTTTTTATTGGGTTATGTATCCTTCCAGAATGGGTTCTTTGCCACTTGTGTGCCCTATTCATTTATTCATTTTTTTGTTCTTTCTTGTCTTTTATTGCCTGTATGTGTGTGTTTCTTTTTGTCAGGCTGTAATACATATGCATACATGTTTCTTCTTGATATGGGAGAATTTATATGTGGTGTTGATGGAAAATATTTTTAATACTCCTCTCTCCTTACCCAAGTTTGTTTTTCTCCTGAGTCCTAGTTTGAAAGCTGTATATTGTTGGAGTGGAGGAAAAGAGAAGGGAAAAGTGGTGATTCAGAGAGCCAAATGGGGCAATGTGGCTTTAGGCTCTGCTCTCCTGACGTACCAAGTATTTCACTCTTGGGTCTGCCCAACTGCTTATGAATAAAATTCCTTTGCCTTGTATGGGGACATCGTTTGACCTCAGACCTCTCATTTCTCTTTGTTCTGAGCCCTAGAATGTGACCTGAACTTCTCCTTCCCAAAGCATGGAGATGGTTAAAACTCACTCTTGAAATTTTTTTGTTGACTTTTCCCTGTATTGCTTATTCATTCCTCGGCTCTACTTTTTGCCATTTTGGAATGTATTTCTGGTAAGTGTTTGGGATTTTGTAAACTATTTCCCTACAGCCTCTTATTGGAGGTAGGGGTAGAGTTGGGAATGACCATCAATCATATATAACTTTGTTTCTTATTTTGACTGTCAGTGTTCAAAATTTATGGCACGCCCTTTTATGTTTGGTTGCTGCTAATAAAATGTTGGCCTTTTTGTTTTATTTTTTATTTTTATTTTTTGTTTTATTAGACTTTGAAGAAGGGAGATTCTAAAATCTAGTTCAGGTTTTCTCAATGTCAGCACAAGTAACATTTTGGGTGATTGTTATCCAGATAACATTTTGGATAATTATTTGTTGTGAGGGGGTTGCCCTGTGCAGAGTAGGATATTTAACAACGTCCCTGGCTTCTACCCACTAGATGCTAGTAGCATTCCCCTAGTTGAGACCACCAAAAACATCTTCAGACATTGCCAAATATTCCCTGGGGAGAAAAGCACCCTGGTTTGAGAGCCACTGATCAGTTTTGTTCATTCATCTTTACTCCTCCTAAATACCTACATCCAAATTTTAAATAGATCCTTCTCGTGTAGTCTGGCAAGTATTATATCAAAGATAAATACCAGTTTTAGCATAAAGCGTTAATACACTCTTATATTTCAACTTAGGAGGCAAATATTAACAGTAGGATTTATAAACTATTTATTAGAATAAAAATCAATGAATTTTTAAAAATTACAAAATGATTTGTGTGTGTTAGATATTTTACTGAGTGAAAAAATTCATGCTTTTTTAAATGACTTACTGTTTGGAGTAGTGATACAGTAGATTTAATTTTCCCCCTCATTAATTGAAATCATGTTTTAGCCAAGAAAGTGAACAAAATTCTCATTGGCAATTCAGTTGTTTCCCGTTTTGGAGACTGACACTCTCCAGTTCTAAGTTAAATAATTGTCATGGTAAAGTAATTTCTTTGAAAAGAACGGACATTGATTCAGACCCTGTTACTCACAAATCCTATTTGAGTCAAATTGGAAAACTATTAAGTTTTTGGGAAAAAAATCAATAGATATCAGGAAACCATTAGATCTTGTGGCCCTTGCTATATCTTGCATGAGTAATCACTGTAAACAGCTGACAGGTATTTCACTGTTGACACAGAGTGATGCTTGGGGACCCACATCTTGTCAGAGTAGGTGGACAGCTTTAGACATTGGAATGAGTTTGGTTATCCTTATTTTTCTCCTACACTCATTCTTTTAGACAGCCCTGTCACTAACTGGGCCTGTGATGCTTTCAAAAATCAAATACTTTCCTTGCTGTCAGTTTTCTTTTTCTTGTGTTGTGGCATACTAATCAGGGTATGTGGTTGAGTACTGAACCAGTTTCTGTCAAAAACAAGTTTTAATTTATTATTTAGGAAAAATTTTTCCTCAAACCCAGGTTTTGTACAGTACTAAATAAATAGTGTGAGAAATAATTATAATGCCATAGAGTATATAATTTTACTTCGAGTTCTACACAGAATACAAGTAAATTTTTTTGGGACAAGTGATTTTGGAATTATCTATGTTTTGTTTTCCTTTTCCTTTAGAGTGATAATTCACTATTTATGATCTGAATGATTATCATATTAAAGAGATGAGAAAATAAAAATAAGTCTGATGTGCACAAAGCCATACTGCTCAAATTGTTTGATAATATCTGTTAATTAAATTATTATGGCATCAGTAGAAGAATGATGTTGTGTTTATATGTGGTTAGAGTTGGTCTTTTTTAAAGGAAATAACAAGAGGGATGGAAATGGAATGGGTATAAATAGTAAAAGGTTCTATCACTGTAATTCCCTTTTGCTATAAATAGGGAATTATAAGGTTCTATCACTATAATTTCCGTAAGAAGATATATGTGTTTACCTGTTAATTTTATCAGGGCAAATTAGAACATGGGTAGAATCATGTTTCTCAGTGTGGAGAAATATTTTTATTTGATGATATTATATATTTTCAGGTGCAGTGGCTTCTATGTTTTGGGTTGATGCTGAATTAGGGAGTGATATTTATCTTGATGGTAAGTTAAAAAACAATTTCCTTTTGGCCGGGCGCGGTGGCTCACGCCTGTAATCCCAGCACTTTGGGAGGCCGAGGCGGGCGGATCACGAGGTCAGGAGATCGAGACCATCCTGGCTAACACAGTGAAACCCCGTCTCTACTAAAAACAAAAAAAAAATTAGCCGGTCGAGGTGGCGGGCGCCTGTAGTCCCAGCTACTCGGGAGGCTGAGGCAGCAGAATGGTGTGAACCCCGGGGGGCGGAGCCTGCAGTGAGCCGAGATCGCGCCACTGCACTCCAGCCTGGGCGACAGCGAGACTCTGTCTCAAAAAAAAAAAAAAAAAATTTCCTTTTATCTTTCTTGTTTTTTTTTTTTTTTGAGACAGTCTCGCTTTGTTGCCCAGACTGCAGTGCAGTGGCATGATCTTGGCTCACTGCAACCTCTATCTCCTGGGTTCAAGCGATTCTCCTGCCTCAGCCTCCCCAGTAGCTGGGACTACAGGCGTACACCATCGTACCTGGCTAATGTTTGGATTTTTAGTAGAGACGGGGTTTTGCCATGTTGGCCTGACTGGTCTGGAACTCCTGACCTCAGGTGATCCGCCAGCCTCGGCCTCCCAAAGTGCTGGGATTACAGGTGTGAGCCACCACACCCTGCCTCTTTTGTTTTTAAGTAAAATCTTTATGGTTAAGCTTATTGTTGTTCATTCATATTATAACTTTAATTCCTTGCATTGTTGTTCTTTTCACACTTTAGTTTAATGATGAAGTCTTTCTTCATATAGATTAAAAAACCCCAGACAATGGTGGAACTCGATGTCGCTCAACTCCCAATTTAGTGCTTCCACTAAGGTTTTCTTTAAAAAAAAAAAAAAAATGCTTTGTAGGTTTTCTGTATCCTCTGTTGTTTGATTTATGCCCATAACATAATGGTAGAGCCTTTTATTTTAATCTGCCAGGCAATATGAGGATCATATGTTTGCTTTTATTTTCTCTTGAAGCTAAGAATTAAACACTCCTCCCTTACTTTATTTACCTTAACACTTTTGGGCAGTCTACTTTATAAACTTATAAATGATACGCCTTCATTTAAAATATATTAGAAACTTTCTTAGTTAAGCAACTATGTTTTCTCCCTTTCTCTTTCCCTTTTTCACCTTTTTAAAAACCAGTCGAAATTTTCTTACTTTTTCAAAAGTAAGAATCATTAAGAAATTTAAGAATTATTAAGCTGGGCCCTATCATTGAGCTCTAATATATGTGGCGTGTAACTGGTTGAATTCCTCAGGCCTAATTAAACTCATTCTTTTGTTATCAGCATATATTCAGAGATTGCTAAATGAATTGGTAGTTTGGAAACTTAGGCATATGTTTTGTAAAACATTGATGAGTTGGATTTGGGTCTGGTGAGAGATGTTAGGAATGATATCCTAAGATGTCTCATTCTTTAGGCAATAATTTAAATGTTAAGAAAAGTCTTGATTTTGATTATGTGAAAATAAACTAGAAATAACCTGTCTTATGTACTTACCACATTTGACTGTTACGAAATTTGACTTATATTTTGGATTGTAACCTTTTTCAGTGCCAAGGAAATCTTATTTTCTCATTTAATTTAAAATTTTTATTTGTTTTATATCTTCTCTAGTGCCTTAAAATAGTGGTAGCCACTCAGGAGATGCATTGACTTATTACTGGAATTTAATTAAATGGCAGCACTGGCAAGAGAAAAAAACAGTACATTGTTTTATTGAGTAGCATTTGTGAACTGAAATAGGTTAGTTTTAATTTTCATTCTGAAGTATGGTTGCACAAATTTTAATAAACACTCTTTTTAAAAAGTGATTAAAATGTTTTTTCCTTTGTAGGTATCATAACTATTGTGGATTCAAAATATGGATTAAAAGTAAGTTGAAAGATTGCTGTGAGTGGCTCATTGTTGAGAGCTGGGAATATGGGGATTGAATGTTTAATTTTCTTTATGTTTGTATCTGAAATTTTCTTTAACAAAAACCTTTTTCAAAAAGATATCCTGAACAATAGGTGAAATTTGTGTTTTAATTATTAGTTTGTGTTAAATATTTCTTTTTTATTACTCTGAGTTTGATTTGGTGATAAATTTGGAATTGTAATTTGTAATAAGCGTATGGGGTTAGGATAAAGTTTGGTATGTATAACTCTTCACAAGGATTCAACCCCAATGTTGGTAAGTTTTTCTGTTCCATAGAAGAAACTGAGCTTGATAAAGCATCTGAGATCTTATTTTTCTTGTTAAGTTGCTATTAAACCCTGGAAATGAGTTTTTAAAAAATATTGAAGACCTAGGTGATGGGTTAATACATGCAGCAAACCACTATGGCACACGTTTACCTATGTAACAAACCTGCACATCCTGAACATGTACCCTGGAACTTAAAATTTAAAAAATACATATTGAAGAAAATCAGGATATACACATAGGATTAGTAAGAAGACTCTCTCCATTAAAAGGCATCTTGCATCGCTTCTTGGTCTTTTGGCTAAGATGAAGTGTAAAAGACATCCTGCTATGAATGTTTTTGTTAACTTCTAAGGTCCTAAAATGCATTTAAATGAGGTTGAATTTATAAAATGCATTTAGTAAGATCTTTAGAAGTATGTTGTTACATACAGTAAAATGATGTTTCTCAACTTCCCAAGTGAGATACCGCTAAAGGCAGAAGAGAATGAAATTATCCCACCCACTGACCCGGTCCCAATCTGAGCATATGGATACGGCCCAAAGCGGTAATTTCTTAAAAGTTTAAATTCAGTGTTTAAAAAATTAGTGTCTGTTTTGTATCCAACCTCATATCTGAATGTGTTAATTTTTTTTTTTTTTTTTTGAGACAGAGTCTCACTCTGTTGCCCAGGCTGGAGTGCAGTGGCACAATCTTGGCTCACTGCAACCTCCACCTCCCAGGTTCAAGCGATTCCCTTGTCTCAGCCTCCTGAGTATCTGGGATTACAGGTCCATGCTACCATGCCCAGCTAATTTTGTATTTTTGGTAGAGATGGGATTTTACCATGTTGACCAGCCTGGTCATGAACTCCTGACCTCAAGTGATCCACCCGCCTCGGCCTCCCACAGTGCTAGGATTACAGGCATGAGCCACCACGCCCGGCCTGAACTCGTTAATGTTTAAGTTTGCTTTTTTTCCCCCAAATCTTTGCTGAAATTATGCTCTAAGGGGATATGTCAGGTTTGTCAAATAGCTACCAATGCCTCTTCACTGGGCCTTCTCTCCCTCGTTGATAGAGTGCCCTAATTTGAAAAGTTTGGAAGAGAACTCCTTTTTTAGAGTTTAAAATCTCAATTTATGAATTTATGAATATAATTTAAGAGTCAAAGAATGATCCCAAAAACAATATTACAGTTTCACTCAGAAAAATTCCAGTGACTGTTGGAAATCATATTTCTTGCGAAATGCTTATGGAGGTAGCACAAAAGCCCCAAATTATTCATTTTGCATGTTTATTATAGGCATGTTTGAATCTATCTGTTCCATAAATTTATTACAAAATTTGATATACCTATGTGACAGATAACTGCTAAGACATTTTGTTTTTTTTTTATTTTGATAGACTTAAAATGCCTTGCTGAAAGTCAAACTGTTTATGTATTTTATGATTATAGGAATAATTTTATATGTATAGTTAGGTATGGAGAAGAATTAAATAGAATCTATTATCAGCATGATAGAGGCCAAAAAACAAAGCAGCATTCTGAATAGTGCAAACACAGTAAACGTTTAACCTCCTGCCACCTTGATAAAACCCCTTAAATTATTAAATCAATATACCTACACAAAACTGACACACTGTCAGGATAATGGAAACTTTAGATTTTCTAAGTCGGATGCCAGATAAATAACTTTACCTTGATATAAATAATTTTGCAACTTGTCCAATTCCTCTGGTTGCAAAGCTTGACCTCAATAGCTGCTTGTGATTCAGAGAATTCTGAGGCAGTACAAGTAATGACACTTGGATAATAGGCAGCAATTTAAGAATGTCATGCTTCACAGAGCCAGCCCATCACAAGTAAAGCTGAGAAATGGTACCCTGTGGCCAGGCAGCTAAATTGAAACTGAAGTGGTAATTGATATCATGGGGTATCACTCTAATGGGATTGTCACCCATTGATCTGAAATATTCATTTTTTAATCATACGCAAAGAATTGGACAACTTAAAATGACAGTTCTCTATTCTCAGGACTTGACACCCGGGCTACTGACATTGTTCTTTTCAGTTCTACAAATGTGACAACATTTAATGCAATAGAAGCAATGAATGAAGTTAACCAGAGAAGGTCAAGTGAGAGGTTTCTTCTTGGTTCCTCTGTTGTATTGCACAATCTGTTGAAACAATTCAGTCAGAAAACAGTTGGCTTGGAAAAGGCCAGAACAATAAATAGACTGACATTAAGCAATAATTTTTTAAAAGCTAAAATAGTGTTAGGTCTGTAACCAATCCATTTGAAAGAAATAGTTCCTGCTGCTGCTTTTTAAAAATGACACCAGACATCTTTGACACTAGATTTATTTCCACTCTGGTCAATAGCAGTGTTCTTTCATAGGCAGTGAGTTTTAAGACAGTTTTTTCTTTTCTTTCTTTCTCTTTTTTCGGTCCAGCTTCTTTCTTTATTTCTGCAGAAGAGGACACCCTATAGCCTTTCATGAAGTTAGGTCTACAGTGGTGTTATTTCAGAGTTCCTTTGTTTCTCTCCCTAACCCCCCCAGCTTTATTGAGGTATAATTGACAAGTAAAAATTGTATATATTTAAGGTATACAATGTGTGAATTACATTATAAAACAATGGAGCTAATTAACATATCCATCACCTCACATTGTTATTTTTTTGAGAGGGGGTGGTAAGAACAATTAAGATCTATGTTTTAGCAGATTTCAAGTATACAATAGAATTAACTACAGTCATCATGCTGTGATTAGTTCTCCATGACTTTGTATTCTTTGACCAACATCTCACACCACTCCCCTTTAATTTCCTTTGTTTCTTGTGGTAAGTTACATTGGAGTTTTGAACCTTAGCCTTTTGAATATGTTAGATTAATTAGTACCAAAATTATTTTTGTCTTTTTTGATACATAAGCAAAAGCCATAGTTGTTAAGCAGAGATAAGGAATACTTTGGACATCTATGTAATATAAAATATTTAAAAAATATTTTGCGAAAATTTTTTCTTCACTTACTTATACAGGTGGAATAGAATGCCAAAATTTCCATTTTGTTTTATTTTATAAATGAAAGTCATCTGACTTAATGACCAAATGGTATATAATGTATTATTGGAGAATGTTCTTTTGAATAGAAGACATTGATTTTATACTTTTTGCAGAGTTTGACTTCGGAAGGTAGGAAGTCACATGAGGGAAATGCAGGGCTGATGTCTAAAGAAAATAAATGTTAGTATGCACTTATTTTTTTAAATGTTTGTATAGCTTTCCTATGTGCGTAGAAGAGGACATTTATTTCTTCCGCTATAATTGTATATGATTACATAGAATTTTAATACAGCTGCAAATATTGGCAGGCTCTCATTTGGGGTGATTTTCATTTATTTTTATATTTGATACTTTCTGACTGCCTGGAAGTAGTAAAACGTTAGTCTACCACTGTTAGCTTTGAGTGAAGAATTCTAATATTTTGGAGAGGTAAATGCATTTAAAACATTGCACATTACCATGTGAAACTACCATTTTATTAGTTACATTTAGGCATGGAAATGCAAAAACAAATCTGTAATTCTTCTGTCATATCATTTTTATGCCTCACAAACTCATAGCCAAATAGCCCCAATTTCATACGTTAAAAAAGCTTCCATAAGATCAATAATATAATATCTTGGAAAATATTTCAGTTTAAAAAGAATTTTCAGTACTGTAGGATCATTCAGAGGCAGATGCCTTGCCAAAACTATATCATTGTTAAGTAGATTTACTGCTTGATGGGAAGAGATTTGTTGCTGCATGTTAGATGGCATTTTTCATGTAACATCTTTTATGTATCCCCACAACAGGGGGTGTTAACTACAATTCATTCAACAAATATTTGTTGAGCCTGTGTGCCAGGCACCATTCCAAGGTCTGTAGCAGCCTCATTCTCTAGAGGCAGAGTATATAACAATAGGACTTGTTGTAGCCTCAGGCCAAGATGAATTATGAAAAAAAATATTAAACTTGGTCTTTTGGCATGGAATGATTTTTGATACAATACTTGCCAAGTTCTGTGACTTCCGTAATTGCAGAGTGGGTCTGCAGTTGAATTGAACAAGATTTTGCCTGAAGTAGAAGTATCATTGCCATGATTTTATTTCAGTTTTGTTTTCCTCAAAATAGAATTTGTTGAACTTTTAGAAGGAAAAAATGTTTCTTCTGTAGACCTAATCAAGCTTGTTAAATAAAATTATTACCTGCTTGCTCTGAGGTTCCAAACTATTCAGATACTCCTAATGATCATCTCCCCATGAATTATGAAACTGGCTTGGCTCTGATATATGATTATTAACATTTGTGTAGCATTGTACACAGACTGATTTTATGTGGCAAAAAAGGTTTCACAAAGACTTTAAAATTATGTTCATTTTACTTGATGGGTGTGTGTTCAATTAAAAAAAAAATAGTCCCTGTGATTGTATATAAAAGATAGTATCCTGTGATGATGAGGGTGTTAGATTTAGTTTCTTCCTTTATAAATGAAAATAGCCGTCTCCCATAATTGTTATGAAAGCTAAATGAGAAAATGTATATAATTTATAAAGTTAGATTCAAAGATTTAATTCATTTGTAAAGTTGGCTTCAAATATAGAGTATTACTATAATCTAGTTGCCTATAAACCTCAGTAGCCAGCTTTTTATTGTGACAGGGAACCTCTATTGAGGTTTGAGGTAATGAGGGTAAAAATGTAATTTCCCAGAGAAGAAGCTTGTGATGTTGATGACGTTAGGGATGTAAACAGGATTATGAGGGGGAAAAAGAAAAAACAAAAAAAAAAACCTTGCCTCCAGAGAGATGAAAACTACCACATGGGCCCTAAGTCAGTGTCAAAATATTTTTTGGAGTTAGCCTGACTCTGGAGAGGTCAGTAAAATAAACAGTTGCACTGAGAGGCCAGCTTAGCAAGTGTGGGTTTCTAAACGATAAACTGCTTTTAGGCTAGAATCACGCTTTCCACCCCTGATTTGTTTCTAGGGTGTTTGAAAGGCCTAGTACTGAGTTCACGTCGTGCATGATTGTGGGCTGGGGTGTAGGGAAGTATATTAAATTCTAATATGGGGTTTTGGTGTGAAGGGAAGTATATTAGATTCTAAGAAACTATATTTCAGTGGTTATCCTTTTTTTTAAAATAAGTAATAATGAATATTTAGAACAAGAACAGTATTGTAAGAAGGAAAATACCTAAAATCTGAACTGTAATCTTCTATGTTTTTATGACATGTGAATCAAAGGGGTTTTCCTTTTAAGTAAAAGAAAAGGTCAGGAGTATGAAATCCTAAGCCCTCTTCCTCCCCCTATAAAGCCCCATAGATTCACTTGTAGAAAAAATTGCAAATGGGGAAGAAAAATGCTTTCAGCTAGAAAAGTTAGTTTTGAATTCGTGTACTCAGTAACAGAACATGTTGAAGTTTTTATTAGATGCAAGAAGATATCTCTAAAGTAAAATCTTTTGTGTTGACATTAGATTTTTATTGTATTATAGTAACTTTATTCAAACTTTTGTTTTTTTAGCAGTTAACAGAAGAGAAACCTGATGGCCTTATCAATGAAGCTACTAGGTATTCATATTTAAAGTATATATTGATTGCTGGCTAATTGTAAAGAGAAAAATCACTAAGATGAAAACCAAAAACAGACTAAGAAATTTTAAAACATAGTCAAGGAAAATGTATTTTCTTTTTTCCCATAGTTGAATTATTGCTATCTATTTATAATGATCTGATAACTAAATTTTTACTTAAAGTCATTTTTGTCGTGGCATAAAGTGAATGCTGAACACAGGAGTTCTGTAATTTTGAGGAACTCGGGAAATATTAACATTTAAAAATATTTTCTTGTTACACAATTTCTTTGGGATTGAAGATTTTATATATATATATATATAATTATTATTATTTATTATTTATTTTTTTTTTTGAGACAGAATCTCACTCTGTCACCCAAGCTAAAGTGGAGCAGATCTTCGCTCACTGCAACCTCCGCATCCCAGGTTCAAGCGATTCTCTTGCCTCAGCCTCCCAAGTAGCTGGGATTACAGGCACCCGCCACCACGCCCAGCTAATTTTTGCATTTTTTTTTTTTTTTTTAGTAGAGATGGGGTTTCACCATGTTGATCAGGCTGGTCTCGAACTCCTGACCTCAGGTGATCCACCTGCCTGGGCCTACCAAAGTGCTGGGATTGTAGGCATGAATCCACTGCGCCTGGCTGAACTTAAGTATATTTGTAACTTTTTTCCTTATGAAAATATGGTTATTATAGAAAATATAAAGAAGCCAAATAGAAAATAGCAAAATTGGATTTGTGATGTATATACTGTTGAAGCCTGCTTTTTCAGTGAACTAAAGTTAATTTAGTTTTGAGAATTTAGTTGTATTCTTTGAGATAAAGCATAAGACCCTGAAAAATTGAGGAAAATTGAAAGAATTTCCAGTTTTACTATCCGTTAATAGAAAATAGAGCTTCTGATTATTATCATCTACTTTGTTATCTAGCATTCAGTCAACTGGATTCTTTACAGCGATAATATGCAGTATATTTATAGTGATAAAGAAGACATTTGTGCAATATCCTGATACATCTTCTGAAGCATAGCTTTTTTTTTTTTTTTTTAAGAAATGGTGTCTTGCTATGTTGCCCAGGTTGGACTTGAACTCCTGGGCTTAAGGGATCCTCCCTCCTCAGCCTCCTAAGTAGCCAGGACTACAGGTGTGCTCTACCATGCCCGGCTCTGAAGTATAGTTTTTAAAAACCTGTTTAATACAGTTTTTAGTATTAAGTGAACTTATAGAATATTTCTTTGAAAATTTTGGTAAATATTACAGTATTTTAGTATGTAAACTCTTCTTCTTTTTACCATATTGGATATCTGAATTTTATGCTTTTCTTCACAAAGAAAATTATGAGTTTAAAATCATCCTTTTGATTGTAAACTTTTTGAGACTTATCTTTGTAGCACAAGAGTAGCAAGTAAGAGAACTTAGTAAATACTTTGCGAATGGGTAATATGAAATCTGAACTTGTATAGTAATGAATACAAATCATTCACATTGAAAAATTAGCGGATTAGGAGTAAACGGAATCACTCCTATAGAGCACTATGTAATTCTTAACTGATGTATTGATCTACATGAGGTGTTTTTATTTATTTTTAATTTGTTCACATTTCTCTTTTGATGTATTAATCTGCATGCGTGTATATTATTTTAAATTTCTTAACATTTCTTTTTGTTTGCTATTTTAGGCAAGTTGCTTTGGCAGATATCATTCTCATCAATAAAACAGACTTGGTTCCAGAAGAAGATGTAAAGAAATTAAGAACGACAATTAGGTACAAAATGATAAGTGTGTTAAGTGCCTACAGATCCATATCGTATACACAGAATATTTTTTACTCTGATTGTTGCCCTGTAGAAACTTAAGGTATAAGGTTTACCTGCTTCAAGAACATTAGGGAATCACATATATTGTTGATGGCTAATTGTTGTATAAATGGTCCCCAGTGCTTGCAGAGTATAGTTCACAGTTAATAGACTGATATTCAGGGTCTTCTCACTCCATCTTTCTTTTCCTGTCTTCTCTTTAACTCTTTCCTAATGTCAATCTTCCCTAACTTTACCCAGGATGGTTAATTCACTTTCCCATGGATGCATCCTACCAGTTCCTGTCTTTACTCATAATGTATTCTCACTCTGCCAATCCCTGAATTCTTTCTTGTTTTTGTTTTTGTTTTTTAATTTATTCTATAGAGCCTATTCTGTCTCTCCCCCGTTCCTATGTGAAGTCTTCCCTGACTCAGGTGGTCTCAGTTTTCCCTGAACTCTCGTTGACTTCATCTTCCTTAACTGTCAACCATGCCTTGTCTTCCAGCTTGCTTTAATATCTTCTTTGTCCATAGCCAAGGCTGATCAGCATAGGACAATCAGGACAATATGAATGATGCTCAAATATGTGCTAACAGTCATTTTGCTGACTGTTCTGGAGACTCCCATTCTTTTTGAAAACAAAGATGGACTTTTCAAATGAGGTTATAGTTCAGGGACTTTGTTTTGAATTATTTTGTAAGACCTGAACTAATAAAAGCCCTATACAGAGAGACATTCGGTAGCTATTATTGTTGGTTATCTTTAATGTGTAAAATGCTTTGAGCATGATGTCTCAAAATTACTATTCTTGGTATTTATAAGTTCTACTGACATTAGATTTTGAATCTGTCATCTCAGTTCATATAGTATATATTATAAATTGAATCAGTAAAGGTAAGGCTCATTAGAAGATTATGATTAATGATGGTGGAAGAAAAAAATTCGTATTTTTTCCACATATTTCATCTTATTTTAATAGTAATGTCCTTAAACTTTACTATAAAAAATATAATGTCTCCATGTGGAGGGTAGGTATTGTTGCATAGTGTTGAAGATCATGGACCTTGGAATCTGCTTGGGTTCTAATCCTTGGTCTGTTTCTCATTGTCTTCTTAGGGAGCTTATTTACCCTTTTAAAGCCTCCTCTGTAAAAGGCATAATGCCTATCATAAGTTTGCTTTGAGTATTACATGAGACAATGTTGGTAAACTTTGCACAGTGCTGACACATAGTAAGTGCTCTGTTAGCTATTATCATGTAATTTTTTTCTTAGCTTACATAGTAAGTTCAAGGTATAGTAAAAAAAGGGAAGAAAGAAAAAGATGGCTGATTTTGAAAAGGTGAAAGTGATGAATGAAGATTGCTTTTACATTTTTTGACACTGGTCTTCTGATCTTGTTTCTCTTCGAAAATCTTGTGCACCATTGTGATTGCTAAGAAGAACACAATCTATTTAGCAAACGTTTTTGGCATAAAAGGAATGATAATTATTACTTGACTTTTATATCCTTATAGAGACCTAAGCTAAATCTCTTGACCCTGACAATATTGACTATTAGCCAGCTTGTTAACAGTACTAGAAATGAATTTGGAAGAAGCAATTTGATGAATCACACACCCTTTTGGCTTTTACCCTCCCTTTATATCAGACTTGTGACTGACTCAGAATCATATTTGGGGAGTTGAAAAAAGGTAAACATGTTTGAGAGGAAATAGCCATCAGACTAGAGTGTATTCAAAAAAGAAGATTAAGAATTTTGTAAAATAGTGGAGAGACTTGCCTCAGAATCATTATATGTGGGAAGCCTTACCCATGAGAACAAACTTGAATAAGTAGCAAGAATCTGGGGTAAGTAACCCTATAGACAATTGAATTCATGATAGAGAATTGATGATTGATGATAGGCAATGGAAAAGATAAATAGATGAGGTGTACAGTGTGTTGAAAAGAATTTAACGGGTACTTTTTGGTGCCATACAAAGCCATATTCTATAGTATCAAAAGAGGGAGAACAGGCATAACGGGCAGAGAGCCTAATTAGGGAACTGAAGAGGTTATTCTATAAGGGAACCTGGGATGTGTGACTTAGAATTACTGTGAATACTAAGGACAGGCTGGGGACAAAGCCACTTACGACTAGGTTTTTATTTTTAGTGTGTATATAGCCATTTCTGCCATGTATGCCTGACGAAAAAAGTGACCACCGTAAAAATTTTGAGTATCTACTCATTTTTAAGAACCCTAAGATAACTGACTATTTATGAATGATTTTTTCTAAAGTGAAGCGTCTTTTTATTAACCACAAAGTAGCCCTTAATCTGACAGTTGTGCGAAGTTTTGCATATATGTTTTATTGATGTACGAGTGGAATATATGTGATTTATTGTTTGAAGGAAAATCATAATTAGTTTTTAAAGCAAGTTTTGTTTTTCTGTTTTTAATTTTTTTCTGGTTCCAGATGTATTTGTGTATGCTTATTTCCTGTTTTAGAAACAATGTACTTTGTATACTTTTTTAAAAAGTTAATTTTTACTTTTAAAGTTTGTCTTCCTCATTTATTTTTTATTTCAGATCCATAAATGGACTAGGACAAATCTTAGAAACACAAAGATCAAGGTACTTTAAAAAAGCTATTCCTAATATACTAACAACAAATCATTTTAGTTATTAATAATAAACATTAAGTAATTGACAAATATGCTTGATTCTAATATAAGAAAGATGTAAGTGCATTTAAAAAGAATTGGATCCAAAATGTTGTTTGGAATGCTCTTAATAAGTTAGTTTGGCATATTTGGCTAGTACATTTGCCTGTCTTTAAAACTAAGATTACAAAGCCATGGTAACACTATGTAAGTGTTTGCTTAATGAGGAAGAAAAGACTTCCAAACACTCGAGAGGATAACTCAGTACAGAAATCTGAAGAAGTATATTGAAGAATCTTAATTTGAAGTGTTTAAATGGCTTTTTAATATTTAAAAAGGGTTCTTAGTGTTTCATAGTTGCCAAAAAATACATGGAGTCTTTACCTTGAAGTTCCTGACAAATTCTTTTTTTTTTTTTTTTTTGAGACAGAGTCTCTCTCTGTCACCCAGGCACCCAGGCTGGAGTGCAGTGGCGCAATCTCGGCTCACGGCAAGCTCCGCCTCGCGGGTTCACGCCATTCTCCTGCCTCAGCCTCTCCGAGTACCTGGGACCACAGGCGCCCGCCACCACGCCCGGCTAATTTTTTTGTATTTTTAGTAGAGACGGGGTTTCACCGTGGTCTCGATCTCCTGTCCTCGTGATCCGCCCGCCTCGGCCTCCCAAAGTGCTGGGATTACAAGCGTGAGCCACCGCACCCGGCCGACAAATTCTTTTATTAAATTTTTACTTTCATTTTCTCAAGGTTCTGTTCCTAAAACATCTGTGAAGTATATTTCTGTAGATTAAATTCTGTTTTCCATTGAATGTTATCTTAATTTCAGAAAATTTTTGTGCAGGGTTATTTTATTAAGCTCATTTTTTTTTTTTTTTTTTTTTGGTGAGAAAGGCTCAGCACCTGATAGACTCAGCAACAGGCAGCTAGGACCTCTGAGGCTCACAGCTGGCAGTCTAGTTCCACTCAGTCTCTACTTGAGAAATTCTTTCTTTGGAAGTACAGCAGAGGCCTTAGGTGAGTGGCTTGTCTGCTATGGCAGAGATTAGAGGTGCTGACAGACTGCCGTAAGTGTTAGGCAGTAACAGCAGCAGCTGCTTATATGCATGTGAACAGCTGGGGAATTAATTTGATATGCATTCTCAGGAGCCACTCATCTGCTGGCAGAGGTAGCAGAAGAATGCCCTTAGTGTAAGTCCTCTACAACCATACACCAAATGTGCTCCCTGCATTTCAATTTCCATTGTAGAAAGTCTCTGATAATCTCACTTATACCATGAGCCATTCCTCAGTATCTGTCCTCTTCCTGTTAGTTTTCTACAATTCCTTTCTCCTTAATTTTTCTCCTCTTTACAAAATGTCACACAGACAAGTGCATAATACTTAAACAAGCTTTTAAAAATAATGCTTATAAATAGCTTTGGTTCTGTTGTAATATTTGTATTTATAAACATTTTAAGTCAATTCTCTTCTCTTGTTTTCATTTTGGAGATATCCATGTCCTGAATAAAAGTTGCGTCTTGATTAGTTTATTATGTAACAAGTTAGTGTGTTTGACATTTCTAACTTTTTATTTCTAACATTTGCTTTATTATAGAACAATAAACATGCAGTGATTGATTTTTCTTACTTCAAGTGGATGAGTGAGCAAGTGACTAAAATCTTCTTCTGTGAATTCTTCAGTGTATGGTGCTTGCCAATGCATCTGAGAATCTAGGGACTTTCTGAAATAGTACTTCCTTGCTATGAGGACTGAAGTTGGATTAGAATCCTTTTCAATGAAGATCAGATGTCCTGAGTAGAATTCTTACTATTGGGTCCTGAATCTTACATTAAATATTCTGTCAAATTCCTTGAGGTGTAGCAACTTGAGCTTATCAGTTTAGAAACTGGAGATTTGGGCTGGGCGCGGTGGCTCACGCCTGTAATCCCAGCACTTTGGGAGGCCGAGGTGGGCGGATCACGACGTCAGGAGATGGAGAGCATCCTGGCTAACACTGTGAAACCCCGTCTCTACTAAAAATAGAAAAAATTAGGCGGGCCTGGTGGTGGGCGCCTGTAGTCTCAGCTACTCGGGAGGCTGAGGCAGGAAAATGGCGTGAACCTGGCGGGCGGAGCTTGCCGTGAGCTGAGATCGCACCACTGCACTCCAGCCTGGGCGACAGAGCGAGACTCTGTCTCAAAAAAAGAAAAACAAAAAAACAAAAAAACCGGAGATTTGGTTAACAAAATAGTCAAAGTCACTCTTACAGAAGTTTTGTTTTATTGTTTGTTTTTAAAAAATTTTTTACCATTTTGTACCTGACAAGTACTGACAATAAACTGCTATAAGCATGTGTAGAAAAAGGCTCACCTTGGGTAGTTAAGAGTAAGGAAAAGGAATAGTGTGTAGCATCATCTTAATGGTAAGACTTAAGTTGATTTTGTAGCAAATTTAAGTACTAGTGAACCACATAGATTTCAGAAGTAGGAGTAAAAGATTAGAAGATGTGTCATTTTAATCTTCTCTAGACTTTTTCTTAATTTTTAGAAATGTAAGTGGGCTGAACAGAGGAAAACCAAAACACAGCTGGTCAGTAATGTTAGATTAATTTGACAAACTGCCTGCTATGCATTTCATAGCATTTTAAGGACTATGTAAGCAATGGATAAGGCAAAAACTCTGCCTTTAGGGAGATCAGTCATTGGGCAGAAACAGAGAAGCAAACAAACAAAGAGGCAACATATTAGATATTAATATTAATAGAAGAATTTTAAAAGCACAGAGTTCTATAATAATAGGAACATAGAGGGAATGATTACTCAACTTTTCTTGAAAAAGAGTGAGGAAAATATTGACCGAGAAGGCAGTCATTGACCTGAGTCTTAAAGAATGAATAAGGCGTTTACAGATGGACTAGCGTAGGGATAACTTTCCAGGTATAAGGAAGATTTTGTATTCCAGGGACCTTTGAATATTTTAGAATGGTTAGAAAACTTGGTATTATGTAGCACAGAAAAGTGGTATGACTGAAGAGATAGAGAACTTACCACAAAGGGTCTTGAATGCCATGATACATAGTTTGGATTTTCTTCTCTAGGGAGCAAGGAGTTAGTGAAGGATTTTAAAAGCAACATGACTCTTGGGAGGTAGATTCAATGTGGGGCTAATCTCTGAGGTATAGGAAGTACAGGAAGGAGGAGCAACAGGTCGGGTAGTGGTGGAAGTAGGTTTGGAAAATGCGATTAGTTTTGTAAACATTTTTGAGTTTGAAGTGCCACTGGGGAAGGCATTTGGAAATTTATTTCCATAGTTCAAGACGGAGCTATCATTGCAGTTTGCTCAGCTATTTACTGAGCTGTCTGCTGTCAATTTGGATAGTATCTACAGTTTGCATTGTAGATACTGGATACTTGGATTGGCTGGTGCACCCTGTTTGTGAGACTCACTGGAGTTTGAAGAGATGACCATTGGAAAATATCCCTAAGCGGTAGCTGCGATTCCAGCCCCACCTTGGAGAGCCAAAACCCTCTTCGTTTTCACTCTACTGTCCTTGGTCTTAGGCTGCTTAAAGCAGCCTTTAGACATAGGGAAAATTGAAAGCCTCTCTTTTAGGAAAAACATTAGGTACTTCTGGAATAGAGAGTTCAAGAAATTAGGAAAAAAATGAACTTTTGAAGCTTTTTCTTTCCCTTTTTTGTTTACTTCATTCTCTTAGTTTTAAAATGCTGGTAATGGTCTTTTTTTTTTTTTTCTTGGCGATTTTAATGCTTTGGGAAAGATCTCATGGTTTTATCTCCAAAGGAGGAAATTGATTTGATGCCATGGAAATTAGTTTTCTAGTCATAAGCCTTGAATGAGTGAAGAATTTCTTTTTCATGGTGGTACTAAATTTAGGGAAAGCTATAGAAACTTTCATCTGGAAGCTTACACTTTTCCTCTTTATTGAAAATTTGGTGAGAGAGTTGGATATTTTATTATTTTCTGTAAAAGAGTGTAATTTGTTGTACAGGTCTATTATTGATCCTTTTTTGGAAGTATGGAAAGAATCTGAGTATAAAGCAGAATTACCTCTGGGTGACATGTATTCTCAAGGACACTGTCACAGTGAAACAGTTTATTTAGAAGCTTGTGTTTCCAAACTGTTGAATTTGATATTCACAAAATTGGCATGTGTAAACTTTATTAAACTTTAAGCTGTTTCCTAAGATGAAGATGACAAACTTGGAGAGAAACTTCATTCATTTGGTTTATTTTTATTTTTATTTTTATTTATTTTTATCTTTTTGAGACAGAATCTCACTCTGGTTTGAGACAGAATCTCACTCTGTCCCCTAAGCTGGAGTGCGGTGGTGCGATCTCGGCTCGCTGAAACCTCTGCCTCCTGGGTTCAAGCGATTCTCCTGCTTCACCCTCCGAGTAGCTGGGATTACAGGTGTGCGCCACCACACCCAGCTAATTTTTGTATTTTTAGTAGAGACGGTTTCGCCACATTGGCCAGGCTGGTGTCAAACTCCTGGCCTCAAAGTGATCCGCCCACCTTGGCCTCCCAAAATGGAGCCCCCATGCCCCTCGTTTGTGACCTGTCAATATAAATATGCTCAGTAGTGGGGGGAGGGGTGGGGGGTGAAAAAGGAAATATGTTTAATATTAAGACTTTGGCCTTTTAGCGTAAACTGATATTCAAAAATTTCTTCATAGAACATTTGCTTCTTTGCTTGATCATGTTTCTAATTCTGTACATCTAAAATGCCCAGAATTTGAGTTGTTGTTATAGTCTACTAACATAGAACTTTGGAGTAATAAGATGGGAATTTGTCTGTCTTTTGCCAATACAAGCATTCATAATCTAACACAGTATTGTTGCCATGAGTACGAGTATGTGATAGACTGTTGAGAATAAACAAAGCAGGCACAGTTGGTCAATCCTAAGAGAAAGGAGATGTTTTTTCTTATATGTTTGTGCATTAAAAAAAAAATTCTGGAATCTGACCAATGATGTTTTTTTTTCCTTGTAAGAAAATTTAACAAATGTTTGGCAAGCTTCTGGAATCTAAATTTGAAATTATACATTTGTCATTTTCTTTAAATATTTCTTCGCCTTAGCTTTGATTATGGAGAAATCACTGTCCTCTGCTGGTTTTTTTTTTTTTTTTTCTTTTGAGGCGGAGTCTCACTCTGCGCCAGGCTGGAGTGCAGTGGTACAATCTTGGCTCACTGCAACCTCCACCTCCCGGGTTCAAATGATTCTCCTGCCTCAGCCTCCCGAGTAGCTGGGACTACAGGTGCGTGCCGCCGCACCCAGCTAATTTTTGTATTTTTGGTAGAGACAGGGTTTCACCATGTTGGCCACGGCCAGGATGGCCTTGATCTCGACCTTGTGATCCGCCCACCTCAGCCTCCCAAAGTGCTGGGATTACAGGTGTGAGCCACCATGCCTGGCCTGTCCTCTGCTGTTTTCTGGGCTTATGTTAAAATTATAACTCAATCAACAGTCTTTATAAATTTGCTTTTTTATATTTAAACCAAACCTAATGCTAATTGTGATATGTTATTTATTCTCACCTGATTTGAATCATTGTAGTCAATTAAATAAGTTTAAGTATCATTAAATAATTCTAAGAGAAATAATGTCTATTCAGATGGTGGGAATTTTCTTTCTACATGCAGCCCCATTCTGAATGAATGAAATCAAATCACGTGAAGATCAGGGTCCTAGAGTAACTTAATATTTTGTACCTTGGTTATTTGACTCCTCATGTTTATATTACATGTTATATCAAGGGAGGGGGAATAAAAGAAATACAAAAATTGCAGAGGTATTTGGAATGTACCTATTTGTTAATTCTATTTGTCATTTCTTTTGTTTCATCTTTTGAGTAACAAGCTGCTTGGAAAAGTTTCTGTTCTTTAGCTGATTTTTGAGCTATAAAAATGTATTTGAAAAGCTCATAAATTTCAGGATTGAAAAGATAATTGAAAGTTTTTTAAAAAGCTAATTCATTGAAGTAATAACCAAACAATTTTCAATCTTGATTCAACTGTGATTCAAATCTTATACCATTTGCCCACTTCTATGAGTTTTATGTATAAAATTTTTTAAGAGTCTGTTTTTTTTTCTTGATTAATTGGATGTATTTCACAGAATTTCCAACTGCTCACGTTAGTTTTCTTCCTTTTAGAGTTCATCTCTCTAATGTATTAGATCTTCATGCCTTTGATAGTCTCTCTGGAATAAGGTAGGTTTTGTATAATTTGGTTACTTTTATTGTTATGTACCTTTTTTCCCCATAGTTAACAGGAATGATTTGCACAATTGCATCCATGATTTAAGCTTCCTGCCATTCCTTTGGCATACAAGACCATTCTTAATGAGGTATGTTCTTGAAAGTTGTACTAATTGGTTGTTTGGAAATCATATTGCATTTTCCTGTAGAAATTATAGTGTAAATGATAGTTAACTTTAGAGGCTAATTGTTAACACTTCTACACCATACACTATGTCTAATACTCTTTCTGTGAGAAAGTGCATGAAATACATAGAGAATTTTAGCTTAGGATTCTCACACAAATAACTCTCTTCACTTTAATAATGGATTAGTTTTCTGCCTTCTCCTGTGGGGAATCTTTTTGGTAAGGGAGGGAAGAAAGATTAGTTATTCTTGTGCATCAGTATCTTTTTCTGTTTTTATTGTAGTAAGAACATCTATCATGAGATCTACCCTCTTAACAGTTTTTTAAGTGTACAATACAGTATTGCTAACTATAGGCATGAGGACGTGCAGCAGATCTCTGGAACATTTCACTCTTTCTAACTGAAGCTTTATACCTGTTGAATAGCAGCTTCCCATTTCCCTGTCTTCATAGCCCCTGGCATCCACCGTTCTACACTCTTTCTGTGGGGTTGACTATTTTAATTACCTGACACTAGTGGAATCATGCATTATTTGTCTTTCTGTGACTGGTTTATTTCATGTAGCATAAAGTCATCAAGGTTCATCCATGTTTTTGCATATGGCAAGGTTTCCTTTTAAAGGCTGAATAATATTCCATTTTCTACATATACCACATTTACTTTATCTCTTTTTCTGTTAGTGGACATTTAACTTGTTCTCACAGCTTGGCTATTGCAAATAATGCTGCAATGAATATCTCATAAGTCTCGTATATGTCCATACAAGATCATGAAAATGGACGTCTCTCTGGGTATTTTGAATTGGTGGGGCAGTTTTGCTTAAGGGTAGGCATGGTGGCTGGCTCTATACTTGAGACTTCTAATTCTCATTCCTGTATCTATTTCTTTTCTTTTTATTTATTTTTTTGAGATGGAGTTCTCTGTCACCCAGGCTGGAGTGCAGCAGCACAAACATGGCTTACTGCAGCCTCAACCTCCTGGGCTCAAGTGATCCTCCCATCTCAGCCTCCCAAGTAGCTGGGACCACAGGCATGTGTCATCGTGCCCGACTAATTTTTTTTTTTAATTTTCTGTAAGCATGGGGTCTTGCTATGTTGCCTAGGCTGGTCTCAAACTCTTGGGCTCAAGTGATCCTCCTGCCTCAGTCTCCCAAAGTGCTGGGATTACATGTGTGGGCCACCACACCAGCCTTATATATATATTTCTAATTTTGCCTTAGCCATGCCCTTAAAAACTAATTCTACTTTCAACTAGTTTTTTTTTTATTACCTTCAGTCTGTAGTATTGTTCACATTTTGAAAACAATACCTACAGTAACCTGTGAGGTAGGACATGACAGTGTTTTATTGGACCCCTTTTACTTTATAAATTGGAAAAATTAAATTTGCATGTAGTTTGTAAAAAAAAAAAAAAAAAAAACAAGAAAGAAAGAAAAAAGAAATTGATTGAGATTATTTCAGCAGCCAGAAGTGTGGGATAGGTAGGGCAGTTATTCCTCCTTCTCAGTTTGGAAACTGAAGCTCAGAGAATAAACTTGTCAGTGACACAGTTATTCAAGAAGTCGTCTTCAGTTGAGAGATACGTTTTTCACCTGTAGCTTCTGGTATTGGAGCCAGTACCTTTTTAGACTAAACAAATTACGGTTAAAATTATAAAGATATTTTCGGAGTACCTGGAAAAAAATCAGCATTTTGCTTTTCTAGTTCCATTTAGTAGGAAGGCAGGAAAGTTTGGTATACCTGAATTACATGTGAGTTATTTCTGTTTTTCTAAAAATTCTTTGTTTGTTTGTTTGTTTGTGTTTTTGTTTTTTTGTTTTTGAGACGGAGTCTCGCTCTTTCACCCAGGCTGGAGTGCAGTGGCGCAATCTCGGCTCACTGCAGGCTCTGCCCCGCGGGGTTCACGCTGTTCTCCTGCCTCAGCCTCCCCCGTAGCTGGGACTACAGGCGCCCGCCACCTCACCCGGCTAATTTTTTGTATTTTTGGTAGAGACGGGGTTTCACCGTATTAGCCAGGATGATCTCGATCTCCTGACCTCGTGATCTGCCTGCCTCAGCCTCCCAAAGTGCTGGGATTACAGGCGTGAGCCACCGCGCCAGGCCTATTTTTCTAAAAATTCTTATAAATTATGTAAGGTAAAAATGACTACTTGTTGTTTTATGGTAAATATAGTTACATCCTTTCAAGCCACTGCTGTACAAAGTTGTGAAATCTCCCTGAGCCTTTTTCCCTCATGTCAGCTTCAGGTATCCAGTATCACTTATGCTTGATAATGATTGTATGAAAATCATTTAGAATTATACTATGTTTTTTTCATATAAAGCTTTTGTTTTACTAATTTTGAAATGACTTTTCCTCCATTAAGCTAATACAGCCCTAAGCATAAATTTGGTTTGTTCATTTAAAAATGGTCTTTTTTCCCCATCTTAGTTCTGGCTTTACTAGGGAGATAGATTGGCTGAGGTTGTCACCTAATTCTGGGAGCTTAAGAGCCTTTGTCTTTTGCTACCCATTTCTGAAATAACCAGAAGTCTAGCTCATCCTAACTTTTCTCTTGATGATCCTTTTCTTCTTTTTACTTCAAGGTTCTAGCCCTTCATTTGACTATCAGTGCTATTTCACTAGTTAGCCATGATCCCTTTCATCCTCCATGTCTGGATTAGAACTATTTTTTTAATTTGATGCTATGGGCAGTTTTGATAGTTACAGATCCTGTGATACATTTAAATATGTTTACAGGGGGAAAAAATGAAACAATACTGCATGAAATTTGCCTTTCTTTTTTTTTTTTTTTTTTCCCCTTGGAGACAGGGTCTGGGTCTATTGCCCAGGCTAGAGTGCAGTGGTGCAATGTCAGCTCCCTATAGCCTCTGCGTCCTGGGCTTAAGCCATCTTCCCACCTCAGACTCCTGAGTAGCTGGGACTATAGGCACGCACTACCATGCCTGGCTAATTTTTTATTTTGGTAGAAGATGAGGTTTTGCCATGTTGCCGAAGCTGATCTTAAACTCCTGGGCTCAAGTGATCAGACCACCTCAGCCTCCCAAAGTAATGGGATTATAGGCATGAGCCACCACACTTGGCCTTTTCTTTTTTTTATATTTATTTAATTATTTTATTTTATTGAGACAGAATCTCACTCTGTCACCTGGGCTGGAGTGCACTGGCTATCATGGCTCTCTGCAGTCCTGAACTCCTGGACTCAAATGATCCTCCCATCTCAGCCTCCTGGGTAGCTGGGACTACAGGCTTGCACCCATGCCTGGCTAATTTTTTTATTTTTACTTTTTTGTAGTGACAGGCTCTCGCTACGTTGCTGAGGCTCGTCCTTGAACTCCTGGCCTCAAGTGATTCTCCTACTTGGCGTCTCAAAGTGCTGAGATTATAAGCCTGAGCCGCTGAACCCAGCAAAATTTGCCTTTCTTAAACTAATTTATCTCTGTTGGGTCCAAGAGCTTGCAAGTTGGTTGTCATTTAGTATGTTAAACACTAAAATATTTTTTAGTTGAAATTTTATTTTTTCCCTTTACATATTGTATCCTTTAGTGTTTTATTTCACTAATAAGAATTATAGTATGAAATCATTTCCCACCTCGATATTCAGTATATCAATTTCTGTTTTTCCTTTCTACTTCTGTCTTTTGCTGTAATTTGCTGTAATACAGGTACTTTCATCAAGGCATCCAGTTCTTCGTATCATTCTATATTTTTACTTGGGAGAAATAGAAATGTTGCTAATTCCATCTTACTGACAATACCTAAATTATTGTTTCTTACAGAACATAATGATTTAAATATACAAAACACTAAACTGTTTGAGATTTTTTACATTTTATGCGTGCAGAATTTTCATTTTATGTGCGCAGAGACAAAAATTGTTATAGGATTGCAAGTTAATGTGCAACATGATTTCCGATTCATGAATTTCAGGTTTTGGTAGCATATCCTTATCCACTAGATTAGTCTTCTGAAAATGTGTATAATAGGGAAAAAATCGAGGGCATGAAATTCTGAGACTTACTGGGAACTAAACTTAAATGTTTGTTGTTAGATTTTTTTTTTTTTTTTTGCTGCACATTAAGTTTTAGACAGTCATTGTCCAACAACATTAAATACTGAACATATGGGAAAAGCATATGATTTTACAAAACATTTTTCTAAAATAATCTCATTCTACACTTAAGAGCAGTTACAATGCTTTAGTGACACTTGAAGTAGCCATTTAATGTGATCTCACCACTGTAGGGAAGGCCGTTGCATGACTTTTTTGTGTGTGCTTAACTGCTAAACAGGAGAATCTTTTCCTGAGCAACCAGCTGCGAAGGATTTAATTTGACATTCTCCCTACTAGGACCCCCCAAAGAGACTCATTCCCTCCAATAGTTCCTACAAATTCTTTCTCTTTCCTAAACTTGCTGTTACTAATTTACCCCTCACTGTTCTTCAAAGCAAAACATCTGCAAGGTTTTAAGTCCTTCCCCCTCCTGTCCTGTCCCTATCAGTGTTGAAATGTATGCTACAGTTGTTATGGTTGTAATTTGTTATGCCATATTGATCTTCTTGTGCTTTTCATATCAGAACAATGCATTTTCAACATTCTGACTTTCTTTTTCTCTCAATTGGTAACTGACTATATAGAAAATTTATATTTGTGGATACTATTTGTTTTTTAATAAGTTCTAGGGAAAACATTGATAAAGGAAAATTTATCCTTTTAACTTTCTTTAGGTGCCAGCATTATTTTCATATTAGGAAGCAGGAGAAAATTAAGGAACTCTGAGTGATACTAGAATGGTTATATATATATTTAAGCTTATATTAAACCTGTTGTAAAGAAATCTACTGACATGTTTAACCATACAAAATAGTGTTGCTAAAAGATTAATTTTTCTCTTTATTCTGTGCATATGTATATATATGAATGTGTGTTTTTTTTTTGAAGAAATTTTGAAAAAACTTAATCTGCCAGCTTTTCTCTCCTGGAATTTGTGAACAATGTGTAAAATTAGAATTACAGAATATTAGAATAGTCAGTTATGGAAAGTCACTTCATTATCCTTGTGTCACTAAATAACGCATAAAGTTAAATCAGAAGTGTATTCATCTCTGAATTTCTAATCGGTTGTTTTTAGTTTGCAGAAAAAACTTCAGCATGTGCCAGGAACACAACCTCACCTTGATCAGGTAAAGAAAAAAATCTAAATCCAAAATTCTTAATGAATGCTTTTAAAGGACCTCTTTAACTAAATAGGCTATGTTTAGGACTATTTTATTATAAACTTTTTCTAAAATGGTATTTTTGAACTGTGGTGATAATTTTTGGAATCTTAAATGCTTTTGACATAGTCTAATTCTATTTCTTAACACATAATAGGAATTCATCAAACCAGATTTGTTTTAGAATATGAGGAAATCATGCTTTCTAGCCTTTCCATTTCTGTAGTTGCATAGCATATTGATTAGTTCTGATAGGGATTACTCCTTAAAAGCAGCCTGGGGGTTCTACAGGCAGTCTGTTTTTAAGTAGGTTGAATTGTTTAAGGAAAGGTCTGATATAAGCATGGCTTATTTAAATAAAAATTGACTTGGAGTTTCACCTTCAGGTAGCACTGTAAATTTGAACTCCTTAAGATGTTTTCCATGCTCTAAAATTCTAATCCCTAAGGTAAATATCTAAGATGCTAGGAACAAATTAAATATAATTTTACTGTACCTGCGTTTCTGTTAAGCAGACCATAGATCGTAGAGCTTTAGGGTAACTTCTTTGTTCCGCTTAAAACCCTGAGTGGTGGAGTGGGGGATGTGTAAGTGGGCAGTGTGCCTAGTCTTCCTTCCTCTCTCTCAAGTGATGACTCAGTTTTTGAATTGCTATTGGTTGTAATAGGGCCAAGATAACAGCTAGTTGCATTTGTATTCATTTTGGTTCATATTTGTGAGCAGGTTTACTGCTATGTTTGTGGCACCTTTCCCTGTGAAACTTTTGTTAATAGGATATTCCTCTTCACGTATCTTTAAAATGAATAAATGAGAGAAATACTAGTCCTTGGGGATAGAATTTATGGTAAAAAAAAAAAAAAAACCCAGTTCTTTATGATAGTCGGTATCTGTCATATAGATGAACATGAAGCACATTTGAGCTTCTGGGTAAAGAACATGATGCCAAGAATCATAGGGATGAAAAGATGAAGAAAACGCAGTACTCACCATGAACATTTGGAGCGGCCAGTGTCTCCATCCGTAGAATCTCGAATGAACCCCTGTTGTGGCAGTTATGATGCCTTGTAGTTTGGTTGAAATGCTTTTGCCTTGCATTAGTCTATAAATTCCTTAAATATAAAATCTTTATTGCTTAGTACAGGGCTTGGGGGATACTCAGTGACTATTTGTTAAAAGAATGAAAAGCTGTGTTTCTCAAATGGGATATAAATCAGAATCACATGTGAAGCTTTTTAAAAAAAAATCGATAACTCAGTAGTTCTCACCCCTCAATCTCCAGGATTGGGACTTGGGTATGTGTATATCAATGTATATTTTTAACATTTTATTATGGAAGATTTCAAAGATATAAAAGAATAAACAGAATAGTTAAGTAAACCCCTTGTATGCATCACCCAGTTTAAATGGCATCAACATTTAGCTGATTTTATTTCACCTATCCTCCCAACATTTCTTTTGCCTGGAGTATTTAAAAAAAACAAATGTTTCTTAATAGGAAATTTCAAATGTGCATAAGAGTAGAATAGTATAATAAGCCTGTATGTACCTATTGCCCTTGCTGTAGTGTATTAAAGCAAATTCCAGACATTATGTCATTTTACTACTAAATAGGGCATATCTATATTTTTATAGCCTCTGTAGGAGATTCTGATGCACTGTCCTGCTTTAGATAATATAAACATAGGGAAAAATAGCATCACAGCCAAAGGGCTGTGGGATTCAGAGGCATGAACAATTTCATTTGGTTCAGTGGATCTGAGGTGTGAGGGAGGAAATTTATCTTTTCCTCGCCTATCACTAGATTCATGGCTGAGGTCTGTCTAACAGAAGACCAACTATCAAGAGAAATTTCAACATACAAACTTATTTAGTAAGCTTTACTTGACACAGGAGCCTTCATAAAACATACTTGTGTATGTTTTATGTTAGTTATGATATGGAAGAGGATAGTAACGGAGAAGCATAATTAGATAAAACAGTATGATCTAATAATAAACTGGGAAGAACTTAGCAAGGCCTGTTTGCTCAGATTTTTCTCTGTGACCGTTCATATTCAGACTTAAGGATGTTCTTTTCCTCTGTGTATAGAGAGGGCACCTCTTAAATGAGGTTCTTATGACCTGCATCAGTGGAAGTTCAGAAAATCTGTCCTAGGTTTTATGACCTGCTTCGGGAGAGAAGGTGAGAGTGACCTTCCTGATTCTGCCATTTTCTCAAATACCGAGGTGTCATATTTTGGGATAGCATGTCCTGAACCCCTTCAAATGCTTCATGAGGATAGTTTTTTGCTTGTTTGTTTTGGTTTTGGTTTATTTCTTTGCATACAGTAAAGCATGCAAATGTGTAATTTTAGTGTACAATTCAATGTTTGGGTTTTGTTTTTGTGTTTGTTTTTTTGGTTTTTTTTTTTGAGATGGAGTCTCGCTCTGCCTGGAGTCTCACCCAGGCTGGAGTGCAGTGGTGCGACCTTGGCTCACTGCAGCCTCCTCCTTCTGGATTCAAGCAATTCTTGTGCCTCAGCCTCCTGAGTAGCTGGGATTATAGGCATGTACCACCATGCCTGGCTAATTTTTGTATTTTTTAAAAAATTTTTTAGCAGAGATGGGGTTTCACCATGTTGGCCAAGCTGGTCTCAAACTCCTGACTTCAGGTGATCCACCCGCTTCGGCCTCCCAAAGTGCTGGGATTACAGGCGTGAGCCACTGTGCCCAGCCTCAATGTATTTTTACGTATATTTGTACCTACATATCTGTCTATATGCACATTCAAAGACATATCCTTCTAACCCCCACTCAGGTCAGAATATAAAAGATATCCAGAATTGTAGAGAGTTCCTTTTTGCCCCTTCCCAGTCAAAGAAGGAGTAAGTGCTATTCTGATTTACTCAACAAAAAATAACCTTGAAATGGTAGGATTTTTTTTGACAGGAAGCAGTAAGGAAAAGAGCAATATGGATGTTTAAAAATGAGAAGGTGAGAATCTTACAGATGAGTAGGTCTCTGGTACAGAAGTCTTAGTGGAGAGTTGGTACTGGAATCCTGGTCTAAGGTGTTAGGTTTTAATTTGCTAGAGAAAGAGAACTTAAGCAGTGCTGTCTAGGAGTGTTACGTAAGCTAGATTGGACTTTAGAGTCAGGAGACCATGCGGGAAGATACTGTGTGATGAGAGCCTGAAACATGTTGGTTACAGTGAGACTAGAAATGGGATAAATCCAGAGCTATTTCACCAGTAGACTTGCCTGAATATCCTGTCTGACGGAGTATGGATCAGAAAGAAAAGAAGGAGTGATGGGAAACAAGCCTAGATTGACTAGAGAAACCTAGAAATAGAAAAATCGGGAAGGCAAAGTGATTTGGAATATAATGCCATATATTCAGTTGTCCTTGGTGGCCAGATATTATAGTATAGATATTATACAGGCAAAGAAGAACAGAGGGCTAGAGTGTGAAGGTACAGATTTTGAGTTTAAGCATATTAGGGGGCTTAGTGTTCTGGATGAAGAAAACATATAAAGTTATTGCATGTTAGGTATTGTTTGCAAAAGAGTAGAAAATGGAGAAATAACCCAGTGGGTTAAAGAAGAAACAGACTAAATAAACAAACCTGAGTAAGTTGTTCCTAAATTTTATTTTAGAGACAATTCCTCATTTTGCTTTAGTTTTATGAATTATTGCCTCACTTTTCTGTTTCTTTCTGTGTCAGCATACATGGAAAAAGGAGTTAATTTTAGATTCAAAACAAAAACTGGAAAAAAAAAGTCTGAAATGGGTATTACCTAGGACATAGTATGTATGTGTTATTAAGGCTCTATCCCTGAATTTTTAATGCAGTTGGATTCTTTGTTTATTCCCCATAAGGGAATAGCTTCTTTGTTTATTCCCCATAAGGAACACCTGGGTTTGGAGAGTGGGAAGGTGGAGGAGAAAACCCAAGTGACAAATGATGTTTAGTTTATTATTAGAATCAACTATGAGTTGTGACCCTTATCTTCTGCACTGGGGATTACAGATTTTTTCAGGGTTTTTCTAACGTGAAAAGAGTTTATTGGTGTAGGAAAACATCTGGTTCCAAAACATAGATCATCCTTTTTGAGCCCCATGATGTGTTATCTTAATTTTTAAAGCCTTTTTTGTCTCATACTGGAGTTTATTGTACACCTTAAAAATATTAAGTCACATATTTAACCTGACAAAAGCAAAAATCATTTAAAAAATCTTTAGGCTGGGTGTGGTGGCTCGTACTTGTAATCCTAGCACTTTGACAGGCCCAGGTGGGTGGATTGCTTAAAAACCCAGGAGTTGTAGACCAGCCTGGGCAACATGGTGAAACCCCATTTCTACAAAAAATACAAAAAATTAACCAGGCATGGTGGCATGTACCTGTAATCCCAGCTACTCGAGAGGCTGAAGTGGGAGGATTGCTTTAGCCTGGGAGTTCTCAACACCAAGCTCTTCAGTCCTGCTCCTCAGAGCACTCTCCCTTCAAAGGTGCCTCACCACCATTTACTCTTTCAAATTCAGGTTCTTGTGTGTTCTTTTAAATTTTTGCCCTTGCAGAATGGCCATAATCCAAAAATCAAAAAAATAGTAGATGTTGGCATGGATATGGTGAACAGGGAACACTTCTACACTGCTGGTGGGAATGTAAACTAGTACAACCACTATGGAAAACAGTGTGGAGATTCCTTAAAGAACGAAAAGTAGAACTACCATTTTATCCAGCAATCCCACTACTGGGTATCCACTCAGAGGAAAAGAAGTCATTATACGAAAAAGATACGTGCACCCGCATGTTTATAGCAGCACAATTCGCAATTGCAAAAATGTGGAACCAACCCAAATGCCCATCAATAAATGTGTGGATAAAGTAACTGTGATATATATACATACAATAGAATACTCCTCAGCCATAAAAAGGAGTGAATTAATGGCATTCGCAGTGACCTGGATAAGATTGGAGAGTATTATTCTAAGTGAAAGAACTCAGGAATGGAAAACCACGCATCGCTATGTTCTTACTCATAAGTAGGAGCTAAGCTATGAGGATGCAAAGGCATAAGAATGACACAATGGACTTTGGGGACTCAGGGAGAAAGGGTGGGAAGGGGATGAGGGATAAAAGACAAAAATTGGGTGCAGTGTATACTGCCCAGGTGATGGGTGTACCAAAATCTCACAAATCACCACTAAAGAAGTTAACCAACCCCACGTGTTCCCCAATAACCTATGGAAAAAAAGAAATGTCTCATATGTTTCTGCCTAAATTGGTCTTCAATACTTACCATTAGCGATTCTCTGAGTTTGGATTATAAAATAGTATTGGTCTTACTGTATTTTCTGCTGTAAGCCTGTATGATTATGTAATGGTGAGTAAAATTGCTAGGCCAGATATGCAGTTCTAGGAAGTTATGCAAAGCTGTGCTTTAGTATATTATTGTCTACCTTTTTAAAGTCATTTTGAGCTTGGCTTTTGAGCCTCTATTTTCCAAGGTAGGGTGTATGTTTTTATAATGTTATGCTTAGCCCTTGTGTATTTTCATCTCTGAGTTTGAAATTTGGGGTTATATTGGCAAAGGGAGGTTTGGGTTTCAATTATGTGACCTGTTAGAGGAAATGTTAAGCTTCTGTTTCTTTAGGGTAGACAGTGAGAGATTTATCAAGATAAAGAAGAAAAATAAATCCTAAAGTTAATATTCATTACATGATGATGTCACCCTTACTAAAGCCAAAGAGGGCATTATCCTATCATTCTCATCGCTAAGAACTCTTCTCCTCTTGGCACATGCTTATTCAGTTAAAGATAAGCCAAGCCTTTCTTTCGTTTTTTTTTTTTTTTTTTAAGAGAACAAATTTACTTTGGTTTTGAGTTTTATTCCTGGCTCTGGGTAGCTTATTTTTTTGACCCTTATTTTCCCCAATTTATAAAATGAAATAGTTATCTTCACTCCCCAGGATGGTTGTCAAAAGATAAAATGAGGCGACTCAGGCAAAAGTACCTGGCCCTGTGTAGTGAGTACATTGTATGTGTTGTATATATTCTTATTGCTGAGAATCCATGAAAAAATGAGTTAAATAATGAGGACCCTTTCATCAGGGTTTTTGAGTGAGTTTTTTAAAATACAAGGTAGTAGTTTGTGTAAATACTAAACCCATTGGTACCTCTGCAGAATGTAGGAAATGGAGTTGCTAGTTCCAAAAAAAACAGCACATATGCTGAGGAAAGTATAATACCTAATATATATGGTTTAAGCAATGTAAAATTCCATGAATATGTTCCTTTTCATCTTAAAATTTGTGTTTTAAAAAATATAGTGATATTACTATAAAGAATTATTATTATTTCCCTTGATTTACAGAGTATTGTTACAATCACATTTGAAGTACCAGGAAATGCAAAGGAAGAACAGCTTAATATATTTATTCAGGTGAATGCAATTTTTAACTGTTTAATGATTTATCAGCGGTTTTGTTACATAGTTGTTGCTATTAGCAATGGTTGGTCTTATTAAAATATGTCACTTGATACAGAATCTCCTGTGGGAAAAGAATGTGAGAAACAAGGACAATCACTGCATGGAGGTCATAAGGCTGAAGGTACAGGTTACTGTTGGCTGTTACAAAAACTGTATTTGGTTTTAAACAGAAACACTGGTTTTAGTACAAATCATCTTTGTCTACTTTCATTTTTCTTTATTTCATGACTGAAAAGGAGCTTTGGAAATCACTGCGTAAGGCATGATTTACATGCACAGCTTCCTTTAGGGTTGCAGCTAGAACAACCTGTGTGCTTTGAAATGTTACCTTCTGCTCTCTATTCCCAAGTACAGAGAAATAATGTTGCAAATCTCACTTCTGCTGAACATTATGCTTCCTGATGCATTTAGCAGACACTAAACATTTGTCATACTCTAAACAAAGTTACAAAGGCCTGGAAGAGTTCTTGTTCTGTATTTAGAAACTCACTCACATTACTTGATATTTGGGTATTTAAGTCATGAAACGTATTTCTTCCAGGAAGCACTGATTGTAGGTGTATGCTTAACCAGTCAGTTGAGTGCCTACTCTTGTGTGTTCACAAGTGTGCACAAAGTTTTTGGTATATTAAGAACATTATTTCAAATAAATTAATTTCATCCCCATAGGAGCCAGTTTATCAGATAATTCGTTTCTCATTTCTGCAAATCAGTACAAAATGAACTTTTATTCAGATAAATACAATAGTTTTTCTTTATTTCATCATTGTTCATTGATTGCAACCCATTTCTAAAACAAATTATTTAATATAACCAAAATCCTTTAACTTCTCAACTTTTCCCACTAAAACTGTGAAACATTATATAAAATCTTTAATCAATAGGATATGATACATATTTCATCATTTTGTTTCAGGTTTTGGTTGTAATAAATAACACTGAAAACCATCCTAATAGATGTATTAACTTTATCATTAGAAAAGGGGATTGTTCAGAAAAAAAATACACAGAAACCTTTTTTGAAAATTAAAAACATTAAGAAACTTTTTGTAATTCACAAATAATTGGAATTAAGTAATTTTCTCAGCTTAAGAGTTTGTATTTTTTAAGTGAATATCAATTATTAATCCATTAACATTGACGCTCTATTTCTGCTTTTAAGTTTGAACTGAGGCTGATTAATGTTCAGTCAATTCTCCTTTGAGCAGGGATTGGTGTCAATCAAAGACAAATCACAACAAGTGATTGTCCAGGGTGTCCATGAGCTCTATGATTTGGAGGAGACTCCAGTGAGCTGGAAGGATGACACTGAGAGAACAAATCGATTGGTCCTCATTGGTAAGTCCCAAAGGATTAACAGTTTTAAAACAAAGTGAAAAATACATTTGAAAGGGATATCATATGCCACTTAAACAGATTAACCATTCAGGTCCTCTTTTATAACTAAATAAGCTTGTGGTCAATGTTCCGTCTTTATCATGTTACAACATTCATAAAAGCTTGTTAGGACTTTTGTTCTTTTTCAGTTTTAGAAAAGTGATTAATCCAAGCACCAATGTGGTTTTGATGTACTGAACTGGAAAGTTAAAGATGGAATCACTCAGTTACTATTCTTTTTGTAAATTTCTAAACACCATAAAGCATTTAATGAACTGGAATTGATAGGTGAACTGTGTCATTTTCATAAGCATAATGTAATCACATCGTATTTTGTTTGCAGGCAGGAATTTAGATAAGGATATCCTTAAACAGCTATTTATAGCTACTGTGACACAAACAGAAAAGCGGTGGACAACACATTTCAAAGAAGATCAAGTTTGTACATAACACTAGAAGCATTTCTTATCAAAAGGATTGGATAATAAAAATAAGTTTCTGCTGGGTATATTTCAAGCATTTATTTATTACTTTAGTTATGAATTCCAATAAACTTTAAAATGGTATTTATTTTACAGCATAAATAAAATGTAGCAAATCAGTACTGTAAAACATTTAACATTCGTACAATTATATATAATATCCTTTTTTTTAAAGAATGGTATTTCACTTAAATATCTTTTGAAATTGGCTCTGGAGTTTACATATACTGAACATGAAAGTTTATAATAATGTTGATAAAACTTTCAACATTGTCATTTTTTCTTAGAACTTCAGCTGATTGCAGAGATATGATTACATTGTTATTAAATTTTTTTAAAACAAGTGTCACCATTTTATGACATGAAATAAAAGGTTATGACTGTTATTGATGTTGATGTTGACGACCTGATCACCTGGCTGAAGGAGCGTTTGTCAGGTTTCTCCATTGTAAAGTTACTCTTCCCCCCTTTCATACTGTGCTCTTTGGAAGGAAATCACTGAGCACAGCCCACACTAAAGGAATGGGGAGTTGTAGTGTACTTTCTTGGGAGTGGTCTAAATAATTAATTGAAATTCTTTTGCAAAGGACAGTTGTCCCTTTCGCTTTGTTTATTAGTTTGATCATTTATGTTTATCAGTGTGGACACATGAATATTTTATACTTTGGGTTACAATTTAATACTACTTTATTTTGTTGCTCAAATTATCCCAGCTTTGGCCATTGGGAACTCTTTCAGTTTTCTCCTGTTACCCTTTGACATACCCCCATCAATGTGGGTTTTTTGTTTTGTTTTTGAGCGCCTCCTTATTTTTCTCCTTTATTTTTAAATAACCCCAATCCCTATCGAAGTTGGCACTAGGAAAACTAACAATACTCCCTTTCCCAGGTCATCCTATTCCTATGCTGATGGAGGAAATGTGCCTCACATGCTGGGGGCGCTGGGGAGGAGGCGTCTGGGATTATGTGGTTGAATAAGACACCTGGCCTGGCCCTCCTGGAGCTTAGTTTAGTAGGTCACACAAGCAGTCATTGGTAAATTTGGGATTCAAACAAATCTGTTAGGCTCAAACCTGTCCGTTATTTGTCCTCCAAGCTTCATATAAACTGAGTAGCCTTCAAGGGTAAAAACTTCAGGAGCAGCGAAGTTTTAAAAAACGATTAGCAAGAAAGCTGTTTTCCAGATTTTATCCTGAAGGCACTAGCTACTTTAAGCTATTTTTTATTGTATTGTGCCCTTGCAGTTGGTGTTTGATTTCTCACTGAACATTCATTGTCATAATTATAGATACTATGTGACTATCAATGGCATAATATTCTTTTATGCTGCGTTTTTATTAGATGGCACCTCAAAGTTTTCCCAAGTAGGTGGGTTTTAAATTATGAATATATACAGTGGCATAGTATCTTACTTAGTATTTTAATAAGATGCTTATTTATATAACAAATATTTGTTTTATTTCTCTAGTGCTACTTTAGTCTCTGAGCTAATTTTAATGAAGCCAATCTAAAAATCGTGTTACTTCTAAGGATGTCGAGTGAGTGAGTTGAACAGTTCTGCTGTCATATTGCCCCTCCCCAGTGCAGATAGTGAATGAGGACCCACTGATTTAAAGGCAACACTGCAGCCCCTTCTTGCCTCATTGAAGTCCCAAGTTTTATTATTACAGTAAAAGCACTTAATTTTGACATTTCTGAAAGAATGAAGAGGCCGGGCACGGTGGCTCACGCTGGTAATTCCAGCACTTTGGGAGGCTGAGGCAAGAGGATCATGAGGTCAGGACATCGAGACCATCCTGGCTAACACGGTGAAACCCTGTCTCTACTAAAAATACAAAAAATTAGCCAGGCGTGGTGGCGAGCGCCTGTAGTCCCAGCTACTTGGGAGGCTGAGGTAGAAGAATGGCGTGAACCCGGGAGGCGGAGCTGGCAGTGAGCTGAGATCGCCCCACTGCACTCCAGCCTGGGTGACAGAGCAAGACTCTGTCCCAAATAAATAACCAATCAAATTAGCCGGGCGTGGTGGCGGGCACCTGTAGTCCCAACTACTCAGGAGGCTGAGGCAGGAGAATGGCGTGAACTCGGGAGGCGGAGCTTGCAGTGATCTTAGATTGTGTCACTGCACTCCAGCCTGGGCGACAGAGCGACTCCGTCTCAAAAAAAAAAAAAAAGGAAAAAAAGAATGAAGAGCCAGAGCCAGGCATAGTGGCACGCCTGTAGTTCCCACCTACACAGGAGGCTGAGGTGGGAGGATCACTTGAGCCCAGGAATTCAAAGCCAGCCTGCACAACATAGACCCTGTCTCTAAAAATGAATTGGTTAAAAAGGATGAAGAAAGGAAGGAGGAAAGGGAGAAAGAGAAGCCCTTATAGACTGGGTGCATTTCTTGTATGTGGGGCCACTTTGTAAGAACAGGATTTTTCAAACTGGGCCCGTACTGGTATGTGTGAAATCAATTTAGTTGGTTATGGCCATTTTTTTAAAAAGGAAATATCAGTGATCACTATAGTGTAAGTGTATTGTTTCGTGAAACCCATCTTAGTTATGTGTTATGTCTGTATGTGTAAGATTGTGATATAAAATGTATTTCTTACTGTGGTTAAGTATTCAAAGAAGTTGGAGAACCATTGCTGCAAGGGGACAGAGGACTCCGTGTGAGCTCTCCTGCCTTCCCTGAATAAACTTACACAATTTAGTGCTGGGACATTTGAACCTTTTCTGAAAATTTGGGTCAGGGAGAGCATCTTGGGGAGGTGGGTAGGAAGGTAGAGGGAGCAAAGCAACACCTCCCTGAAGCCTGGGAATATTGTCAGAACCTTAAATATAATGCAGCTCACCATTCCGGAAAAGGACAGACTCTACCAGTGAAAATGGGTGATTACCAGCTGTGAAACACAAAAACATAGTTTTACAGTTACACATTCCTTTACAAACAACCGTGTACATTTCAGCCTCCCGCCCCACCATTTCTTTTCTCCAGGAGGGAAGACTGCATGTCGAGGTGGTCATAGAATGTTGAGTATCATACTTTCCTACCTCGCTTTTATTTGCGCAGTTTTAAATGCGCCTTAACAGAACCCATGCAAAGGCTTGCCAACTGGCTAGCTGCGCCGGATGAGTAGAGCATCTTCCCTGGTGGCAGGTGGGTGCGAGGAGGAGGGGGCTGGGCTTTTCTCCGGACGGGTATTTGCCCAGAAGACCCTCATCATTGGACTACGTCAGGAGGAAGTGGCACTGCTCCGAGGTAGGGGAAGAAGGGTTATAAAGGGGGGAGTCCACCATACATGGGCTTAAAGAAGCTTTTATTAAAAGGCAAAGACATCTTTGCCGGACGTTGTTCGAAAGGAGTAGAAACTAGCAGAAGAAAACATCCCAAAGGGTAACCATTAGCGTTCCTGCTTCTTGCAACATTTATCCCAGGCTTCCAGCTCAGCCCGCCCCACGCCAGGTGATCGGCCGCCACATCCCCTGCGACTGAAGCACCTGCTCCTCCATGAACTTGTCAAGAATTGAGCGCCTTCGCTCCACACCGCAGCGCAGCCTCCGGGACTCCGAAGGGGAAGACGGTGAAATCGATGTCCTGGGAGAGGAGGAAGATGAAGACGAGGAGGAAGACGAGCAGAAGGAGGCGAGCCAGCAGTTTCTGGAGCAGTCGCCCCAGCCGGGGCTGCAGGTGGCCCGGTGGGGCGGGGGTGCCCTTCCCCAAGAGCACATCGAGGGCGGCGGCGGCCCGAGCGACCCCTCAGAGTTTGGCACCAAGTTCAGGGCACCGGCAAGGTCTGCGGCGGCCTCTGAAGATGCCCGGCAGCCGGCAAAGCCCCCCTACTCGTACATCGCGCTCATCACCATGGCCATCCTGCAAAGCCCGCACAAGCGCCTCACGCTCCGCGGCATCTGCGCCTTCATTAGCGGCCGCTTCCCCTACTACCGCCGCAAGCTCCCCGCCTGGCAGAACAGCATCCGCCACAACCTCTCTCTGAACGACTGCTTCGTCAAGATCCCCCGCGAGCCGGGCCACCCGGGCAAGGGCAACTACTGGAGCCTGGACCCCGCCTCCCGGGACATGTTCGACAACGGCAGCTTTCTCCGGCGTAGGAAGCGTTTCAAGCGCCACCAACTGACCCCGGGAGCCCACCTGCCCCACCCCTTCCCTCTACCTGCTGCACACGCCGCCCTGCGCAACCCCCACCCAGGCCCTCTGCTTGGGGCCCCTGCCCCGCCGCAGCCTGTCCCGGGGGCCTACCCCACCGCCGCCCCCGGGAGACGCCCGTACGCTCTGCTGCACCCTCATCCTCTTCGCTACCTACTGCTCTCGGCACCCGCCTATGCCGGGGCACCGAAGAAAGCAGAAGGCGCGGACCTGGCGACCCCCGGCACCCTTCCCGTGCTGCAGCCCTCACTTGGTCCTCAGCCTTGGGAGGAGGGCAAGGGTCTGGCGCCGCGACCGGGAGGCGGATGCATCTCTTTCAGCATTGAGAGTATTATGCAAGGGGTCCGGGGAGCGGGTACAGGGGCTGCGCAGAGTTTGTCCCCGACCGCCTGGAGCTACTGCCACCTGCTCCGGCGACCATCATGCCCGTTGCATCCCCAGGCCGCTGCCCCTTTGCTGCACGCGTCCGCCGCCGCCGCTGCTCGGACAAGTTTGCAGCAACAGCAGCAGCATCAGGAGGAGGACGGCGCCAGCGGCTGCGCTCCCACCAAGGGCGGGGTGCTGGGCGGGCACCTGTCGGCCGCCTCGGGGCTGCTGAGGTGTCAGGCAGTGGCAGAGGGCTCTAGGCTGACATCGCTGGCTGCCCCTTTGGGCGGAGAGGGGACCTCACCAGCTTTTTGAGTATCGCCCACGCCCAGTTCCCTGGCCAACTCCCCAGGGCCCTCCTAGAGCCAGGTGGGAGGGCGGAGGGACCCGCAGCTGCTCACTCCACCCTGCGCGGCCCATACTGGGCGTGTGCATCTGAATCCCGCTGGAGAGCAAACACGAACTTCTGTTCGCTGCAAAATGGTTAGAAAGAAACAGCTGGATTACGTTCCTCTAAAAACCACCTGAACGTAACCTTCGCAGGGCGTCAAGTCGTCTTTTCTTGCCTTCGGTTGTGGCTTCTATGGCTTTCCCGATTTGCACATTTCCTGGGGTACTATGAACGTGAGTGGGGTATTTTGTTCTGGCATTAAAAGAAAAACAAGCAAGCAAACAAAAACACCGCCTCCGATGCTAAACATGTTCCCCCTTCCTCATTTCCTTGAAACTGGAAGTATTATTCCTAAGTCAAGTGCAAAATGCTTCTGATCTCTGTGTGTTCCCGATAGGGTTGTTTAATGTAAGTAGGATATGAATTTCAGAACATTGATTTCTTATCTGTGTGTCTGACGTGCCATCTTTATTGTTAAAATTAAGATGTTAAAATTAAGCCTAGTTATATAGACGAAATAAAATGCTAAGTCACTACACTACATCGTTTATTTTCTATTCCGTCTCATTCTTCCCTTTCTAAATGGAACTTTTAAAAACCCACATTATTTTCTCTCAAACAATTTATTTTCACAATTCATATTTATTATAGATAGCAGAAGTAATCCATTTTAATATGGCCTTTAAAAATACCAGATATTTGAGGTTGAAAATGTCCTGGCTTTTAAAATAGGAAATTTACTATTTATGAGGCTTGCAAAAGAAAAGAATAGGAGGGCATGTACATATATTCTCCATTTATTTTTCATCACCCCCCAACAAGCTGGAAAACCATTTAAGATCAATTTGGAATGTACTGGCCAACATGTATGTGTGCGTATATATATATATAATATATATCACCAGAATTTTCAAAACTTATTTCTTAAAAAAGAAACTCTGAAAAGACTTTGCAACTAGAAAGGTTTAAGTGTTGCTAGGCGTCAGGGGACGGAGTAGGGGGAAATCAGACAAGAACGCCCATCATGAATTGCTCCCCACAAAGAAAACAAATTTCTAGGAACTTGGCCGTTTTCCCCTGTCCTGAGTGGGGTTCCCTATTCTGTGCCGCTTTGAGGGAAGCTGCTCTGTGAATCTGAGAAAGTTTTTCCCCCAGCCCCCTTCTACTCCCCAACCCCAGCTATGAATTTCTTATTTCAGGAGGAAGGACAAACATGGAGACACACATTTTTACAGTAGTCTAATTGGCCGATTTTTCTCCGGCTTCTCTTCTCCATCCCATCTCTTGGAATTTCTTGGCATGCCCTACCTGAGATCCCCTACGGGAGATTTCCTCCTGGCTCCTGAGGTTCTGAGGACGTTCTGAAAAGTTCCCAAGCCCCACTTTTGGTAGCTGCCCAGACCCCAGCTTCCAATTCTTCCCTCTTCTTTGCACAGGTAGCCGTCAGCCCCGTAGCACCACCAGCGTCCGAAATAGACCACTTTTAGCAAATCCGGCAGGGCTGGGGCGGTCTAAGAGTTTGGAAACAAACTGAGAATAGAGGGGTCCTATTTCATACCAGGTTCTCGCTGGTTCACGTTCCAACTCCCCTCTGCCCTTTGTGCGAAAACGTCTCCAGGCCGACCTTCATTCATTTATTGTCAACAAGCGTCCCGGGAGAGCGGCTCCAGCCGGCCGCTGAGCTGAACCCAGACGGGACTTTTCCAGGCTTTCTTGGCACCCTCCCAATTACCTTCCTTCTCTTGCTCCAGGCCAGACCAACACAGCTGCGAACATGGGTGACTGAGGGTCAGACCCCATCCCGGAACGGCCTCCAAGCTCCTAATTTTTGCCTAATGTTAAACCATATCCAAAGATGCATATTTAAACAATCAATTCAGTGGCGGAGTAAATTAAACGTTATTCTCCGATCAAACAGGAGCTTCGGGTCCACCTGTTTGGAAGCACCCAGGCGGCTTGGAGAGGGGCGGCCTTCGGGTACGACCCGCAGGGGTTGCCCTGCCCGGCTCGCGGAACGGACGGTCACCTGGCGCGGCTGCGAACCCGCCAACGACACCAAACACTTGCCGGGCAGCCCAGGCGTCGTGGAGGCGCCGCAGTTCCCCCCCTCCCCCCAGGCAACGACGCGTCCCAGGGGCGTCCAGACCAGGCCGCCTTCCTGACTGCACAGAGCAGGAGGCCACACTCTGGATCCCACGCCGAGTCCCCGCGGTTCTGCAGGGAGGTCCCGGACGCCTCCCACATCTCGGGCTTCTGCAACCCTGAGGCTGGGCTTTAAAATCACGGCTCTTCTCAGTTGCACGAAGAGTCCAGTGTCGAGGGTCAAGGGTGGTCTTGGACCCTCGGGATCGTCTTCTTGAGAACTGGCTGACAGCTAAGCCTGGAGCTGCCCAGGGAAGGAAGCCAAAGAGCTGGAGCCGAGCGCGAGGGGCTGGGGGGCGCGGGGAGGCCCCTTACCCACCCCCCCCTACACTGTCCTGCCCACTAGTAACGCTGATGATAGTAACAGCATCGGCCAACCCCTTCCTCCTGCTCCTGGTCTGCCGGGCACCGACCCTCCTTCAGCGCTCCCAGCACTCACTGAAGAAGACACTCTAGAATTCTCCATTTTCCAGACTGGAAATGGGTAACTCGGAGACATTAGGAAACTCTCCCGAGGACCCTCGGGCAGTGGCACCTGGCCAGGTTCTGAACCACTAGCTCCGCCCGCGCTCGCCGCCTTTCCTGCCCGGGCCTCTTGCGGGTCGCAGGGGTGGAAGCCTGACCCGGGCCAGGGCCCCGAGTTCCTCCTCCTGTGGCCTCTGTCCCACGGCCCCCGGCGCCAGGAAGCGCGTTTCTCTCCCCGAGACCCACACGCGCCGAAAGACCCGCGTGGTCGGTCCTCTACCCCGGCGCCCCGGGCTGTGCGTTTTCTTGCAAGTCTCTGCGGATCGCGGGGAACGGCGCCCCCAGACTCCCCCGGACCGCGGCCCGGCTCGCGCCCGACTAGAGCCCAGCCTGCCTCACAGGGGAGCGCTCGGTGCGTTCTTCCTCCCTGCTGTGATTTTCGTTCTTTTTCCTCTCGCGGCCCCCAAGAGCCCAGGCACCCCTCGACGTAGGTGCCGGCGGGACCGGGAATCCCTCCCCTGGGCTCCCTGCGGGCCCGAAGCCACCTCCGAATCCCAGGCGCCTTCCCACGGCGCAGAGGTGGGCAGCTCCGTGCCCCGCGCCGCCCCGCGAAGCCGGAATTCCCCTTCGGAGTCTCGATCCAGCTCTCTCCACTTGGTCGCCGCGCACCGGATCCCGGCAGCGTGAGACTTGCCCGGGAAGCTGCGCTGCGCTGGCCTGGGGTGAAGGTCCGAGAGACCAGGGGCCGGGACGCGGGGCTGCTGCAGGTGCTGCAGGGACCGGCCCTCCGCGAACCCTCGGGCCGGCAGGTCCGGGACTATCGGAGCAGGAGGGGAGCTGGTGGCCACCGCAGAGGAGAGAGGACGTCCCGGAGCCGGGGGACGAGGGGTCTCCGGGGCTGGCCCAGGGTTGCAAGCAGAGGGGACTGTCGGTGGCCAGCAAGTCCCGCGCAGGTGCCTTCTGGCACGGCAGTAACATCCTACAGCGCCGATTCTGTGTACACTGAGTATCCAAAATGAAGAAAATCTGTTTACACATTGGAATGTAGGTTATGATCCCAAAATCTCATCGCCGGGCTGCCTAGATCACACGGCCACGTTGCTTTCGTTTTTACTTAATAACGGTCGTTAGAAAATTTAGAGAAACAGCAGAAACCACGAGAAAAATAATGGAATCAAACTGCGGTAAGTACTAACAAGGCTGGCGGGGAGATTTAGCAAATGGTGGCTTTTGAGAGTTTGCACCAGTCCTTCACCACATTTTATTGCAAGTGTGGAGAGTCACGATTCTCATTCCTCCCCAGCCTTCCGGAAAAATGCTCAGAAATTTCTTTCCACATGGACACCTGATTACAATCTAAATAGTAACCTTATTCTAATTGTTAATGTAACCTTCTCGTAATTTCTACAAAAATACTTTAGTTTTTCTAGCTATGTTTTCATGTAATCACTGAAATTATTTTTAATTGGTTTTAAGCATTCATTGATTCCATATATACCACCTGCAAAAAATTACATAGGTGATCGCTAACAATATATACCACCTGCAAAACTTACATAGGTGATCGCTAACAATATATACCACCTGCAGAAAACTGACATAGGTGATCGCTAGAATTCGCCCCATCCCAAGAAAACGTTAGAGTAGAAAAAGAAAAAGGATTTGAGAATCTAGTACGAAATTCAGTTAATCATTAGTTCCCTGTTTCGCAACTACCTTAACATTGTCAGGTTTACCTCAACATAAACTTCATTTTCTTAATTGTTCTTAGAACGAAGGGATATGTTTATTGAAATCAGTAATTAAGAATATTTTGGGACAGTTATGATTTACTTAGCCAGTGAAGCAGTTTCTATTCCCAAATCCAGGCAAAGGGAACAATAAGATTAAACGCAGCCTAAGAGATTTCCTTTTTGTCAAATAATGTGATTTTGCTGTGTATAGAGGGGGTGTCTATATGTAAGGGCGTATTTATGACCAGTAGTTCCTAAAATTAAGGGGACTGTTATTGTGTTATTCAAGGTATCAGTTGTATAGGATACATTATGTCGTATTTCAAACAATGTTTATATTTTCTTTAAGTTTAGAGAGGTTAGTATAATTAACCTCTATGTAATTCTCCTCTGGGCCAACCTTGTGTCTTCTTTATCTGCTGACAGTCCCCTCCCCACTGAATTATTTTGAATCAAATCCCAGATAGTCTATCATTGTATTGTATTTTTGAATATTTCTCTAAAAGATAATAATTCCATCAATGAGGCTGGGTGCAGTGGCTCCTCCCTGTAATCCCAGCTCTTTGAGAGGCTGAGGTTGGAGGATCACTTTGGGCCAGGAGTTCAAGACCACCCTGAGCAACATAGCAAGACCCCATTTATAAAAAAGAAGATTCCCATCAATGTAACCACAATACTATTATCACACCTAAATACTCCATTAATAGCATCAGTTTATCAAGGCAATATTTAAATATCCTCAATTGTCTAAAAACTTTTTGTTTAGTTGGTTGGTTTGAATAAGAATGCTAATACGGGTTATGGATTGTGTTTGGTTGATACGGGCTATTATATCTCTTTTAGATTTCCTTAATCCTCTTTTTTTTTTTCCCTTGCATTTTTATGAGAGAAACTGAACTGTTTGTTCTGAAGAAGTTGACATTCTGGACTTTGTACCTGCAGGTAATAGTTTTTTGGCAAGATATTCCCAGGGATAAGGTCGTTTATTCAGACTTTTGAATACTGGCAAATAATACTATTGTTTGTAGAGGGAGAAGGATTAGTCAAGATATTTTGAAGAATCAACTATTGAAAAAACAAATTTTTATCACAGTAAGCCTGGATCTGAGAAAGATTATGTGAAATTTTCCTAAATGCAAATACAATCTAAAATTGTAATGTCTTACAATTAAAAAATAGATTATTTTCCATATATTTATAGAAATATAAATGATCAATCAACTATTTCATTGAAAATTTTAAATCTAGTTTTATTTTGAGGAGAATAAAGTTTTTTATATCTTTAATATTTTAGTTGAAGATCCAAAGACGTTTTATGTTAAAACTTTAGGTTTTATATTGTTTTGTGTTTTAAAACATAAAATCTAAAATGTGGTAATATCCATGAGGTGCAGATAGAGTAATAGCACAAATTCTGTGCTCATGAAAATTCATTTTAGGATAACTTAATTAAAGGGACTCAGGATTTGAATGATATTAGATTAGAGAGAAAAAAGTTCACTTGAGTGTAAGACATAAATAATAAAAACCAAAGGTAGCTAACTTTTTTAGGCTTGTTATTTCTTTAATGAGTATGCATATGAAATAAAATTTCCACGTCCATGTCCATTTTTCCATGGTACATTGGGCTTCCATAATTTCATCTATCTCATCCTGCAGTTATTTTCATGGGTTTCTGTGTTCACCACTATCTGGAATCTCTGAGATGGTGAAAATGAAATCTTATTCTTCTTTATATTTCAAACAATTCCTAGCACATTATCAAAAATACCTGATAAAATGTATTGTGTCTGTAATACTGGTATGCATGTAAAAGCGTGGCAAATATATAGGCTTTAAGTTTAGATAGATCTAAATATTATTCAAATTACCAAATTATTGTCTTTAAAAAGTATTATTTTCCTAGGACAAATAGAGATTTTTAGATAAGACTGGATTTGTAATACTTTAAGTAATAGGTCACAGTCCTTAAGTATTTAATGCCGATTTGGTAAGCAGCTGATATTTTATATAATGCTCTCGGGTACTTTTTTTTGCGTGTATTTTCTGATGCACTGGATCCAGCACTTTATATCACATCATGTATCTGTTTATAATATATACAAATGTATTTTCATATATAATATATTTGATGTTTGATGGCTTTGAAACTTTAACCTTGAAATAGATTTTAAATTTTTATTAAAACTATTTAAATAACTACTGTAAGGAAAGAGCTCTTATTTGTTGAAATAAAATGTAGATTCGTGTTTCCTCGGGGACTAGTCTAGTTTCCAAGGATAGACGGCGGTGAGGAGTTGGGTATCTAGATGGAATTTCTGTTGGTTTGGATTCCAGCTCTGCTGCTTACCAGCTTTGTGGCCTCAGGCAAACAACTTAACGTCTCCAAGCCTCAATTTCCCCATCTATATAATGGTGATATTTATAAGTTTCACCTTATATGGGCGTGGTGGAGATTACATGAAATAGTGTATGTGAAGTGCTTAGCACAGTGCCTGGCACATGCTCAATGCTTTATGCACGTCAGCTAGTACCTAATGATGCTAACAAACAGACTGTGTCCCTAAGGATGGGTGGGATCTTGCCTGACGTCCTTGTCTCTGCGTCCTGGTCAGTCTTCACAGGGTGAGCATCCTTTATTTCGGGCCACACACGGCTGGTATACAGAGCATGCTGTTTCTTTCCTGCCAGAATGTTCCTGTTGCAGCTCTCCTGCTAGTTTAGCTTAGCCTTCTGGTTTGAGGGATGAGTCGCATGTACCATCACTTCCCAGGACCAACAGGACCTTTCAGGAGAGCTGTCCCTGCTTGCACAGAGAATTGCACTTGCCTAACACTGAAGCCTGGCAGAGTAACATGAAATAACCACAGCAATTCCAAAATTAGAATTAGCATGCCTAGAATAACAGGTATATCCTTCTCTTGTACTTTATCACTTGCTTCATTTCTGCTCAGCCTAATTTTCACTTGATGTGTAGATTTATTTTTTGTTCACTCATCCAGAAAATGTTGACTGAGGAATCACTCTGTGTTAAGTGCTCCGGTAGGAGCAAGGGATACAATGCTGGTCAAGGCAGGTGCAGCCCTCACCTTCAGGTTGTGGAGTCCGGATACGGACAAGGAGGCAGGCAGCTGTGAGATGCGTGAGAAATGCTGCGCTGGGTCAGCCCATGGTATTAGGAGAGCAGGTGAGGAAGGGTGGGGACAGGAGCGGACAACCTGGAGGAAGAGGCACCTAGGCAGAGTCCGGAGGGCTCAGGAGGAGTCAACAGGTAAAAGAGAGGGGAATCCTGACATGCCATCTCGACTGTAGGGCACGGCTAGCTGGAGGCCTTGGCTGCTGGAACACCGGATTTATGCAGGACTCCCTGAGTTTTTCTCATGGACTTGCGAACAAATCTGAGCAAGAAAACCACGTAATTTCTTTTATGCCTTGCCCAAGAAAGCCACCTGGAGGGGCACGGGGACCTTAGCAGAAAGAAGCTGGAGGTGGGGGGAGAGCGGGGAGATATTACTCTCCATATGGTGGGGGGTGGACACCTCCCTGTCGGATGGCTCGTCATATCCAGCGGGGGAGGGGGGTTGACCTTCCCCTGCGTTATTGGTAATATCAGCCCCCTCTCTCCTGCTAAATAGTCAGTACAATATCACAGGTGGGGTATTTGCAGTAATATCAACCTCTCCCCCTCTGCATATTAGAAACAATATCACGGGGGGGGCGCACACCCCCTGCAATGTTGAAAGTCATATCATCCTCTTTCTCCCTGGATATTAGGGACAATAGCACAGAAGGTGTTCACACCTTCCGCAAGGTTGGGAGTAATATCATCCTCTCTCACCCTAGATATTCAGAACAATATCACATGGGAATTGTACCTTTCTGTTTATTGAGAGTAATATCATCCTCTCCCTTTCTGTATATTAGAAACAATATCACAGAGGGGTGTGTACAGCCCCAGGAATGTTTTGAGTAATATCATCCTCTCCCTGCCTGGATATTTGGAACAATATGACAAGAGTTGTGTACACCCACTGTGATATTCGGTTTAATATCATCCTCTATCCCCTGGATATTGGGAGTAATATCAATCTTTAGCCCCTGGATATTAGGAACAATATCACAGGAGGGGTGTATACACACGGCGCTATTGGGAGTAATATCATTTTCTCCACCCCTTGATATTAGGCGCAATATAACAGTGGGGATGTACACCCCCTGGGATGTTGGGAGTAATATTAATCTCTTCCCCTGTGGATGTTAGGAACAATATTACAGAAGGGTTGTACACCCCCAGCGATATTGGGAGTAATATCATCCTCTCCCAACTTAGATATTAGGAACAATATCACAGGGGAAGTGTACAACCCCTGCAATATTGTAAGTAATATCATCCTCTCCCAAAATGGAGATTAGGAACAATTATCACAGGAAAGGTGTACACCTCTTCTGATATTTGTGGTAATATCATCTCCTCCCCTCACTGATATTAGGAACGATATCACAAGGTGTGTATAGCCCCTGCGATATTGGGAGTAATATTATTCTCTCTCCTCCTGGATATTAGAAAGAATATCACAGACAGAGTGTATGGCGAACCCCCTGCGATATTGGGGGTAATATCATCCTCTTTTAACCTGGGTATTAGGAACAATATCACAGGGGGCGTGTACACTTCTTTTGATACTGGGAGTAATATCATCCCCTCCACAAGTAAATAGTAGGAAAAATATCAAAGAAGGTGTGTACACCACTTGTGATATTGGGAGTAATATCATCTTACCTCACCTGGATATTAGGAAAAATATTGGGGGGCATTTACACCACCTGCGATATTGGGAGTAATATAATTTTCTACCCCAGTGGATATTTAGAACAATATCACAGGGGCAGTGTACACCCTCTGAGATATTGCGAGTAATACCGTCCTCACCTCCCCCCCCCACCCAGATATTAGGAACAATATAACAGGCAGATTATACACCTGCTGCAACATTGAAAGTAATATCATCCTTTTCCCCCTGGATATTAGGAACAATATCTTATGGGGGGTTTACAGCCCATTCCATTTTGGGAGTAATATCAACTTCTTCACCGCAAGAAATAAGAAACAATATAAGAGTGCTGGTGTACACACCCTGTGATGTGGCCAGTAATATCATAGACTCTCCCCCAGCATATTAGGAACAATATCAAAAAGGGGTGTATACCCACAGCGATTTGGGGATTAATATCCTATTCTCCCCCCCGGATATTAGGAACAATATCAAAGAAGGAGTGTCTACCCCTTGCGATAGTGACAGTAATATCATCCTCTCCCTCCCTGGATATTCAGAACAATACCACACAATTGGGGTACACCCACTATGATCATGGAAGTAATGTCATCCTCTAGCCCCCTGGGTATTAAAAACAATATCACAGAGGGGGTGTACACCCCTCGCGATACGGCCAGTAATATCATCGTCTCCTCCACTGGGTATTAGCAACAATATCACAGGGGTGTGTACACCTCCTGCACTACTGGGAGTAATGTCATTCTCTCTTCCCTTGAATATTAGGAATAATATCACAGATGGGGTGTACAACTCCTATGATATTGGCAGTAATATCATCCTCTCCCAACCCGGATATTAGCAACAAAATAACAGGGGGTGTACACCCCCTGCAATACTGGGAGTCATATCATCCTCTCTCCCAATTAATATTAGAAACCATATCCCAGGAAGAGTGTAAACCCTCTGAGATATTGAAAGTAATATCATCCTTTTATTTCATTGAGCAGTGGTTTGTGGTTCTCCTTGAAGAGGTCCTTCACATCCCTTGTAAGTTGGATTCCTAGGTATTTTATTTTGTTTGAAGCAATTGTGAATGTGAGTTCACTCATGATTTGGCTCTCTGTCTGTGATTGGTGTACAACAATGCTTGTGATTTTTGTACATTGATTTTGTAACCTGAGACTTTGCTGAATTTTGCTTATCAGCTTAAGGAGATTTTGGGCTGAGACGATGGGGTTTTCTAAATATACAATCATGTCATCTGCAAACAGGGACAATTTGACTTCCTCTTTTCCTAATTGAATACCCTTTATTTCTTTTTCCTGCCTGTTTGCCCTGGCCAGAACTTCCAACACTATGTTGAATAGGAGTGGTGAGAGAAGGCACCCCTGTGTCAGTTTTCAAAGGGAATGCTTCCAGTTTTTGCCCATTCGTATGATATTGGCTGTGGGTTTGTCATAAATAGTTCTTATTAATTTGAGATACATCCCATCAATACATAATTTATTGAGAGTTTTTAACATGAAGAGCTGTTGAATTTTGTCAAGGGCCTTTTCTGCATCTATTGAGATAATCACGTGGTTTTTGTCTTTGGTGCTGTTTATATGCTGGATTACACTTATTGATTTGCATATGTTGAACCAGCCTTGCATCCCAGGGATGAAGCCCACTTGATCATGGTGGATAAGCTTTTTGATGTGCTGCTGGATTCGGTTTGCCAGTATTTTATTGAGGATTTTTGCGTCGATGTTCATCAGGGATATTGGTCTAAAATTCTCCTTTTTTGTTGTGTCTCTGCCTGGCTTTGGTATCAGGATGATGCTGGCCTCATAAAATGAGTTAGGGAGGATTCCCTCTTTTTCTATTGATTGGAATAGTTTCAGAAGGAATGGTACCAGCTCCTCCTTGTACCTCTGGTAGAATTCGGCTGTGAATCCGTCTGGTCCTGGGCTTTTTTTGGTTGGTAGGCTATTAATTATTGCCTCAATTTCAGAGCCTTTTATGGGTCTATTCAGGGATTCAACTTCTTCCTGTTTTAGTCTTGGGAGGGTGTATGTGTCCAGGAATTTATTCATTTCTTCTGGATTTTCTAGTTTATTTGCATAGATGGGTTTATAGTATTCTCTGATGGTAGTTTGTATTTCTGTGGTAAAAGTGGTGATATCCTCTTTATCATTTTTTATTGCATCTATTTGATTCTTCTCTCTTTTCTTCTTTATTAGTCTTGCTAGTGGTCTATCAATTTTGTTGATCTTTTCAAAAAACCAGCTCCTGGATTCACTGATTTTTTGAAGAGTTTTTTATGTCTCTTATCTTCTTCACTTCTGCTCTGATCTGAGTTATTTCTTGCCTTCTGCTGACTTTTGAATGTGTTTGCTCTTGCTTCTCTAGTTCTTTTAATTGTGATATTAGGGTGTCATTTTTAGATCTTTCCTGCTGTCTCTTGTAGGAATTTAGTGCTATAAATTTCCCTCTTAACGCTGCTTTAAATGTATCCCAGAGATTCTGGTATGTTGTGTCTTTGTTCTCATTGGTTTCAAAGAACATCTTTATTTCTGCCTTCACTTCATTATGTACCCAGTAGCCATTCAGGAGCAGGTTGTTCAGTTTCCATGTAGTTGAGCGGTTTTGAGTGAGTTTCTTTTTCTTTTTTTTTTTTTTTTCAGTTTCCAAGTCATTTTATTCAGAATTTTGTGTTTGTTTCCTGAATCAATAAATACTATACAAAACAGTGTAAAAATGGCTACCATTTTCTCTCCCCTGCTTCCCCCCACCTGGGGACAACCCCCTGGGCACCCTCACTCAGGGGTATTAGGGGTTCTCCCTCCAGATTTGGTCCAGCAAATGAAGCTGAGTGACATAGTCCCTTGAATCACTTTCAAAGGAGCTCAGCTGAGGTGAGGAGAGCCTCTGGGATCTTGAGGTTACTAGGTTAGGGAAAGGGATTTTTTTCTTTTTTGGGAGAAGAGCTGGCGCCTGGGGCAAGAGCCTACCCCAAAGAAAAGGGTGTCTAAAATGCTCACAGTTCCTTCTTTTGCCTCAAAATGTGATATTTATTCAAAGAAAAAAAATGACGAGATGTTCATCCCTTGGCTCCCTTCCCTCCCCCTTCCTGCTGCTCCTCAGCCCCCAGAGATTGAGCCCTGGCTGGGGCTGGGTGGCAGGACAGTCCCTCAGATGAGGTCAGCAACGCTGAGGGGCATTTCCTCAATGGAGGTGTTGTAGAAGGTCTCAATGTCTCGAAGAGTCCTCTTGTCTTCTTCTGTCACCATGTTAATAGCCACACATTTACGGCCAAACCGTCCACCTCGACTGATTCTGTGCATATAGTTTTCCCTGTTGGTGGGAAAGTCACAGTTGACGACTAAAGAAACCTGCTGCACATCAATGCCTCTGGCCAGCAGGTCAGTAGTAATCAAAGCTCTGCTAGAGCCAGAACTAAACTCCCTCATGTCCACCTCTCGTTCCTTTTGGTCCATATCTCCATGCATGGCGGATACAGCGAAATCTCAAGCATGCATCTTCTCAGTGAGCCAGTCCACCTTCCTCCGGGTGTTGATGAAGATGACTGCCTGGGTGATGGTCAGGGTTTCATACAAGTCGTATAGTGTGTCCACCTTCCACTCCTCTCGTTCCACGTTGATGTAGAATTGGCGGATACCCTCCAGGGTCAACTCTTCCTTCTTGACAAGAATCCGAATGGGGTCCCTCATGAACTTCTTGGTCACCTCAAGCACATCAGAAGGCGTTGCAGCTGACAGCAAAACTACCTGGGTGTTGCTGTTGAGCTTTTGGAATATGTCATAGATCTGGTCCTTGAATCCATAGCTTAACATTTCATCAGCTTCATCCAGTACAAACATCTTGATGTATTTGGGAGACAGGTATCTCCGGTTAAGCATATCAAACACACGGCCAAGTGTACCCACGATGATGTGGGGAGCTTCCATCTGCAGTTTCTGCACCTCAGCACGCACGTTAGTGCCCCCGATACAGGCATGACAGGAGGCACCCATGTAGTCTCCTAGTGCCATGACCACCTTCTGTATCTGCTGAGCCAATTCTGACCAAGGCCTGGGTGGCTTTTATAACTAATTCAATCTGCTGCAGAATCGAGATGGCAAATGTGGCCATTTTCCCAGTCCCAGATTGGGTTTGAGCAATCACATCATAACCCTTGATGCAAGGTAGAATGGCTCGCTGCTGGATGGCAGAGGGCTTCTCAAAACCATAGGCGTAGATGCCACGGAGAAGGGACTCCGCGAGGTTCATGTCATCAAAGCTGTCAACAATCTCATTCCAGTTACTTTCGGTGACGCCTTCGGGCTCCATCCCATCGGGGCCATTGTCTCTGGATCGGGAATCCTGGCTCGCAGACATGATCCTTAGAAACTAGCTTGAGTGAGTTTCTTCATCCTGAGTTCTAGTTTGATCGCACTGTGGTCTGAGAGACAGTTTGTTATAATTTCTGTTCTTTTACATTTACTGAGGAGTGCTTTACTTCCAACTGTGTGGTCAATTTTGGAATAAGTGTGATGTGGTGCCGAGAAGAATGTATATTCTGCTGATTTGGGGTGGAGAGTTCTGTAGATGTCTATTAGGTCCACTTGGTGCAGAGCTGAGTTCAATTCCTGGATATCCTTGTTAACTTTCTGTCTCGTTGATCTGTCTAATGTTGACAGTGGGGTGTTAAAGTCTCCCATTATTATTTTGTGGGAGCCTAAGTCTCTTTGTAGGTCCTGAGGACTTGCTTCATGAATCTGGGTGCTCCTGTATTGGGTGCATATATATTTAGGATAGTTACCTCTTCTTGTTGAATTGATCCCTTTACCATTATGTAATGGCCTTCTTTGTCTCTTTTGATCTTTTTGGTTTAAAATTTGTTTTATCAGAGACTAGGGTTGCAACCCTTGCCTTTTTTTGTGTTCCATTTGCTTGGTAGATCTTCCTCCACCCCTTTATTTTGAGCCTATGTGTGTCTCTGCATGTGAGATGGGTTTCCTGAATACAGCACACTGATGGGTCTTGATTCTTTATCCAATTTGCCAGTCTGTGTCTTTTAGTTGGAGCATTTAGCCCATTTACATTTAAGGTTAATATTGTTATGTGTGAATTTGATCCTGTCCTTATGATGTTAGCTAGTTATTTTGCTCACTAGTTGATGCAGTTTCTTCCTAGCCTTGAGGGTCTTTACAATTTGGCATGTTTTCGCAGTGGCTGGTACCGGTTTTTCCTTTCTGTGTTTAGCGCTTCCTTCAGGAGCTCTTGTAGGCCTAGTGGTGACAAAATCTCTCAGCATTTGCTTGTCTGTAAAGGACTTTATTTCTCCTTCACTTATGGATCTTAGTTTGGCTGGATATGAAATTCTGGGTTGAAAATTCTTTTCTTTAAGAATGTTGAATATTGGCCCCCACTCTCTTCTGGCTTGTAGAGCTTCTGCCAAGAGATCTGCTCTTAGTCTGATGGGCTTCCCTTTGTGGGTAACCAGACCTTTCTCTCTGGCTGCCCTTAACATTTTTTCCTTCGTTTCAACTTTGATGAATCTGACAATTATGTGTCTTGGAGTTGCTCTTCTCGAGGAGTATCTTTGTGGTGTTCTCTGTATTTCCTGAATTTGAATGTTGGCCTGCCTTGCTAGGTTGGGGAAGTCCTCCTGGATAATATCCTGAAGAGTGTTTTCCAACTTGGTTCCGTTCTCCCTGTCACTTTCAGGTACACCAGTCAGATGTGGATTTGGTCTTTTCACATGGTCCTATGTTTCTTGGAGGCTTTGTTCATTTCTTTTTACTGTTTTTTCTCTAAACTTCCCTTCTCACTTCATTTCATTCATTTGATCTTCCATCACTGATTCCCTTTCCTCCAGTTGATTGAATCGGCTACTGAAGCTTCTGCATTCGTCCTGTAGTTCTCGTCCCATGGTTTTCAGCCCCATCAGATCATTTAAGGACTTCTCTACACTGGTTATTCTAGCTAGCCATTCATTTAATCTTTTTTCAAGGTTTTTAGCTTCTTTGTGATGGGTTCGAACTTCCTCCTTCAGCTTAGAGGAGTTTGATTGTCTGAAGCCTTCTTCTCTCAACTTGTCAAAGTCATTCTCCTTCCAGCTTTGTTCCCCTGATGGCGAGGAGCTGCATTCCTTTGGAGGGGGAGAGGTGCTCTGATTTTTAGAATTTTCAGCTTTTCTGCTCTGTTTTTTCCCATCTTTGGGGTTTATCTACCTTTTGTCTTTGATGATGGTGATATACAGATGGGGTTTTTGTGTGGATGTCCTTTCTGTTTGTTAGTTTTCCTTCTAACAGTCAGGACCCTCAGCTGCAGGTCTGTTGGAGTTTGCTAGAGGTCCACTCCAGACCCTGTTTGCCTGGGTATCAGCAGCGGAGCCTGCCGAACAGTGAATATTGCTGAACAGCAACTGTTGCTGCCTGATCATTCCTCTGGAAACTTTGTCTCAGAGGGGTACCTGTCTGTGTGAGGTGTCAGTCTGCCCCTACTGGGAGATGTCTCCTAGTTAGGCTACTCAGGGGTCAGGGACCCACTTGAGGAGGCAGTCTGTCCGTTCTTAGATCTCAAACTCCATGCTGGGAGAGCCACTACTCTTTTCAAAGCTGTCAGACAGGGACATTTAAGTCTGCAGAGGTTTCTACTGCCTTTTGTTCAGCTGTGCCCTGCCCCCAGAGGTGGAGTCTACAGAGGTAGGCAGGCCTCCTTGAGCTGTGGTGGGTTCCACCCAGTTCAAGCTTCCCCGCTGCTTTGTTTACCTACTTAAGCCTCAGCAATGGCAGGCGCCCCTCCCCCAGCCTCGCAGCCACCTTGCAGTTCTGTCTCAGACTGCTGTGCTAGCAGTGAGCGAGGCTCCATGGGCGTGGGACCCTCTGAGACAGGCACTGGATATAATCTCCTGGTGTGCCATTTGCTCTGTTGGAAATGCAGAAATCACCCATCTTTTGCATCGCTCATGCTGGGAGCTGTAGACTGGAGCTGTTTTTATTGGCCATCTTGGATTGATTTTTATCCTCATTATGTGTCATATTTTTTGCCTCTTCACATCCCTGATGATTTTTGATTGGATGACAGAGATCACCAGTTTTACCTTATTGGCTGCTTGCGTGTTTTTATATTTCTGTAAATCTTCCTGAGCTTTGTTCTGTCACACAGTTAAGCTACTTGGAAAAGCTTGAGCCTTCCGAATCTTGCCCGTAAACTTTGATAGATGATAAGAATAGTATTTGGCCTAGGGTTGTTTTGCTTACTACTGAGGCAGAACCCCTCTAAGTATTCTATCTTAATGAATTATGACATTTTCTATTCTGACTGATGTTAACAGGGACTATTTCTGGCCCCCTGTGAGCACTGGGAATCCTCTAATCCCTTTAATCTTTGCGGATGATTCTTTTTCCATTCTCAGGCAGTTTTCTTTTCTTTTCTTTTCTTTTTGTTTTTTTTTTTTTGAGACTGAGTCTTGCTCTGTTGCCCAGGCTTTGCTCGATCTTGGCTCACTGCAACCTCTGCCTCCCGGGTTCAAGTGATTCTCCTGCCTCAGCCTCCTGAGTAGCTGGGACTACAGGCATGTGTCACCACACCCGGCTAATTTTTGTATTTTTGGTAGAGATGGGGTTTCACCATGCTTTCCAGGATGGCCTCTATCTCCTGACCTTGTGATCTACCCACCTCGGCCTCCCAAATGCTGGGATTACAGGTGTGAGACACCGGGCCCAGCCTCTCAGGCAGTTTTCATACCTGCATACTCTTATCACTACTCTGTTAAACAGTCAAGGAGGGTAAGTATTATCTTCAGATTTCCAGAGTTCTGTCTCTGTACAGCCCTCTCCTCCTCAATATTCTGCCCTATGAATTCTAGCCACATTGGCCTTCCCAGACTCACAGTTCTGTCTTCGTAACTCAGGCAGACCTCTGAGCTCCATCTGCATTCTTTCTTCCTGTGCTGTGGCCTGGAGAGTTTTATGAGGTGTTGGGGAGGTCAATTGTGGGGCTAGCCTCATTTGTTTCTCATCTCTTGAGGATCACTGTCCTTTGACGCTTGATTCCAGTGATTGATTCCCTTTGTTGCTTGAGGGCCATAGTTTCATATATTTTGTCCAGTATTTTTGTTGCTTTAGGTCAGAAAGTAATTTTGGTCTCTGTTACTCCATCTGGGCCAGAAGTGTAAGTCACTTAACTAAGCATTTACACATCAAAATACTGCACACGAAAACTTAGTTTAAGCTACTTTTTAAAAAATCCCCTTCATTTTCCATTTAGCATTCTATTTAGGGTATTACATTGGTTTTTTGGAAATTCTGTTATTGGCAGTTTCTGTTGACTATCAATCTCATTTAAAGATAGTGCATAGGGTATTCTAAAATAGCTGTTAAGCAAAGAGAAAAGTGGGCCTGATAGGGTGAGAATCACAGCTCTAATACCTAGAGTGACCTTATAACGTATTGTCCAAAGGAGATATTTTTGACAGTGAAAGAGGGTGTTGTTAGTAATTATATCAGGACCATGGCCTAAACCAGGACTATCCCAGGCAGCCTGGGACGTATTTGTACCCTAGCTCTATTTAAGGCCTTTATACAATTCTTTTTTTCACACTTCATTTTTTTTGACGATGTCGTGTCTCTCTGTCGCCCAGGCTGGAGTGCAGTGGCGCAATCTCGGCTCACTGCAAGCTCCGCCTCCCAGGTTCATGCCATTCTCCTGCCTCAGCCTCTCTGAGTAGCTGGGACTACAGGCGCCCACCACCACGCCCTGCTAATTTTTTGTATTTTTAGTAGAGACGGGGTTTCACCGTGGTCTTGATCTCCTGACCTCAGGATCCGCCTGCCTCGGCCTCCCAAAGTGCTGGGATTGCAAGTGTGAGCCACCGCGCCCGGCCTATACAATTCTTTACTTAATTCTACCAGCCTTTATTGAACCTGCTTTCTTTGTCTAGCTGAGTGCCACGGGCTGACATCACTAAGATCAATACGGCAAACTCTGAAAGATGGACAGAGAGACAGGAGATGGTCCTTTATAATGCAGTGTGATCCGTGCTGCAATAGAGGTGAGCACAAGGGCCTTATGAAGGCTCAGTGAAGAGCATGCCTGACTGCAGGGGAGGGTACTTAGGTTAGAAAAGATGAGTTGAAGTATGTTCATAGGGAGAGTGGGATGAGAGATGGTGGGAAAGGTATTCCAGACAGTGTGTGTCAAGGCCGAGAGCCAGGGGAACAGAGGTAGGACTTTTTTTTTTTGTTCCAAGATGGAAGAGTGTTCTGATTGGCTGGAAAACAATGCACATGGGAAGCTGTATGGAAATGAGTGGGGAAAGGTAATATTTACAGCAACAGCAGTTAATATTTAGTGCCCACTTATCACATGCTGGACACAGTTCCGAGTACTCTGAACATATTCGCTCATTTAATCTTTACAACAACCCTATGAGGTAGGTACTATTATTATCCCCAGTTTCAGGTGAGGAATCTGAGGCACAGAGAGAGTAAGTACGTTGCCCAGGGCCACGCACCAAGTGTGTGGTAGGTCCTGGACTTGAATGCAGAGCCCTCCACTCTAAACTCCTGAAAGCCGGATGCTACGAGGCGTGTTATTCTAGTGGAGGAAGGCTAAGGACATCATCCTGCAGGGGACCAGGAAACCCTGAAGCATTTGAAGCAGGAGAATGGCTTAAAACAAGGTGGTATAAGAAAGTGCTCCCAGAGCAGCATAAAAGTCTGGTGTAGTGGAGGTCTCCGCTAGTCACAAAAGGTGGTGAGAAGTTGAGCTAAAGCAGCTCCAGCAGGGATGCAGAGGATAATTTCCACAAACCCTTACGGGCAGAGTCCCTTGGCTTCGGTGACCATGTCCAAGGGTGCAGAGGAGAAGCCCAAGAGGATGCCAGGTGTCTGGCTTATGCCCCTGTGTGAACGTGAAGCCTCTCATAGACATGCAGGTTACAGGAGGAAAAGCAGGTTTATTTGGGAAGGAGGCTTCTAGACCATGACTTCCATTTTAGCCATGTAGTTTTTGAGGTGCTTGTACAAGTTCTAGGTGGAAACGTCCAGGAGGCAGTGGGTAACTCAAAGTAGATCTCAGGAGAGAGGCTCAGGCCAGATGGCTTGGGGAATCATCAGCATGGGTGTGGGAGGAGAGCTGGTGTTTGGATGAGACTGCAGTGGAGCATGAACAGAGTGGGAAAAGGTGGTAATGAACCCAGGGACTCCACTATGCGGTAGATGGCTGTGAGATTAGGAAGCAATGAAGAAGGCCGAGACGGATGTGGGGAAGAAGCATCAATAAGGAATAAATGAGTTGCATGTGCTCCAGAGAGGCCAAATAAACACTGGATTTGGCTCTCGCAGGTCATACATGAAAGTATCTTGGAACCACAAGGAAAACTGTGGTGGCTTAAGGGGTATATTCAGTTTCTAGGTCTGCTGTCACAAAATACCAGAAACTGGGTATCTTGTTAAAACAACAGAAATTTATTATCTCAGTTTTGGAGGCTAGAAGTTCAAAACATGGTGTTGGCAGCACCATGCTCTCTCTGAAGATGCTGGGAAGAATCTGTTCCATGCCTTTCCATTCGCTTCTGGGCTTTCCTGCAAGCCCTGACGTTCCTTGGCTTGTAGATGCATCACCCCAGTTTCTGCCCCCATCATCACATGGCCTCCTCTCTGTGTGTATGTCTGTGTTCCCTCTCCTCTTCTTCTAAGGACACCAGTCATAGTAGATTAAGGGTCCGTTCCTAACTAATTACATCTGCAACAACCCTATTTCCAAATAAAGTCACATTCTAAGATTCCTAGGGAGAACATGAATTTCTGGGGCTGTGTGGATGCTGTTCAACCTGGGACCTGGGGTAAATAAATGGCAAGGAAGTTCACAGATTACTTTAAGCTAGAGAGGGAGATAGGGTTAAATGTAGGACATTTTTTTTTTTTCCAGGACGGGAGAGGTTTAAACATGTTACTACATTGAATAAATGAAATAGCCATGGACATGGAGAGGCTGAAGATTCTGAACTAAGTGCAAGTAATTGATAGCGCAAGCTCCGAAGGGGCTGGGGCCCGGAGCGCAGATGGATGTATCCACTGTGGGCAGAACTGGGGCGTGGGAGGGGTATGCAGATGCAGATGTGTTTGAGGGTGGGGGGCCAGAAGCTGAGTGGGGCGAAGCGTGACAGTGCAGCTCCAAGCACCCTGGAGGTGTTCACCAAGCAAATCAAGAGCAGATGGCAGAACGAGCAGCTGAAATAACAGCTTGTGAAATCAACCCTACTTTGTGGGGAGAGGATTAGTTAAGGATTCTAGCCGTGAGAACCAAAAAGAGGAGGATAATCTGTTCATGCCTATTATGGGGCTTTGGGGGAGCGGTTTCAGCCTCAAGCTGGAGAATGTTTTAGAAGGCCAGAGAGAGGAACCCTGCAACTCATGTGAGCTGGCCCCTCACTTTGAGATGAAGTGTCCACACAGCAGTAATGCCGCCCTCTGTGTAGTGGTTCTAGAGTGTGGCAATCTGGAGGGGTCATTATGGAAAAGGGCTGAAGCATAAGAATGTAGGCCCAATACTGAGATAGAAAGAGGATTCTCTGAGATGACTTAGGCAGGGCGATGGTGGTGGAGGTGGGTGTGAGAAGCCCTGTGCTGCCTCTGTCCCAGCATGGAATTCAATTCGTCAAGAGCAGAGCCAATCACCATTTAGGCCCCCTTGTTAGCCTTAATTTATTCCTCAGGTATGGAGAAGACTCCTCAAGATGCATTCAAAGTGTGAGCTACCTCTTCCTCAGCAGAGGGCTGCCCAGCAGGTTTGCAATTCTGTCGTTTGCAGATTCCCCGATGTCTCCCTTGGCTCTTCCCATTCTTTCGCTTCAACACATTTTAAGACCAGGCCCCTTAACTGTAGAAACAGCATGGAAAACAAGTAGGTTTCAGGAAAAACTATCCCAAATGGAATCTCTACTGTGCTCTCTTTATCAGATGGAAAGCTTAAAACAGTGTAAGAGTTTTTACAGAGTGTATTCATATCACACCAGTTTTGGGTCCATAGACGGAGGGTTTTTCTAGATCAAACTGTTCAATTGTCCTGTTGATCCTGGCCTAAAATCCGAGTGGATAAAAAATATTTTAGGAGAGATGAGATTCTAACGCTCAAAGACAAAAAGCAGGGCTGAGCCCTAAGCCCGCGTTTTTACACATATCATACAATTGAATGTGCTGCGCTGCCGCTGGAACGCTAGTTCTCAACCAGGGGCAAGTCTGCTTTCCAGGGGACGCTGGCAATGTCTGGAGACTTTTTTTTTTCCATTTTCAAAAATTGTGGCAAAGCACATAACATAAAATTAGCCTTTTGAACCATTTTCATATGTATAGTTCAGTGGCACTAAGCACCTTCACACTGATGTGCAACCATCACCACCATCCATCCGTAGAACTCTTTTCATTTTGCAAAACTCTCACTCTGTACTCATGAAACACTAACTCCCCATTTCCCTCTTCTCCCAGCCCCTGACAACCATCATTTGACTTTCTGTCTCCATGATTTTGACTACTCTGGGTACGTCAAACAAGTGGAATCATACTGTTGAGGCATTTTTGATGGTCACAACTTGGGATGGGGTGCCGCTGGTGTCTAGTGGGTAGAGGCTAGGGAGGCCACTCAACATCCTGCAATGCACAGGAGGGTCCCCACAAGAAAACATTAACTAACCCCAAACGTCAATCCTACCAAAACTGAGAAACTCTGAGCTGGAAAAATCCCATGAGTAATCTCACACCATGGAGTATCAGTCAATAGAGACTAGTTATGTTGCAATAAGAAACCACCTCCAAATTTCTGTGGTTTAACACAACTTATTTTTTTGCTCTAACATGGAGCATCCTTAATTAGCAATCCAGGCTGATTGGAGTTCCATCCTGACCTGGGCTTCAATGATGACTGAAGCAGAAAAAGGATCAGTGATAAACTGTGCACTGGCTTTTAAAGCTCCCATTGGAAGTGTCCAGGTCATTTTCAGTCACGCTTTCTTGGCCAGATCAAATCACAGGTCCACATCTCACTTCAAAGGGAGGAAGTGCATTTTTATTCCGAAGAAGTACAACCACCACACCTAGCAATTAAAAATAAACCTCATAATGTTATCACCTGCTTGAAGTGCTGATATCAGAGCAAGCCTACCAGTAGGAGTGGTGCAGGCTGCAGGTGTTTTGTTTTGTTTTGTTTTGTTTTTTGAGACTGCGCTCCAGCCTTAGTCTGTCATGCAGGCTGGAGTACAGTGGTGTGATCACAGCTTGTTGCAGCTTTGACCTCCCCACACAAGCGATCCTCCCACCTCAGCCTGCTGAATAGTTGAGACTACAGGCCCGTGCCACCAGGCCCGGTTAATTTTTTGTATCTTTTTTTGTAGAAATGGGGTTTCACTATGTTGCCTAGACTGGTCTTGAACTCCTGGGTGCAAGTGATCCACTTGCCTCGGCCTCCCAAAGTGCTGGGATTACAGGCATGAGCCACCATGCCTGGCCTAGAAGCTCATTCTTATTGGCCAGAAGCTAGAGAGTGATCTAAAGGCTCCAAGCCAGGTCAGACTGGTTTTAAGCCTTAGGGCTAGAGTATTAATGAATGAGGTTCAAGCTTCTATGGCATGGGAACTGAGGGGCACCGCAACACTCAGCTTACTCAAGGGACCAATTCTAGCAGCCTTCGAAAGAGTCTGAAAAAAGTAGCCTTGAATTAGTTTCCGGGTGAAAAATATTTGTCCCAATGGAAGCAAGTATTACTAGTGACTGCCTCTGCTGTGGAAGCGGGGGTTACCTGCTTACCTGTGAGCTTTAGGATTTCTTGGGGTTGATTTTGCAGGAACATGTATCTCCATGTGGCCAAACAAGCAGGCTCGCTTAGATTTGCATCACAGGATGTTAAAGTGGGAAGGAATCTTAAACATCTAATTGAGGGATGGAAAATTGGGTTCATTGTAAGGGTCACCTCTGACCCTTTGGTTGTGGCTGCTGGGAGCATTGGGTGGGAAGAATTCCGTAGCTTTTTCCAGAGAGAGACAGCCATGCTTCATCAGAGAGTCTAGTGAGCATGGACGGGAGGGGGTGAGTTGTTGTGCCTGTGACAGGATTTTCCCATCCCTATTTCTAATCCAACACTTTGAGAGCTGAGGCTCAGAGACATGAGTGATTTATAGAGGTCCTTCCTTTATTGCTTTTATGTCACCACATCTAGAATTAGGTCTTCTGCTTCCAAGAAAGTCAGCTGCCTCATTACCATGTAGCGTAGTTAGGTTCCCCATTTCATCTAGAAAATAAATATTTACTGAGGGCTGGCCAGGTGTGGTGACTCATGCCTGTAATCCCAGCATTTTGGGAGGCCAAGGTGGATGGATCATTTGAGGTCAGGAGTTCGAGACCAAACTGGCCAACATGGTGAAACCCTGTTTCTACTAAAAATACAAAAATTAGCCAGAAATCCCTTGAACCCGAGAGGCAGAGGTTGCAGCGAGCCAAGATCGCACCACTGCACTGCAGCCTGGGTGGCAGAGAGAGATTCCATCTCAAAAAATAAAATAAATAAATAAATAAATTCAAAAAAATATTTATTGAGGGCCTACTTGGTTCTTAGTACTGAAATAGGAACTGAACCTAGAGCAGTGAATGAATAGGCCAAGTCCCTGCTCTTCTTGGCCTTACATTTTGGGGGAGGAGACAGATTAGTAATTATTAGGAGAATTATGAGTAATTATTAGGAGAAAGCAGGAAATTTCTGCTTTCACGGGTGGGATACCAGAAGGTAAATCATGATGAAAGGAAATTTTGGGACACATTGCTATAGCATAGATGTATTTTAGGATGACTGGGGCTGTGTGTTGTGGACACAGGATCTCCGGGGCAGTCAGAGGGCACCAGGAACCTCATCTCTTAAGACTTGCATGCACTGTAGGCTGCCATTTGTGTCCCTCACTCTGGCCAAGCTCCCTCCTTCTTCATGGCCTTTGCACTTACTGTTCTCTGCCTGGGGAAGAATGCTCTTTCCCTGGAGATCCAAATGGTTCACTCCTTCAGTGTCTTCAAATCTCTGTCAAATATCACCTAAACAGAGAGGCTTTCCCTGGCCTCTAGAGGACAAAGTAGCACATTTTCTCACCCACTTACCCTGCTGATCCTTATAGCACCCCTCACCACCTGCTGTATTATTTGTTTATCGTTCAGCTTTCTCTCTAGAATGGAAGATCTATGAGAACAAGAACCTGTCTGCTCACTGAGGTGTTACCAGACTCTAGAAAAATGTCTGACCCATAGCAGGTGCTTAATCAACAATTTTTGAATGAAAAGTGGAGGAAAAAAAGATAGAAGAAAGCAAACTCATGAAGAAGAGTGCTTGGGTGGGGTGGGAGAAGAAGAGGGCAAGGGATCCAGGCCCTACACGGATTCACTGTCCAAGCAGGAAGTCCAGGGAAAGCCACATGGCCTCCTTCAATCAGGTGAGCTGGAGATGCTGACATGCCCTGCAACCTGGCAGCCAGTGCATGCAATGCTCCAGCCGGGTCTAAGGACAGAAGGAGGCTAATGAACAGCCACCTTTGGAGCCACAGGGTCACTTCAGTCCTCCCTGTTTACTTCCAAGCTGCTGAGAGTCTTGTGCACATTTCCTCTTCTCACTTGCCTCTTCACATCCCTAGCTGCTGCAGAAATTTATGGCTTAATTAAAGCGGGAAACAGGGTTTATATATGTTTATATAAAGTTATATTTTCCTCCACCTCTTTGTTGGAAGAAAACTCAAATGTTAAAATTCTTAGGAGCCCAGGAGTTCGAGACTAGCCTGGGAAACATTGCAACCCCATCTATACAAAGAATAAAAAAATTAGCCGGGAGTGGTGGTCCCAGCTACTTGGGAGGCTGAGGCAGGAGGATCATTTGAGCCCAGGAGGTTGAGGCTGCAGTGAGCCGTGATCGCGACATTGCACTCCAGCCTGGGTGACAGAGTGAGGTCTTGTTTAAAAATAAAGAAAGAAAGAAACACCTAGAAAGGACACTAGAGATAAATCTAGTTCATGCTCCTTGTTTTGTATGGGAGGACACTGAGGTCCAGGGTCACACACCTCATAAATGGCCAGCCTATGGAAACCCTGTAAGAGGCACAGTGTGAGGAAAAGGCAGGCACTTGTGATAACCCCACTGGTGGGCAGGAGCTAAGTCTCCACAGGTGGGGCAGGGAATTAACCCCAGGACACAGGCTCCAGTCTGGGGGCTCGATATGCTCAGGGGACACCAGTTAGAACTAAGGCAAGAGGCCAAGGCAGAAGCTGTGCTCCTCTGCCTGGATGTATGAGGGCAGCAGAGGAAGAAGAGTTGGCAAAGCAGCCCAGAAAGACATGAAGAGTAGGAGTGAATGTAAGCAGAGCGTGCCAGAGGCAGCAGATCAAGTCAGGGAGTTAATTTGAAGGGGGAGGCGGCAGCGGCCAAGGGTGCAGAGTGATTCAAAGTTAGAGCTGGTTGTGGGCTGAGGAAACGGCTTTCTGTTTCACTGCTGTGAGAGGCAACCAGGTTGCAAGGAATGGAAGGGAAGAGGGAGGTGGGAACATGGAGGAGTGAATGTAGACAGAACCTTCCAGATGTTGGCTGAAGATGGAAAGTAGAGGGAGGAGGGCTTCTGGAGGGAGAAAGAAGTTAAAGAGTATTTTTTTTATATGGGGAGATTTGGGAGTTTTGGGCTTTATTTTTGGCTTGTGAGAATGAGCTAATCTTGTATAAAGGGATTAAAGATTTTTAAAAAAATTTATCTCTGAGCCTTAGGTCTTTCATCTTTAAAACAAGGATAAAAAATCTATGTCTTTGGCCTCTGAGGATTAAAATGTGAAAACACATGAGTAATGCTTAGACCAGTGCCTGGCACATTATAAACACATAATACATGGTAGCTATTTTAAATATTTTATTATAAACTCATGTAGTGCTCATCTGGAGGCCCAGGAAAGTGTTATTGAAAGTATTTTAAATCTTAGTATCTTATATTTATCATTTATGGGGTATAGTAGATTAAGAAATACTTCACGTATTTTGAAAGATTGGGCTGGAAACATGCCCGAAGAAGCAGTCTTTTTATCTCTCATGTACATGTGGACATTATACATTTTAATTAGGTGTTATTATATGAGCCAAATTCCCTCCTCATGGGTGTTAGTGGGAGCTGACCTCGCAGGAGAGAGGATTCGGTTGTGGATTTATGACTCACATCCACAAAAGGAGTAAGGGTGAATAAGAACAGGAAACTCTTTGATAAGCAATTTTACCATGTTTTCATTTTCATCTGAAACTCTGTAATCCAAGATTGGGGTAACTGCTCATATTTTTTAAAAATACTTTTTTATAGGCTGGAGTGGTCTTGTGTAAACAAGGATAAATCACAGATGTTAGAGAGACATTTGTCTCTGTGCTGTTTGGTGTAAATTCCATGAAAAAGAGCCAAGCGGAGGGGGGTGGTGGTGGTTGTCAGGAAACCAAGGGATGAGCTGTTTTTCTTTTTCAAAGGTGACACCTGTGATGCCAACTAGTGAGCGAACAGGGCGGAAAGCAATTCGTTACAGTCCTGAAGAGGGATAAATGCATCTGGTGTCAGATTAACTCCAGCGAACAGCCTCACTCAGTCCTAAATACTGACTCAAAAGCATGTTGATTTCAGTGTGAGAAACAGATGTGTAAAGGTGACTTCTCATGAGGTAAAATATAAAGCAATATGCCCAGGTCTTAAAATCATGACGCTGAGTGCAATTATAAGAAAAAATGGGCTTACTGATGTAATGTCATTATGTCATTTAAAGCCACATTTGCATATAAAACAACCCCGTCTATTTTTATAGAGATAGTTGTTTTTTGTTTGTTTGTTTTGTGACAGTGTCTCACTCTGTTGCCCAGCCTGGAGTGCAGTGGCACCATCTCAGCTCACTGCAGTCTTGACCTCCCAGGCCCAAGCGATCCTCCCACCTCAGCCTCCCGAGTAGCTAGGATTACAGGCACAGGCCACCATACCTGGCTAAATTTTTTTGTTTTTTATTTTCAGTAAAAATGAGATCTTACTATGTTGCCCAGGCTGATCTCAAACTCCTGGGCTTAAGTGATCCGCCCACCTCCATCTCCCAAAGTGATGAGATTACAGGCATGAGCCATCGTGCCCCTGGCCAAGATATAATGTTTAAGGACACATATCAAACATACTAGAGAGGTTGCTGATGGGATAGGGAGGATGAGTATGAGCATCACAGACAAGAGGGAAAAAGCAAAATGAGACAGCGGCTTTGCCCAGATGGACAATGAAACCGTGCTATGAGTTAAAGAGTATGAGTTTTAAAAGGAGAGAAATCTTTTAGTCATTGGTCTTCTCTTTGTTCTGGCTTAATGAATCTGCTGCAAAGAAAAATAACTTTCGGGCAAACTTGCTGTCCTAGTGGTAACATTGGCTTCAAGGACTCCTCGAGCAGTTTGGGATGGCTTCCTGAGGGTGACAAAGAGGAGCTGTGTTTTCAGCCAAGTGTCAGAACCAGGGCCACTGCCTGCTGCTGAATCCCAGCGGGCACCCCCACTTTGTGTTTATCTGTGGTGGCTGCGCTTGCCTACCTGGGTGGGAACCCCGAGAATGACTCCAAACTTTTCCAGGGACTGCATCCCAGGGTATTTGTACAATTTATGTGTAGAATTTGTTCTGGCGGAAAAGTTATTTTATGAAGACGAAACAAGCAATTGGGGTACCTACCTTATGGCGTTTTTTACATTGGGATTGTTAAAAACACCCCTCCCCCAACCAAAACCCTGACAAATAGAGCCAAGGAAGGCCCTGAAAAAAGGATTCTTGGGCTTGTATGCCTGATAACAAAAAATTATCACAGAAGACTGCAAAAAACACAATCTTGCACAAAGCCCATTGCAACTTTGCACACAACAGTGCTTCTGAAGGGTATTTGCCCAACAACTGCCTGTCCAACCTGGGCCTGGCATCACCTTTGTTATTGATCTTTGTAGCCAAGGATAATCATTTCAAAATGATCATATCATCTTCCTCATTTTTTCTTTTGTCTTCCTTTACTTCCGTGAATATGCATATAGTTTCCTCTGGCTTGCCTATTTCCATTGCAAGGCTCTGTTTCCAAACGAATATCTTTTTCTTGTGGAGGGTCTCTCTTTGTTTGTGATTTAGGTTGATAAGAGAAATGTGAACATTTGAGAGCTCAGGTGAAAGGCCTTAGTCTATAGTGAAACTTTTTTGCACTCTTAGATGCTTACTTCCACTACAACTTGCAGGTGGGCCTTGAAAATTCTTGGAATAAGTTTGTGCTTTGATCTTGTACGGTTCATTTAGCATATAGGTTCTCAAAATGGGGTCCCTGGACTCACAGCATCAGCATCACCTGGAGGTTGTTAGAAATGCAAATCATCAGGCCTCATTCCAGACCTCGAGCTGGAAACTCTAGCGGTGGGGCCAGACCTTCTGTAGCTGAACAAGCTATCCAGGTGGTTTTGATGCAGCTAAAGTTCTGGAACCACTAATGTAGCCCCATTTTGAAAACCTGGCTGTGCAGGCCTCCCTAGCTGGTAAGCTGCTAGCATTTTTTGTTTGTTTGTTTTGATACAGGGTCTTGCTCTGTTGACCAGACCGTGACCTCCTGGGTTCAAGCGATTCCCCACCTCAGCCTCCTGAGTAGCCGGGACTACAGGTATGTGCCACCACCACGCCCAACTACTTTTTGTATTGTTTTTTTTTTTTGTAGAGATGGGGTTTTAGCCCAGGCTAGTCTGAAACTCCTGAACTCAAGCAATCTGCCCGCTTTGGCCTCACAAAGTGCTGGGATTATAGGTATGAGCCGCGGTGCCCAGCCCTGCCAGCTTTGTATAAGCTGAGGAGTTTTTGAAAATACCTAGACTCAGGGCAAACGCCAGACGCTTAAATCAGATTCTCTGGGAGGTGAAGCCCAGGCACTGGTATTTTTAAAGTCTCTACAGATGGTTCTGATGTGCTGCCAAGTTGGAGAACTGCTGATTTAGACCAGGGCTTTTCAAACTTAATGTGCACGTGAATTACCTGGACTTCGCTAAAATGCAGATTCAGTCTGCATAGGCCTGGGGTGGGGCCTGAGCTTCTGCATTTTTAACAAGTCTCTCGGGGATGCTGCTGCATCTGGGTTGCTAGCTACACTTGGAGATAGGAGGTTCTGGAGAGCAGAGGAAAGAGCACGAACCATAACCTAGGGGTTGGTAGTCCTGACTTCCGAGCCAAGGTTTGCCTTTATGTGGCTGGCACCTTGCTTGGACCCCTACCTCAATTCTTTGGGCCCAAGGTTTGTCCTGCGTCAGAAGGATGTCAGGAAAATTCAGTGAGTAATGCAGAATTGTTTCTTAAAGTGCGTGGAGATGCTCCATGAATTTAGAGAGTATGTGGATGCATGTACATTACTAAATTTTAATAGTTGTGAACATGTTGTTATGAGTACTTAGAACAAGTAATAATGGCTTTTGATGTTTAGTAGTAATAAAGCTTCCTTCTAAAAGGCATATATTTAAGTTTCAAAAGTGGGGCTATTTAAAAATATGTGAAATAAATAATAGCAGAGGTAATTGACAGAGCAAAATTATGAAGGCAGGATGAGAATGATTCAAGTTTGGGAAATACTGAGAAAGCAGATGCCCAAGGGCTATGAAAACTTAAAAAAAATAGGTAGCACTTGATTTTGATTGGCTGAATGAGATGATGTGTTTGACCATTTATGGGGTTGGCGTTTGGCAACATGCACTAGGTGGCTGGGATCACTGTTTATTAAAAAACATTTGAGTATCTACTTTGCACTAGATACTCTTTTAGTCTCTTGGGAGAGGGACTGGGGGAGCAGGCAGGACAAAAACAAATTATGCCCACAGGAAAATTGCAGGAAGATAAAAGTCATGAAATAAACTCTGTGCTTCTAATTTAATGTTTTTTATAGATTATGAGAAAACAGTTTTCTCACTATCAGCTTGGAAAGCTGTCTTAGCACAACCATTCATTCTTGCACAAATCAAAATCAAGACGAGCCAGAAGGCTCCATTCTGACAGCTTCTAATGGAGAAGCTAAATTTACTGGATATGGGGAAAGTTGCTGGGCTCTAAGGACTGTGCTCATTTCTGGAACCAGATAAATGGTCTTGGTGTAGCATAATACCAAAACTTCTTGTCGCAGCCTGTAAGGACAGAACTCAATGAGCCTGAAAAGGAGGTCAGTGACTCTGACTCAACACGAGAATGTTCTGTGATTCCTAAAGAAGGATGTAGGAGTGTGGAAGAATTCAACCATAGCCTGTGGCCCCGTGCCTCTGCCTTGACATGAGTGGGATTTCCCAGCTGGTCATTTTCTTCTTATCTAAGACATAGGGAACAGATTACTTGACCTCCTCTGGGGTTCCGTACTCCCACTCATCAAATTACAGGACTGGGCCGTCACTCGGCTCTCTTTAGGCATCGTATTTTAGTTTCTGTGATTTTAAATTTGAGAAGGGGTGTCTAAGGGAGAATATATAGGGGAGGGGGAAAGGCTTATTAAAAGTGTAGTTAGACACTGAATTTTTAAGAATTGCATTTTGTAATAATACCTTTACCTAATCAGGACTGATAATCTTACCTGATGATAGCACCCAGAGGAATGGCTGCATTAAAAAATAAAAATAAAACAAGACCTTATTTGAACTTAGCAATAATGCTGATTCCTCTTTTTGATTTGAGGAGGTTTTAGCTGTTATAAATGCTTGAACTGGGTCTGCCCCAAAATGGAGTCCAGAGTCCATGTCTGATAAATTTTAACAATGTAGACAATAAAAAGTGTTGCTTAAACTGCCCCTCTTTTACCAAAACGCATTTACAAATGAAAGAACAACACTTCCATTTTTTAAAAAATTTTTTTGAGATGAAGAGTCTTGCTTTGTCACCCAGAGTGGAGTGCAGTGGTGTGATCTTGGCTCACTGCAAACTTTGCCTCCCAGGTTCAAGTGATTCTCCTGCCTCATCTTCCCGAGTAGCTGGGACTACAGGCGCCCACCACCATTCCCAGCTAATTTTTGTATTTTTAGTAGAGACAGGGTTTCACCATGTTGGCCAGGCTGGTCTCGAACTCCCGACTCCAGGTGATCCGCCGACCTTGGCCTCCGAAAGTGCTGGGATTACAGGCGTGAGCCAACACGCCTGGCCAAAAGATTTCCATTTTTAATTGCAGGGTCTGGGGAATTAAAATGCCTCCATAATTTCTTGCATCTCTCCGCTCCGGCTTGCATGAATGCAGAGGGATGGGGAGGACTTCTTGAGGCAAGCATCCCCTCTTGTCACCTGCCATCTGGAGAGAGAGGGCTGTGATTTATCTCACTTTAATCAGGAAGGACCCAACGGGAGGATGGAGAGGTCTGATGGCTTTGTTGCTCCATGTGGGAAAGAAACGGACAGAGTGAATTTGTGTATGGTCCCCGAGGAGAAAGCGTCTTTGTGCTGTATTTCTTTTTGACCTGGAGCCCCTGAAAGCAAGCTAGTTACAAGTTGAAATAGGCCGTTTCTAAAGTGTGATTTTGTTTGTGTGTGGGCCTTGATTACAAAGGGAAAAAAAAACGCTTAATTTACATACACACCAGATGTAGTGCACGATCCCCTGGGCTATCTTTTCAGGTATCAGGAACCTTTGATGAAAGTCACTTGTCTCATCTAGGAGTGATTTCCTATTGTTTAGCAGAGCCTGATATTAACATTTCCTTCCACCTGTTTACTGGAATCTGTGTGTTCCCTTCAAGTGATGCATACTGGGTGCACAGGCTTCCTGCCACTGTCATCCTAATCTTTCCGTGCAGGCAGGAGGAGAGGGGAGAGCGCTGAGCCAGGCCCCAGCTTGCTTTTCTTTCCTGACTCAGCCCGGCTCCGCTGCACTTCTCAGCTCTGGCTGTAGGTGGTGGTGTTTGACCATTTTCTTCATGTGACCCTCCACTCGGTAATATAAATTCATTCGGAGGATGACCTGATATCAAAAAAATGTTCCTTTTGATTAGTAGAATCAACTTATTTCTTCACACGATACTCTTCCCACTGAGACACATGGAGACAATTCTGACTCCAGGTTTACAAGCTTGAGATTTCTCTCAGATGCAATAATAAAAAAAAAAAAAGCATTTTGAGTGGCACACTGATGCCTAGTGCATGATCATGTTTGTCTGCTCAAACATAAAAGGGAAACTGGTGGGTTTGAGGATGCCCAGCAGCACGACAGCTGCCAGTGTAAATGAGCGGTGTAGAGAGAGCGGGGGCGGGAGGGGACTACAAACTTCAGAGTATGAGCTGATCGTTTATACATTAAATAAAAAAAAACAAGTCAAAAGGCAGCCCAGGATGGTGCAGGAAAAAGGAAAAGGGAAGATTTTCTTTGCAGCTAATCAGGAGAGTTCATAAGCGCTGATTACATGTGTGAAAGCCTGAAGTTCTTTTTTTAAAAAATGTGAAAGTTTGCATGTACGTATGTATGTATGTATAGCTTCGTGTATTACCATTATTATTGCAATAGGCAAATGGACTTACTTCCTTTATCTCATGGGCTCCTTCCCACTCACTTCTGGCAGCTCTTTTTCCTTTCTCTTTCATCCCTTCATCTCCTTCATCAAAGAACAGATGCGCTTCCTAACCCTGGCTCCAGGGGACTTTATACAGTGTAAACAGTGCATCTCTAAAGTGGTTCACCGCTTAGAGAACTTGTGTCCCATTTTAAAACTGTGACTCCTTTATATTTTGCAGTGCTTATTTTAATAAGAGACATTGGACTTGTGACTTATTTTTCATGGAGGAGTGAGCCTAATGGCTGAAAGTAATCAATAAACTTGTTTTTCCTCTGATGCCATCAGCCAAGTTCATGTGGCAATAGTAAGAGGATGACACTGGGCTGGCACCCCCTCCGTAACATATTTGGACCATTTTTTCCCCCAGAATGCACATGCAATAGCTTTGGTTTGGTAAGAGAGAGATGGTGTACTTGGTTTCCTTCTGTCACACTTTTGGTGAAATGAATTAGACTTTTAAATCAGGAAATTCAGTGAGATGAGTTAGATTTTTACACAAGAGCAGTGGAGGACTTCCAGCTGGTTGGGGGAATGATACGGAAATATCTTGCTAAATCAGGGTCTGGTGGAATGTTGCTCCCCTGGCAGGCTCCTCTTCACAGGGAGCAATTTGTGTGTTGCTTATAGAACAGGCTGAGCAGGAGGCATAGCGTGGTCTTGTTCGTGGGAAGACCCGGTGTTCAGATGTTTGTCATTAGGAACTGGGCGTGGGCTTTTTCAAGTTAAACTGAAGCAGCAGTTCTGTTAGGAAGCGCCTCCCAGATCAGCATCTTCTGTTTCTGGATACTCTCCCTTTGAAAAGCCAGATTTCAGCAAAAAGCTTTGCTAATGGTGAAATTGCACAATCGAAACCCTATGGGAGCAATGGGAAAGATGGAGAAAGAGGTGGTTATATCATGTACTTCAACAGTTTATGTAGAGGCTGTTGACATTAGAATAACAAGCCAAGACACACAAAAATACTCATTTTGGATGAAAATTTTGTCTTTTCGTGTAATTATAGATAGCTGAGTCCTAAGACTTATACAGAAACACATTTTCCTAACGAAAATGTGTTTTTTCCTAACGAAAATCTGATTTTTCTGGTTGTGCAAGTAATATCCAAATTATTTATACAAAGTTTTGGCTCAGGAGCAAACATCGTATTGCATACTGAGCTAATCACTTGCCCTTTCTAAGGTACAGGTTTCCCGTTGGTTCTTTCTATTGGCTCCGATGTAACATGAGTGAAGTTCTTAACATCCTTTCAGACATAAACACAACTTAGCTCATCGTTTCTTAGTTCGTATAGAGGTTTTCTTGCCCCTGAGACTTTCATGTCAGACAGCTGGCTGTTGCTGTGTTCAAGGCTCTATATGTTGATTTTGTATCCTGCAACTTTACTGATTTCACCTATCAGTTCAGTTCTAATGGTTTTCCAATTTTACTTATTTGTTTTTGTTTTTTAAATATTGTATGTTTCATTTTACAGTCAGGAGGGTAGATGTGCAGGTTTCTTACACAGGTATGTTGCGTGGTGCTGAGGTTTGGGCTTCTAATAATCCCACCGCCCAAGCGGTGAGCATAGTACTCGATAGGTAGTTTTTCAACCCTTGCTCCCACCATCCTTCCCTCCCACCTTTGGAGTCCCCAGTGTTTATTGTTCCCTTCTTTGTGTTGAGTTCTAACCTTTTTTTAGTGAAGTTTGTAGGGTTTTCTATATATAACAAGATCATACTGTCAGCAGAGGCAATTTCACTTCTTCCCTTCCTATTCGGGTGCCTTTTCTTTCTTTCTTTTGCCTAATTACCCTGAGAATGGTGTCCGCGGGCATCCTTGTCTTCTTCCTGATGGCAGAGGAAAAGTTTCAACTTTTCACCATTGATTATGGTGTTAGCTATGGGTTTGTCATTTATGGCCTTTATTTTGTTGGGCTACAGTCCCTCAATACACGATCTGTTGGGTGTTTTTTTTTTTAATCATGAAAGGGTTTCAAATTTTGTCAAAAGCTTTTTCTATATCTATTGAGATGGCCATATAGTTTCTATCATTTATTTTTCTAATATGGTATATTATATGTATTGATTTGCTTATGTTGAACCATGACTTGATCATGGTGAATGATTCTTTCCATGTGCTGTTGAATTTAGTTTGCTAGGATTTCGTTGAGGATTTTTGCATCTATGTTGATCAAGGATATTGGCCTGTAATTTTCCTTTCTTGTAGTGTTCTTGTCTGGCTTTGGAATCAGGGTAGTGCTGGCCTTGTAAGATGAGTTTGGAAGTATTCCCTCCACTTTACCTTTTTGGAAGAGTTTGAGAAGGACTGGTATTTGTTCTTCTTAAGAGGTTTCGTAGAATTAATCTGGGAAGCCATCGGGTTTTGGGTTTTTCATTGATAGGAGACATTTTCTTACCGATTCAACCTCCTTGCTTGCTATTAGTCTGTTCAGATTTTTAAATTTCTTCATGAGTCAATCTTGGTAGGTTTTATGTGTCTAGGAATTTATCCATTTCTTCTAGATGATCCAGTTGGTTAGTGTGTAATTATACCTAGCAGTTTCTTAGGATCCTTTGTATTTCTGTGATATTGGCTATGATGTTTCATCTTTCATTTCTGATTTTATGCTATATTGAAAACATGAGGCATAGCAGGGAGGGGGCACTTGGGGTATAAACTGGCAGATGTTAAGGTGGGTGATTCTGGTTAACTGAGAAACTCCGAAGTCCCGTGTGGAAGAATTAACTGCCTTTACTCTCCTAGTAATGTATATCCTTGGTCAAAAAAAGGCCCAGCTGAGAATGTTGGATGAAGGGACCAAATCAATATTCATCATTATATTGAAAACAAGTCAGATCTGCTGTGGTCTTTTGACAGCAGGTCAGTGGCTAAGTCTATTAGAACAAAGTTAGGGCAGGTTCAAGGGCGAATCCTGAGATCGGTATTCTTCGTTCCATCCAACCTTGCCTTTCAGTTTCTCCTCCCCATGCCTCCAGAATGTCCCTGCCCAGCCCGTATGTCCCCCTCCTTCAGTACCTTGCCTTACGAAGGGGAGAAAATGAGTTTTCAAATGTTAGCATACATTTAGCCTTCCAAGATTTCTATTTCTATTTTAGGGGAGCTCTAGGAAAACAGCACATTACTCTAAATCCCCAGGTAAAAGTCTGAAATGGTGGAATTTCATACGACCAGAAGACATATTTTGGGGCAAGTGGGCTTTTCACAATCACTTGGTCATGGAGGCATCTGCTTCTTCTATGCCTAAAATATTCCTTCAACTTAGTAGTTTAATTCCTCTTCCTCTTTTTTAAATTTCAAGACAATACATGCAGTGACTGAACAATTTGAATCCAAGTTTCACTATTTAACTGCCAGTGTGAACTTGGGCGAGTCACTTAATGTTTTCAAGGCTCAATTTCATCATGTAAAGTGGAAGTACAAACAAGCCCTGACTTACAATATTTTGACTTTATGATTTTTCAACTTTAAGATAGTTTGAAAGCAATACACATTCAGCAGCAGCTGTACTTTGAGTACCCATACAACCATTCTGTTTTCCACTTTCAGTACAGTATTCATTATATTACATGAGATATTCAAAGCCCACTTTATTATAAAATGGGCTTTCTGTTAGATGGTTTTGCCTAACCGTAGGTTAATGTGAGTGTTTAAGGTAGGCCGAGCTGAGCTATGATGTTTAGTAGGTTAAGTGTATTAAATGCATTTTCAGCTTACAATATTTTCAAAAGTTTATTGGAATATAACCCCATTGTAAATTGAGAGGCATTTGTAATAATGATATCTCTTCAAGGAGACTTTGTGAGCCTCTCATAGGAAAATGCATACACAGATGCATATAAATATGTAATCTTTCTTTTCCATACATATGACATTCTTTAAGGATATTCAAAAATCTGGAAACAGTTGCCTCCAGGGAGATAAATGGTGGTGGGTTGGGAAACTTTTAACTGTATACCCTTTTGTACATTTTGCATTTTGAATCAGATGAATGTATAATCTACATAAAATATTAAGATTAAAATATCACCGAATAACTTATCAGGAGTTTGGTAAACATAAAGGAAGGCCACTGTATGGTGGCTGTATTTTATTCACTGTTGGTCACTGTTGGGCGCTTCATAGAGCTTATTTCATTTCATCCTCACAAGCGCCGTAGGAGGAAGGGGCCCCAGAGGGATTCATGGTTAGAATAGCAGAGTAGGAGCATTTGGCAGTTATATTCTGTGTAGGTGATAACTTTAAAGATATTTTTGTTATAAAATGTTTCAAACATACAAAAAATATAGAGAAGCAGTTTTCTATAGTTATTAAATGTTCTTAATGGGTAGTCATAGAAATTAGCATCCAAAGTGGGATATTTTTGAGAGAAAAAGGAGGTTCTATTTATAATTATGGTGGGATAACAAACTCGGGATGAAAAGCACTAGACAAACTAGGCTGTATGGTCCCTGGAAAACAAGGGTTACTGTAAATGTGAGTCCCGCCTTGTGCTTCTTCCTGGCCCACGTTCTCTCTGTCCCACCAAGAAAATATGATCTTGATACAGATGTTCATTGTGTCGAGGCAACCATGGCAACCACGGTCTAGATACACTGTTCAAGTTTTATGCTGATCCTACCTATGTATGTCTCAGGAACTTTCCAGAGATTTCTTTGAGTGCTTCTAAATTTTGCTTAAATGGTATGTTGTCCTTTGTCGCTTTTTTAAACCAGTAAGCCATTTTCCCTTCTTTTCCTGGAAAATTAAAGGAACAAGGACCAGGAAATAACAACGTATTAGCTAAGGTTCTGTTGATTGAAAGCAACAGAACCTAATTCTGGCTAGCTTAAACCATGCTACGATTTAATGAAGAATACTGCAGAATCTTAGATAGCTTATGACTGGGAAAGAGGAGGTTCAGGCAGTTCCTGGGATGTCAGCAACAGGTAGCTGTCAATTAACTGCCCCCACACCACCCACTGCTGCCATCATCAATATAGCACACCACAAAGTCTCCCAGCCTCTGTATGTCTGGGTTCCGGTGTTCAAATTCTAGAGACAGCAAGAGAAATCCCATTGAGTCAGGGACCCTTCCCTGGGTCACCCTCCCTGTATATGGTCAGAAATGTGGGATTATGTAGTAAAGACACAGCTACTGAGGGCCCACTTCACTGTTTTGGGACCATTTGCAAGGGAGGCAAAATTGTGAGCTACGTACTTAAAGAAGTGATAACCATAAGTTTGCAGGAAAAAAAAAATTGGAGAAGAGAAGGATAACACTATGCTATGATTTCTTCTGAAAATGGACCAAGGGAATAGCATTTCCATTTGGAAATTCTCTCCTGTCATTTCAATATTTATGGATTCCTGAATTGTGAATTCTGAGAAAAATCAGTTGAGAAATTAGGAAAACGGGAAGGAATATTCTAATTTTCCTGTGAGAATTACAGCCTAATAGTCAGTATAGAGAACTTACTGGCTTGAAGAAATGCCCTGACTTCAAGTCAAGCAAGATGAGGAAGCGCTGACATGTGGAGATGAAAGTTAAGGTGAACAGGACAGGAGCAGTAAAGGGGCCTTGGTCAGACTTTCTTGTATCTGTTACTGTGTTATAAGTGTGTGTTCATGGCCTTGTCCACTGCTAACAGTGAACCATTTCTGCAAATAAATATTAATGTGTTCCTAGGCATAGCACATGTTTTACAAATCCTACGAAAGGTGTTCTAAGAAAGGCCAAGTTTTAGAAACAAAATATGCCCTTAAATCGGCAATTTTGACAGTTGCTTCTTTCTAGTGCTGTTCATCTTGCCAGGAAATCAGAATGTTGTGTTATTTAAATAGTATTGGAGGGGATGATTGATGCCTTGTTTAACAATGTCACATAAACAGTGATTAAAGCATTAAGTATTTGTGGTGTTACCTTTCAATCTTTAAAGGACTTTTCTTTAGCATTTATTTTGTGATAATATTCATTTCTTTTTAATGTTTTCTCTATTAATGCTATTGGATTTTATAATCTTGTTACAATATGTTGGCTCATAATATTAATAAATCATCAATTGTTATCATATCTTTTTAAAACAGAAGACTACTAAAATTTTCACATAATCCTGTTACAGAAAAAACGACTATTTGCTTGTTATTATAGTCACTTATTATTTTTCAAAAACTTGTAAGTGAAGTGTTATGAAAATCATATGAATTTGGGAATTCCTAAGCATTCTCAGAAATTCTATTTCCTTGTTCCCAAATCCCAGTGATTAATATCTGCCAGGAGTCGGAAAACAGTGAAAGGAAGTAACATCCTATGTTGGATACCTGGTAGGGTTAGTGAAGGAACGTTATGGCTGAGCTCTGTGTTCCCCTCACGAATGATGCCATTGAGGAAGTCACATTTGTTGAAAGGAACGCAGATACACAAAGAGTTTTGCTGCTGTCTGTTGGATAAGAACCCCCTGGTCGATTTCAGCTCCTACTGCAAGTTAGAAAAATCAATCCAATGATAAATGAAAAGTGACCAGTGTGCTGGGAAATAACTTATTTTTTGGCTTCAGAGGAAATTTTAGAAACAGTGCAAAGTGAAACATAAAAACAAACTATGAAGAGGTTCATGAATTTCCCTCTGAAGCTGATAGCCGTATTTTAGCAGATGAAACTCCTACCATTAGCCCAACTCTTGGGTTGAAACAGTGTGTCCAGGAAACCCTATGTTAAAATGCAATGTGGTGGGGATATTGTTCCTCTATTTGCTTGAGTTAATTTTCAAATTAGAGTACTCCCGCTTAGCTGTGCTCTGAGGGAATGAACAGAAGATTGGTAAACTCTGATGGAGAACACTGGTCAGGCAGGGCACGTAGAATCCCTGGGGATGGTGGTTCCTGATAAATGGGGGAGGAGGACCTGAGCCAGGCTTGGGCTGGGCTAGAGGAACTTGAAGATGGGATCTACTCACAACCCCCAAAACTGAGGGGTCCTGATGACACATTATTTCACCCTCTGCCATGCAAATTCATCATTTTTATGGATAAAATAGCTTTAAAAAACTAATTTACATTGGAATGTTAAAATATTTACATAGAGATTATTGGGAATCCCCTCCTAAAGCCCAAACATAAAAACTACCAAAAAAAATTCCGTGTAGGCTAAGATTGCAAATGACTGATGGAATGTAATTTAAATTAAACATGGAAAATATATTTCCTCTTTAATAAAGATCTAAATTCTATTCTTTTTAGGAGGCTTCAGAAATGAAATTCAACTATTAAAAAAAGTATAGAGAAACCTTTAGAAAATAAACTTTTCTTTTGCTGTATTATAAAATAAAGAACTTTGATGAGCATAGTTAAAGTTTTTAATCATCGATTACACTGATGTTTCTAGGTATTGTGGGGAACACCTAGAAACTAAATCTTCATCTTTGGCAGACCAGAGGCCTATTATTTTTAGGTAAAACAATTAAAATCTGCTTTTAATAAATCACCAATTTTGCAAGTTAGCCATTAATAGTAAGTGCTTTTCAAAGTTAGGCCCAATACATGCAAAAGCCAGAAAAACATACCTGCATTAGTTTTGCCCGTGAACTTCTTATGCTGGCCTCAGAAGATTTATTACCAGCTTTCAATATTTTAGGTAGGCTGGATGTGGTGGCTTATGCCTGTAATCCCGGCACTTTGGGAGGCTGAGGTGGGAGGATGGCTTGAGGCCAGGAGTTCGAGACCAGCCTGGTCAACATAGTGAGCCCCTCAGTCTCTCTGAAAAGAAAAAAAAATTTAGGTATCCTGTGGCTACCTCCAAAAACAAACACCAGAGGAACTGAATTTTTTTTTATTTGTTTCATGTGTTGGGATAATGGCTTCTTTTGCAGTTACTTATGAAGAATTTAAGGGTCAGTAAAAATATTTTTTCATCCTTAATAACATGAATTCTCTAATTTGTATGTGATACAATGCTAGATATTGTGCCAAAAGGGTTACACAGACATAATCCATGCCCATTTTCAAAGATAATACTAATATAGAGAATAAGAATCATTACTGTAGTAATTATTATTTTAGTAATAGTAGTAATAATCATAACAATTACATCAAACACTTATTAAACCCTTATTATGTGCCAGGTACTGTGTAAGCAATTTCCACATATTAGCTCTTTAAATGTGATCACTAACCCCATGAGGTAGGTAGCATTATGTCCATTTTATAGATGCAGAAACTGAGCTTTGAAGAGGGAAAGCAACTTGCCCAAGGCCATGCAGGCAGTCATCGATAAGGGTGGGAAGCACGAAGTTGAAGTCTGAGATGTAAGTTCACAGACACAAGTACACAAACACATAAGAGATACTCGTATGACATGTAGGGTTGCTTAAAATATGTAATTGACTTTCCCCAGCACCAGAAACTGTTTGGACAGATTTCAAAGGGATCTAGCACTTCCTTAGAGGACCGCCCTGTGACATTTTTCCATGTGTTCTTCTGCCTGTTGTCCTATACTTTTGGCATTTCTTCTGCTCTTAGAGGCAGTGAGTCAACAGCGTATTTTTAGCACCTCCTGTGTGCATAGAAGTGGCCCCTGACTCAATGGGAGTATATGACTACCACAGGCCAAATCAATGTGCTTTCCTGTCAGCCAGGGGAGTATAGAAGAACACGATCCCCTGATTCCAGCAGAACTTGCTGCCACTCTCATGTCTTAATTGTAAGGCCTCTAAATGAATGTTCAAGAAATTCATGTTAAAGGCACGTGTCATTTGTGTAACTTGTAAACATTTGTGTACTTGTCTCTGTGTCCTTACACCTCAGGCTTCGACTCTTGCTTTTACCTTTATCAATGACCTGTGTGCTGTGTGGCTTTGGACAATTGCTCTCTCCTTCTAAAGCTCAGTTTCTGCATCTGTAAAATGGATATAATGCCATATATACATAGATACAGATATACATACACAAATATATATACATATACAAACTGAAATATATAGTTATATAAATATTTCCGTTTAAGTCTCAAAAATCACTGGAGGGTATTTTTATAATACCCTTCGGCAATTTTACCTGCTGCCTTTGCACAGTCTGGTGAATTTCTAAACGGAAGTCTGATGGAGATTAATCTTTTAATGCATCATAAATAAAAAAGAAAATCACAGAATGATGTAGCTGGAGAGGACCCTGGGGATCTAAAGTGCTTCATGAAAGATTAATGTCCTTGATCTGTTTGTAAGTGTTTTGGAAAAATCCTCCACGGTCAAATAAAACTTGGCAATGTTGGATTAAAGTTAAATAGGTTTTTCTTCCTGCAGAACTTCACACTCTTTAATATGCTAATGTGTTTTGTGAATCTACAGGGAATGAAGTGTTTCAACACTTATTTTACCCAGATTCTCATTTTGGGACAGGCTGGTCAAGCTTAGTCAGCTACTATATTCTCTAGATGGAGATGATGGCTGATGCCTTTTTGACAGCAAGAGAGTCCCCAGGGGAAGAAAGGATATATCAGTCGCTCCTATTTCATGCCAAGGATCCTCAGTCTTTAGAGGCTCAGAGAAGGCTGAAAGGCTACTCTGGGCTATCAGGGCTACCATTCATTGTGACCCATGCTACAGAGAAGCTTTGAGCTCAGCACACAGGAGTGATCAGCCCTTGAGAATCGTGAAAATTTATTTATTCCTGACCTAGTCCACTGAGGACATACAAGGAGTGGGGCGGGGGGTGTCACCAGCTGTGGTTACAAGCTAGTCTGATTCTCTTTCACTAAGAAAACTGGTCCCTCTGAGTTCAGGTTGGGAAGCACGAGGTTAAAAAATTTTTAGGCCAGGAGTGGTGGCCACTGTACTCCAGCCTGGGTGACAGAGTGAGAATCTGTCTTAAAAAAAAAAAAAAAAAAAAGTTAATTGATGTCTTCTATTGAGGACCTCTCAGAACTTTTAATATGAAAGTGTGCATTGTGAAGAACGGGAGTAGAGTGTACAGGAGTTTTAAAAGCTACTTGGTCATGAAACTCTTGCTTTATGCAGGGTTTGAGGGGCGCTAACACTCTGAGGAAAATATTTTGGGAAACACTGATCTAATCCAAACTTCTCATTTTACCAGCAAACAACTGTGGGGCCCTCTAAATTTCCTTTCTCCATCACTGTGACAAATTCATTGGAATTAATTCAGTTAAACCTGGGGTCAGCTTTGAAGAGATTTATTTAGCAGGTAAATCTGTTTTGTACATTTTGAGGGAATTCTGAGTTTCCATAGTCAAAAACCACAGATCAATTTAACCAACCTTTATGGAATATCACCTGTGGCCCAAAGACCCTTTAGCTGCAGTGATGGTCTACAAAAATATAAACTGTAATTCTTGAAATACAGGAGATTAGTAATAATGGTGAATATAACGATGATGACACCATGAATAGCTAACATTTATTGAATGCCTTTCTATTAGTCAGGCGCTTTACTAAGTATTTTAATCCTACCAACAATTTATGAGGTAAGGATTATAATAATTCCAATTTTTTAGTGAGGACACTGAGGTCAGGAAATTATCCTAACCTAAACGTTAGATATAAGCCTGAATAGAAAGGTGTTATCAGCCTGTAAGACATTCCTTTATGAGTGATACAAAGTGCTATATAGATTCAGAGAAAAGAAAAATAGTTGTAGAAAGCCTTGATCAGTGAGTGTGAAGTACCTGGTGGCCCAGTTACTGTTTGGTCACCCATCTGCCCTCCCTCTGGGGATCAGCACCCCTTACTTTGGAAGAATTGTTTTCCTTTTCACAGTAAGATTCTTTCTGGCTATGTGGTGGGACACATTTCCTCAAACTAGCCCTGTTCCAGTCTTTGAGAACCTTGAAATTGGAGCCAAGGGAAGACGATTGCCTCTTGAATGGTGATTCTCTAAAATCTAGTCTGAGGTGTTGGTGCCTAGTCCCTGGGTCTGTGGAAGGAGCTGGGCTGTGAGAGGGGAGAATGATGTTGATATCAAGAGAGAGGCAGGTGCTAGGAGCAGAGAGTTGGAGGCCTGGAGGGTTTCTGGGCATCTCTGAGGCTTAGGGTTTAGATCATTGTCTTTGTTACTGAAACAAAGGATTTACCATACCTGCTCTTCTGGGAGTGAAACTGTCCTGCTCTTCAAAATAAAATGTCATTAGAAAGGGATCTTCAAAACCCCACACCATAGAGAGGTGCACAGATCCCTAGAAGTGTTAAGGTTCTGTCTGTTGGGTGCTAAGCCAAGGCTCTTAAGTATGTTCTAAAGAGAAACTGGTGTGTGTAGGCTGCGCAGTCCCAGGGAGATAAAAAGTTAGGAACTTTATGGGTTGGGCTTGGTGGCTCACACCTGTAATCCCAGCATTGTGGGAGGCTAAAGCGGGCAGATTGCTTGAGCTGAGGAGTTCGAGACCAGCCTAGGCAACATGGTGAAACCCCATGTCTACAAAAACCACAAAAATTAGCTGGGCGTGGTGGCATGTACCTGTAGGCAGGAGGATCGCTTGAGCCCAAGAGGGAGAGGGTACAGTGAGCCATGATTGTGCCACTGCACTCCACCTGGGTGACAGGAACTTTATGGGGAATGGGATCTTGGAGACTGAGTAGAGACTAGAGGAAAAAAAAAACAAAACTACCTCCCCGACTTGCCACACCATTCTTTTTAAAAATTGTTAATTAACAAATTAAAATTGTATGTATTTATGGGGGTATTATGTGATATTATGATATATGTATACATTGTGCAATAATTAATTCCAGAGAATTAATAGATTAATCACCTCAAAACCTATCTTTTTTGTGGTGAGAACATTTGAAATTTATTGTCTTAGCAATTCTGAAATATTCAATACTTCACTGTTAACTGCAGTCACCATGCTGTGCTGTAGATCTCACCAAAATATGTTCTTCCTGCCTCGACTAAAACACTGTACTCTTTCACAACGTTTCCCCATTCCTCTCACCCCCTCCAAAAACACCCGTTCTTTATGTTGAAGAGAATGGCTAAAAAGTCCCAGCACATTTCAACTGATGGCTTCAGTGGTTTTCCCATCACATTTCAATATTATTAATAAAAAGGGGAGGGGCAATACATAATTCAGACAGGCTGAAAGTATCATCCCAACCACTTTCTTGACTTCACAGAAAAAGTCCTCTTGTTTTCATCTGTAAAATGGGAACTGCATGAATACCATTCTTCTTTTCTTCAGCCTCCAAAGAAAAAACAGATGCAAAGCCTTTTATCAATTGCAAAACAGTATACAATGTGTGTTATTGCTCACAGTTGTCTTACTGTGACCAAACGCTTTATAAGCCTGCAGCAAGTCAGCCTTACTCTCAGGAAGTGGACAATATTTGGGGAAGGAGAAGCAGCAGGTTATTTCAGGACAGTAGCCTTGGTGGGTCCAAAAATTCCTTGAGAGAAATGGGAGATAGAACTTTCTTCCTGCTTTGGGTTTTATCCTGTTAGTCTTTTCTCTCTTCACTCCTATTTTCTATGGAGAATTTCCTGGTTTTGGAGTTTTGGTGGGTTTTTTGGAGAGGAGGCAGAAAATCTTTAGCTCCAGCAGAATGAAAGGATACGTGCAAAGGAACGTAGCACAGTATCTGGTACCCAATTCTCCTTTAACTTGGCTTTATTCATTCCCTCCGGGTAGGACATTAATAAGGGCTTTAGCCCCCTCCTATTGAAAACGATTAATTCAGGGAAGAGTTCAGACGGTGTGGACAAATACAGTGTAGGACAAGCCTGTTTCTAAGGCAGGAGCTGGGTAGGGAGGGTGAGAAGGGTGAGAATAGGGAAATATGTGTCGTCTGTGTTGCTGCCGTTGCAACTACCACAATAAACAAACAAGTGGAAAAAAAAAAAAAAAAAAGAATTGTCCATACCGGAAAGTGTGCTGTTTTGGAAGAGGCTGGAGAAAGTGTGGATGGCTCGAGTGGGTCCGGTTGGATTGAAGTCTGACAGTGGTGATTCCCTTCAACAAATGGTCGGGGTGGGAGGGCAGACACACCCACACAC
>NW_026652294.1:78691873-78748775 GCF_009828535.3 Hylobates moloch
CCCCGAAAGCCCTGAGGGGTCGTTCCTGGAGCCGCCCCGGGCGCCCTGGACTCTTCGACTCTGCGCACATCCCGCACCTGCTCATTTTCCCTCCGGACGTTCTCCTGCCCGGCCCTGTCGATTCCAAGGCAGCTCTCGGTGTTCCATGTTGTTCCCAACGCGTTCACTGCCCACTGTCCCCACACACGCTTCTTTCGCAGGCTCCCATCGTAGTCCCTCTGCCCCGTGCCCTTTTTGCAATAATCTGCCAATCCCCTAAGGCTTAGCTCTGCCTTTTTTAACAGTAGTGTCTCAGAACGCACACACACACACACACACACACACACACACACACACACACACACACACACGATCCCTGACATATTTGGCAAGAGTAGGCCCTGAAGGTTTTTAATATTTTGGTTCTTTAACCCAGTGGAATTACTGAATGATTTATTTAGTTAGGGTAGGGATGGAGTGGATCAATTTGTTTGATGCTAAACAGCCTGAGCTCACAGTTCCCAGGAGGCATATCTCTAAATGGTCTGAAATGAGATTTGCAGTGGTTTTCTTAATGCAATTCCCAACTTCCCTCCAAATGCCTTTTGGCATTTGACAGCATTTCATGCCTCTTCCCCTTTCGGTTTTCATCCTTGTTTTCTCTCCCTTCTCCCACGACCTCGGTAGTCTTCTGCAATCCAGATTCTCAGACTTCGGGTTTTTCTCCCTCTGCCCCTTTCCTCTCTGTCCTGTAACTAGAAGCACCTTCTCGCATAGCCCCGTATCCCAGTTTCCTCTTTCCCAAGTCTGGCAGCATCTCAAGGACACCTACAAGAGGGATACGTAATTTCAGGGGTCTCTGAATTATCTGTGGGAAACATCGTCTAAAAAAGTAATTTCATCCTTATTCATGCAACCAGACCCACATTCATAGAACTTTTCTTTAAGGGAAGTGTCTTGCAGATGTATAAATGAGTGTTAACATCTTTAAAAGCGAAACTGAACAATTCCCTGGCATTTGAATTCCCTCCTTCCTTCCCAACCCTCTCCTTTTCATTTTCTCATTTATTGTTAAAAACATTTTTAAAGGATCTCCATCCTTCATATTTATCTACTATAATTTCTCCTTCTCAGTGTTTCACGGATGGGGAAAGAGGATTTTTTTAAAAACATAATAAAAAGCAATTGGGAGAAACAGGGCCAGTGGTGTCGGGGTGGGTGGTGGGATTGTGATTTTTGACTCCAGCAGACAATGATGCTGGATATATGGGGTTTGATTTCTCTCTGGCTCCTCACTTGGGATTGATGAAGTTTGGCTAGAATCAGGGAGTTGAAGAGAGGTTGACAAATGGTCTTTGACTCTTCTCTGACAGGCTGTTCCCATGGACTGATGGAGAATAATGAGCCTTGGGAGAGCTATGGGAGCTCTCATATTCCTTCCCGGGCCAATTTTTTAGGGAGTGAGAGAAACATGGCCTGTCCAATACTTGTTGTGGGTCAGGATATTTTTGAAGCTACAGTTGTTGATTTGCGTGGGAAAATTATTATGTCTTATTATTTCCTGGCCCACTTTACTATAAGGACTTCTCAGCTTCTTATTTCAATGGATCTTCTGTGACAAACACACTTTATTAACTCTAACGGTGGAATTTATTTTAGCAGATAATTAGCATAGGTCAATATATGCTTAAAATAGAGTCACATTTAACCTACTAGCTGTTATAAAGGACAGGTGACAAATTAAAATCTACATAGAAGCATCGACTCTTAAATAATCTGAAAGTGCTACTTCTAAGAGGGGTGGGCATGGGTGAAAGGAATGGTGGACATGTTTCAGAATTTCAAACAGCCAACTTTAACCAATCTTTTCCTCATTTTGTTCACCTTCTTGGGGGCTTACGCTAAAGTGAAGTGAATAGCCATAAGACTGGCTTCAGGAGAAAGGTGGTCTAAAAGAACTGGATAATTATAAGCGAAACTGGTCTTGAATGATTGAAAATTGACGAGAATGTGCTTGTCTCCTGATTTGGCATGCTGAGTTAGACTCAGGAATATGGAACTTGGATTCCAAAGGCTTTGGTCTTTTTTGATATCCTACTGGATAGTCATAAACAGGCTAGAAAAATAGAAAACTAGAATTTATTCTCTTTGAACTGACAAATCTGACCAGTGGGCTGCATTCTCTGTGTTAGAAAAATCTTGGTTTTGATTGAAAAAGTTAATATTACAAAGCAATTTTCTTTTTTTAAATTAAATTTCTTTTTTTTTTTTTTTTTGACACAGAGTCTCACTTTGTTGCCCAGGCTGGAGTGCAATGACACAGTCTTGGCTCACTGTAGCCTTGACCTCCCCAGATTCAGGTGATCTTCCCACCTCAGCCTCCTAAGTAGCTGGGGCTATAGGTGCACGCCACCACGCACGGCTGATTTTAGTGTTTTTACTACTCATAGGGTTTCTCTGTGTTGCCCAGTCTAGTCTCAAACTCCTGATCTCAAGAGATCTGCCTGCCTTGGCCTCCTAAAGTGTCATGAACCACCATGCCCAGCCTACAAAGCAATGTTCTAGGAAAAACTACAGTTACTCTTTGATTATGTAATTGCTGGAGGAGAAGAAAAACATGGAATTTCTAAAATGATGAACTGTGTTACTTATATTTTAATATCTCATAAAGTTGGAAATAGACATTTCAAACATAAACATGTATAAAAATTTTTATAAATTAAAAATATAAAATTAAAAACAAAATTTTTATTTTATTATAAAATTATTATAGAATCAAAAAACGTTATAAATTTAAACAATTGTTTTAAATTTATTTTGGGATTTCCCATGGAGTGATGGAGAATAATGAGCCTTGGGAGAGCTATGGCAGCTCTCATACTCCTTCCTGGGCCAACTTTTTTAGGAAGTGGGAGAAATATACCCTGTTCAATGTTTGTTGTGGGTCAGGATATTTTTGAAGCTATAGTTGTTGATTTGCTTCACACTTTAAAAAATTTATTATAAAATTATGGGATGTAAAAAAATTTATTATAAAACTACGAAATGTTCAAAGTTTCAGAAAAGCAGAGAGATGAGATTAATGGCACTCAGACAAACATAGAACATAGATTGTAAACATTTTGCTATATTTGTGTCATGATTATTTTTTGCTTGTGTTTGAAAGTATATTAAAGAAAATGATATTTTCCCCTAAATTCTTTAGTACAGATTTCTAAAAAATAAGAACATTTTCCTGTGTAGTTACAAAATCATCTTTTCAAACAAAATAAAAAATGGTTTTTTATATCATTTATTACCCAGTCCACATTCAGATTTCCTCAATTATTATGAAATGTCCTTTTATTTTTTGAGACAAAGGCTTGCTCTTTCACACAGCCTGAAGTGCAGTGAAACAATCATAGCTCATTGCGGCCTCAAACTCTTGGGCTCAAGCGATCCTCCTGCCTCAGCTTCCTGAGTAGCTAGGACTATAGGTGCACACCACCATGCCCAGCTAATTTATTGCTTTTGTAGAGATGGGGGTCTCACTATGTTGCCCAGTCTGGTCTCAAACTCCCGGCCTCAAGTGATCCTTCCAGCTTGGTCTCCCTGAAATGTCTTTTGTGGCTGGTTTGTTCAAATTAGTTTCTTCTAATCGAGGGACGCACATTGCATTTGATTATTTAGCTCAAGACTTTTTTAACGTAGAAAATACCCTCACTCTTTGTTTATGTAATTATTTAATGAAATTGACTTGTTGAAAAACTAGTCAGTTGTCCTGTAGAATATTTCCCCTTCTGGAATTTTCTGGTTGCTTTTTATGGTGTCATTTAACTTTTCACTCTGTTTTCTATTTTTTTCTGGTTAACTGGAAGTTAGTTCTAAAGGCTTTTAGGCCTGCTATAACAAAATACCAAAAACTGGATGACTTATAAAGAACGGAAATTTATTTCTCACAGTTCTAGAGACTAGCAAGTTTAAGATCAAGGTACCCGCAGTTTTGATATCTGGTTAGGACCAACTTTCTGGTTCATAGATTGGCCTTCTTGCTGGGCCCTCACATAGTGGGAGAGACTAGCTAGCTCTCTGGGGCCTCTTTTATAAGGGCACTAATTCCAATCATGAGGGCTCCGTCCTTATGGCCTAATGACCCCTAAAGGCCCCACCTTTTAATACCAGCACCTTAGGGTCAGGATGTCAACATATTAATTTTGGGAAGACATACACATTCAGCCCATTGCAAGGTTTAGTTAGATTCAGGTTCAACTACTTTTTTTAAATAATATTTCAGAGGCAATAATGTGTACTCACATCCCATCATTAGTGACGCTGAGATGATTGCAAGGTTAGGGCGATCACTGCCCATCTCCTCTGTTATATTCCCTCTTGGGTCAAGCCAGTAGTCTGTGACGTGAACTTTGTACCGTGTGTATTCAGTTATATTCTGTATCAGTGTTTACTTGATTGTTTTAGCATTTATTAATGATCCTTGCTTGGGTTGATTGTTTCATTAGGGGTTTCAAAGTGGTGAATTTCTAATTCTCTAATTCTATCTACATGTTTTAGCTGGCATTTTTCTATAAGCAGACCATTTTCTTCACAACTGGGTTATTTGGCTACCCTGAAACATAGTTCCTTCTGGGAAGGCAGAACCTATGTTTATTTCTGTCTTTTAAAAATTACTGGTGTTCATGGAATACTATGCAGCCATAAAAAATGATGAGTTCATGTCCTTTGTAGGGACTTGGATGAAACTGGAAATCATCATTCTCAGTAAACTATAGCAAGGACAAAAAACCAAACACCGCACGTGCTCACTCATAGGTGGGAATTGAACAATGAGAACACATGGACACAGGAAGGGGAACATCACACTCCGGGGACTGTTGTGGGGTTGGGGGAGGGGGGAGGGACAGCATTAGGAGATATACCTAATGCTAAATGACCAGTTAATGGGTGTAGCACACCAACATGGCACATGGATACATATGTAACAAACCTGCACATTGTCCACATGTACCCTAAAACTTAAAGTATAATAATAATAATAATAAATTACTGGTGTTTGGAGTGAAGATTTGGTGAGTTAACTACCTCCACAGGTGACAAGTGAGTTTTGTTTTGTCTCACTTTTGCGTTTTTGAATATCACTGTGGATGCTTGGATTTTTATATTTAATTTGAATGTATTAGGGAATAAATGAGAAGATAGTTTTTATCTGTTTCTGTAGTTTTTATGTGACTATGTGAACTTACATTTAAAAACTCCCAGAAATATTTTAATTCCCCTTTAAAGATATAAACTATGTCATACTATAAAGCAAACGAAAAACCAATCATGTGAAGAGTAAATAGTATCATTTAAATGAATTGTGGTTAAGCTTAGTTTGTAACTAATTAGTTTTTAATTTTCTTTCTATTTTTATCTGCTTCAGAGCCTCTTCTATGTGTCAAATTATTCTAATCTCTTAAAAAGTTTAAGAGCTAAAATACAACACAATGACTACAGGAATGCCTTTGTCCTTTTCTGGGTGGGTACACCCAAGGCAACTTCTTTTTCTCTTCTTTGTTCTCTTCTTTCTTATTCTTAAATCACCTTCAATATTGGACAGATGACAGAACTGTGCCTGCCTCAAGATGTTTCTGACTTTTTCTTTTTCTTTTCTTTTTTGAGATGGAGTCTTGCTCTGTCACCCAGGCTAGAGTGCAGTGGCACGATCTCGGCTCACTACAACTTCCACCTCCTGGGTTCCAGTGATTCTCCCAACTCAGCCTCCTGAGTAGCTGGGGTTACAGGCATGCACCACCACGCCTGGCTAATATTTTGTATTTTTACTAGAGATGGGGTTTCACCACGTTGGCCAGGCTGGTCTTGAACTCCTGACCTCAAGGGATCCACCTGCCTTGGCCTCCCAAAGTGCTGGGATTACAGGTGTGAGCCACTGCGCCCGGCCGTTTCTGACTTTTTCTAAAGTCTTCTTTCTCTGGAGATGACATTATATAATAGCACTGTTCAATAGAAGTTTCTTTGATGATGGAACTGTTCTATATTCTGCATTGTCCCAGCCACTAGCCATATGTGACTACTGAACAACTGAAATGTGGCTAGAGCAACTAAGAACTGAATTTTGCATTTTACTTAATTTAAATTAATTAAAATAGAAATGCAAATAACCATAAGTGGTTAGTAGCTACCATGCTGGACAGCAACGATCTATAATTCAGCATTTAAAATCGATTTTGTTTTGTTTTCAAAAATGGAGTCAGACTGTTACAACCCAAAAGAACTATAGGTTAAGTTAAGGTAAATCACCAAATACTACATACACATTTGGGAAATCTAAACCAGGTTTTTTCATGTGATAACCACACCCTCTTTTGACTTTAGCCTTGGAGGTAATGGAGTATGGCAGAAAAAACCCTGTATCAGCAGATGGAAGACTCACCTTCTTTTCCTAGCTCTGCCATATATTGACCAAAAGAGTCAAAGTCCATTCAGATGGTCGAGGGGCCTTGGAATTTTGTTTTTGGTTTTCACATACAATTTGGAGGGCAGACGTGTTAGCCTCTTGAAATACCCAGAAACCACTCATTTCCTCATCTAAAAATCAGGTATGACAGGATCATTTAATTACCCTGGAAATCAGATGAAGCACTGCGTATGAAAGCACTTTGTAACATCGATAGCACTGGGAAATGTAAAGACCTTTTACTGAAATATAAAGGCATATGGTCAACTGAATATATCTCAGATAATTATGATTTGACTGTATGTATTGAATATAACCTGTAGTGGGCCCCTTGGTAAACAACTTACAGTTTTGTTGCAAGTTTTAGCCAAGAGAAAATTTATTTGTTGACTAGTCATGCTCTATATTGGCCACATGATGAGCAGCAATGATATTATTAACACACAGTGCACCTTGCAGAATTCAGGAATGTCTCAGTGTCTTGTGAACTAGGAAGCTGAAATGCATTGGTATGCAGAAGGCCGGCTCAGTCGGACGCTTAGGAGTGTCCTCCAGGTAAATGTTTGTGCAGGTTGTATTTGATTCCAGCTTGCCATGAAAAGCTGGTTGCTCTAAATAATAAGAATATACTTGGTTTTGCATTTACTAGAACTATATGGGGAACAAATCTTGGGGTGGAAGAAAGAAGGGAGGGAGGGAAACCTGTGCTTCGATACCTAGTGCTTCTTTCCTGGAATGGATCTGAGAATCCGGGATTGGGTGGCTAATATCTCATCTCTAGAAGGGAGAAAGAACTGGGCGGTGATTGCTTTGTATTGTCTACCGGAGTTCACTGCAGAATAGGTGAATGGAATGGGCTGCTGTGATCCAGACATTAGGGAGGACAGGTTTGTGATACATTAGAAAACTTGAACGAGCCCTTCTATGATTCTCTCTTCCCTCTTTCTGCTTCCCTTTCTGAATCCCCATCCCCACGTTGTGGAATTAGCAAATCTATTTTGTGAGCAATAGCAAACTTACGGGAGGGGAGCCCTTGACTCCGTCTGTCTCCCTGTTTGTGGCAGTTCCTTCTGGATGCTTTTAGTCTGTGGTCTTCATTCACTCTTTTTATGGGGAAGTAAAAGGAGTGGGAGAGGTTGTGAGAACAGCTGGGTCCTCCCAGTTGCTGGGGTGGTTATTTTAAGCTTTGTTTAATGTGTCCAGAGACCCAGATGGCATTTTGAACTAAGCTGCTTTATTAAATCTTGTGATAAAGCATAGTGATGTTTATTGAAAAGGCAGACACACATCAGCAATATTATGTGTGAAACTTGCTCTAAGAATTTTCTATAAAACATCTGTTCTCTTTGAGCCTTTTGTGAACTCTGGAAGTTGGCTAGTTTCTATACAGACTTGAGGACAAGAAGTTGGAACCTACTTTTGGAGATGTCCAAGCATAGGTATTGGAGTCATTAATCCTAACCCTCTCAGTTTTAAGGCCCCGGATACCCTTCTGTTAGACAACAGTAACATGAGCATGCACTGTAATAACATTTAAACAAGATTATTTGGAAGTAATGGACAAGGAAAATTAGTATAAATTGTTCGGGGATTTTAAAATTAAAGATAAAAAGCTAGGGCTTCAATGGCCTGTGTCAGCCTATAGCCTTAAGGGTCAATTTGCAAACACTCAAGATTTGGCCAATATGCCTCTACTACTTCTACTTAACACAGTCAAAAGGAAGTTTTTAGATTCTTTCATCTGATTTGACTCTCTTAGTTACGAATAAGAGGATATCTAGAATATACGTGTGACTTGTTAAAATGAAAATCCACCTTCTCTGAGTCTTCAAATATCTTTCATATCTTACATTTTTAGTGACGTCAACTTTTGAAGTCATGTCCGTAGTTGTATGAAAAGAAAAATTTCAGGAACATTCAAACTCCAAAGTTCTTTTTCTTAGTCTGAAGTCGTAGAAGCATTTGACTTTTACTTTCTTTTTAAGTTTGTACTAGTAGGTATTTTGTATAAACATAATATTTAATTGTTGCCTTTGTATTGTTTTTCTCTAGTAAACATCCTGGTTTTTAGCTATCAATATGTAGTTTTACATTTAGGGATTTCTAATGGAAAGAGAGGAATCTGAAATCAGAGGACAAGAGTTTATTCTACTTGACAAAACACATACAAAATACTGGAAGGAGAGTTTTACAACAAATATTCAATATCTATGACATGTAAAAAGGTTTTCTAAATCAAGGAAATTCAAACAATTCAATACAAATATCATCAATAATAACACATGAACAGGTGGCCAACCTTATTAATAACCAGAGAAATATAAATTAAAACAATCCATCAACTTTTAAAAAAGATGAAATTACCCAGAGTTGGTGTAGGTGTTGGAAAATTGTCATGTTTGTATACTGTTCATAGAAGTTAAATTGACACAACTTTTTGGTCAGGCAATTTGGAAGTATATATCTAAATTAATAGAGTAGTTGTCTAATAACCTGGGATCTCTTAATCTAAGAATCTATACTGTAGATTTTTCTAGAACAAATGTACAAACATCTATGTACAAGGGTACTCACTGCAGCATTTTGCTAAGGAAAAACTCAGAAAAAAATCTGTGTGTTCAACAGAGAACAGGTACATAATTTATGACACAACCACACAATATACACCACTAAAATAAAGGATGTAAATTTATATGTAGTATGAAAAACATGTGAAAGATAGCTTGTTGGTGAAAAACAGCAATGACTGGAATATTGTGTGTAATGTAATCCTGCTTTTCTGTATATAATGTAGGCATAGAAAATAGGATTGGAAGTACATACTCTAGTCAACAGTGGATATAGCTTGGGTGGAGGGGGTGTATAATAGGGAAGGAGAGTCCATTTTCCTGTCTATTCCATATATATCTCTGGATTTAAAAGATCATACAGGTATATGCATTACCTTCAAAATTAAAACAATAAAGACACAAGGAGAAGCTTTAGATTTGAATCATGATACTACTGTTTGCAACTTATGTGACTGTGGGGAAGTCGCCTAGCCTCCTGGGTTTTATTTCCTCATTTATAAAAATAGGGAAAGTAATAATACTTGTCTACATATCTTCTAGGGTTGTTGGGAGGATTGAATGTGATAATAGGTTACAGCATTGTGAATTATTTATTCATATAACACAATTATTATAAAAATATTTTGCTCTGATTAAAATAAAAGAAGGATGAGTTCATGTGTGTTTTTTAGTCCCAGTAGCTTTACTAACCAGAAAGCGCCTGCTGATGTGGTGATCACAGTTGCTTTGGTGCAGCTTCCTCTTGACTTTTGGCATTTCTCCATGCTGCTAGCTAAGGCTGAGGTGGTGACTGCTGAAGCTGTGATCTCCTCCCCCTCCCAGCACACATTTGTGTGTGTACTCACACTCATGCACACACAAACACACACATGCACACTCTATCACAGTACATGAGGTGGCAGCAGCTGCTCTGACGCAGACTTTCACACAACATAAAGGACTTTTTTGGTGTGGTCTGTGCATTATTTCCTGTTAAGCATGAGCTGAGTCAGTGCCATGCTTTTCCATCTGAAACCTTTCTGAGGCTCAGGCTGTGTTAAGAGCAAACCCTCTCCCCTCCATGCCCACCCCATGGCCCCCTACTGAAGCCAGATCTTAATCTGCTCATTTCATGAGGATTTGCAAACCGAATGGACTGGGCCATGTGAGAGATTACTGAAAGGAACAGACCAAGCAGAGGCTAAGAGACTCCACGCTAATCTGCGGAGTCGTCTGAAAATGCACAGCTGCAGGAGCTCACGGTGCTTTAAAGTACTTTGGGAGGATGTTTGTCAGGGGCCTGTTCCTGCAGCCCTGCTGAATGTTTGGTTAGGAGGCATAATCTTTTTTTGGACAGGATCTCCCAAATGTAAAGTGATAGATGCTAATGTGGAGTATAATACAGAAGATCCAGCTTGGGTGTCATAAATAACAATAAATTCTTTAATCTCGCTGAGTTGTAAATCTGTGATTGCCAGAGGTCTTTAGTTCACTGGAACATAGTATGGGGGCAGGGGCACTTGGCAAATAGGCAATTATTATTTTCCAACCAGACAGAAACTGGTCTGATGGAATTTATCGAAAAATGCATACAAATGTATTTTAATTAATTGTGACAATTACTCAGAGAAAACAGATGGCCCTAAAGAGGCTGAGGGTTTTTTTTGTTCTACGTATAAATGTATATGTATATTCACCTATATTGTACCCGTGTATAAGTAAGAGAATGAGTTTTTGTTTTGGGGATATATATTTATATATATCTATATAGATAGATATATACATACTTAATTTCTGTCTACCTATCAAGGTGCGGTGCCAGATGGAAAGTATTTTTAAGCATTTAGATAGCTTATTCTATAGCATATGTGTGCATGTCGCCTCCCCATAAAGCTTTGTCTCTTTTCTGGATATATTTAACAAGAGGCTAGAACAGAGTCCAAAATGGCAGAAATGTTTGAACATTCCATAGAAATGAAAGAGGTGTTTCCAAATGACCTATGTTTCTATGGCAATAAATAGAACTTGTGCTGAGTTGGATGGGTCAGGAGTAAGGAATATAAACAGTGTAAGTATGACTATTCCAGGCAGAAATCTACCTTGTAAGAACAGCTTTGTGCAGTGAGCTCAACGACATTGATCAGTTAGCAGTCCGGTTCAGTACAACATTGATCAGGTAGCAGGCTGGTTTGGCAGTGCCAGTCGGAGACACAGATGGGACAATCAAAGAAGACGCAGGTCAGGACAAGGATGCAGACATGTACCTGTCGCTACCATGGACTTCAGCAGCTTCTTAGTGAGGAGGTTTATGATTAAAGAAGAAGGACGTCGTTGATATGTAAGCATGTTACAATTAATTTGCTTTTTAGTTATTGGCAAACTACATCCAGTTTTTAGTTTTTAGTTTTTTGGTGTTTGTTTTTTTTTTTGAAACAGGTTCTTGTTCTGTCATCCAGGCTGGAGTGCAGTGGTTATCCAAGCTCACAGCAGCCTTAAACTCCTGGGCTCAATGGGTCCTCCCACCTCAGCCTCCCAAGAAGCTAGGACTACAGGTGCATGCCACCATGGCCTGCTAATTTTTCTTATTTTTTGTAGAGATGAGGTCTTGCCATATTGCCCAGGCTGCTCTTGAGCTCCTGGCTTCAAGCCATCCTCCTGTCTTGGTTTCCCGAAGTGCTGGGACTATAGGTTTGACTCACCATGCCTGGCCTACATCCAGTTTAATTTATACCACAGTGTGGGTTTAGTCCTCAAACATGTTTTTTGTTTTACATATAAAAATTTGAGGTAAAAGAACATTTTTACATTGGTCAATAATGGTACATTTAAATAATGGATGACTATATCCATTAAAATCATGTTGTGGAAGAATATTCAGTGACATGGATAGACTGACTCAAGGGCAAGTGAAACGCGTCAGGAGTCTGTTAGGTGCTAGACACTGTAAACTGGGTCTTGGCTGTGTTGCTTCCTTCCATCCTCCATCATGTGATCTTTTAGATAACAAAACCGAGATACATAGGGATTTGGGATCTTGCTCAAAGTCACTCAGGCAGTAGGTGGCAAAGTCAATTCTTACATTGTTTCCCATCGAACACCAAAATCTCAGCTTACCTCAGGGCACTCAACTCTGCTTTCTTGACCCAGACCCAGGTAGACCCAATGGACGCTTGTAGTTCTTATCCTAGGATCCAGCTGGGGTGGTCACCTCATAAAATGGCAACAAGTGGGGCCCTTTCTTGTTCTAGTGAGTCAGACTCTATACCGTAAAGATTTCAGAGTACTTCCTATGTACTGAAATTGCCTAATTACCAGGAAGGACATATTTCCAATTTTCACCACCTCCATTTTGCATCCAAGGAAGATTAGCTTTCTTGATCTTCTCAATGAAATCTTGAGAAATGGGTGGGCCGATTGAAGAACAGAACTTGGGCCACACTTCTAGATGCCTGTGACTTTTCTGCACTTATTTAGATATTAGGAATTGATTATGAAATCCATGGTGGTTTGATGCTAATGGACTCTCATCTCTCTCTCCAGCATGTATGTAAAGACTTTCAGAGGTACAGGAAGCTGAGGATAAGCTCTCTTACTTCCATCTGGTCTCCATGTAACAAATCATATAACTGCACAACTATCCAAATGCAAATGAAGGAGTCCCTTGATGTTTGGATAACCACATTCATGCCTTGAGTTTGTTATTTCTTGAAATTGCCCTTATCCATCTCCTGTTTATCCATGGACAACACTACTTAAGGGCTGGCACTCTGCAACCCATGGCAGCTTGGCTTTGGGGTTCCTTCCAGCGTTTTGTTTTTGTTTTTAACCGAGAAGACAGGAAACAGGCATCTTTGTGTATAAGGCTTGCCACAGCCCTTCGTAGATGGACATGGTGGAGGCTGTGTGGTCCTGGAGAACACTTCCTCTGTGAAGCATCAAGGAAGTTTCTATTCATTGTGTCTTCACTCTCTCCAATTCACTTGGGGAGTGATAGCGATTATAACACAGTAAGCAGAGGATATTGGGGAATGTCATGCTTAATTTTCTTTTCTTTTTTTCTTAAATGGCATTTAAAGGTAAAAGAGAATCACAAAGGGTAAGTCTGATTTAAGACAGTTGACACATGAAAGAAATCCTGCTTTCATTCACGTTATGTCACAGGAAAAACTCATTTAGAGTCAAAATTCTGCACCTACTCTGAAATTTTAGCCTGAGGGTTTAAATATTACCTCGCTGCTCTCTAGGACTTTAATTTGAGCTAATTAGAAACGGAACTCATACTAAAACTAATTTAGGAAAGAAGCTGCTGATGTTCTGAAGAAAAACCGCTGTCAGAAATAAGATCATTAAAAAACCATAGTTGTATATGGCACAAAATGTAAAGGAATAGAAGTGCTGGGAGAAAACTTTTATAAAATAACATTTTGTCTTTCTGGGGACACTGGTCTAAGGCATGTGAAAGGGCATATTGATTCCCTTGGCACCTGCTATGCTCATTTGTGGGTGAAAAAGCCCAATGACATAGTTTAAGTGAGGTTTAAGGCTTGATGGGAGGCATTGGTGCCATTAGAAGGACGGACACAAAGAGTTCTTAAGTAACGGCATCATGGGAAATGATAATTGCACACTCCTTTCTACTATGCCTTGGTTTCCCCAAGCATTTAGAAGTCATGGCTGGGTAGGAACAAATTTATCCTGAGTCTGTCTGTGTGTTTGGGAATGCATATGCCTCACAGGTGTGTCTGCAGGGGTCTGTGTGATAATGTTCATATATGTGATAGATGTGGACCCTGGGATCTGTATCTGTGTGCCTCCTATGTACGTGTGTGAGTGACAGTGGACTAGGGTCCACTTTGCCCCCTTTTCCACGTGGGAGCTGAAGGAAATGCCCCTTAATGGCAGTAACATCCACTTGGGTGTCTGCATCTTCTGGAGGGCTGGGTGAGGTTGCCCTTCTTCGAGCCAAAGCCAGACCCTATGGTGTGGAACGTTCAGCAGGAAGCAGCAGAATGCCATGGCTTGGTCCTCCCTGGGCTGTGGTCTGGATTTCACTCAGGAATGAAAGTCAGATATCGCCTGCTTCAATGCTGTAAACAAAACTGAGGATAATTATGTAGGTAGGCCATCTTTTCCTTGCAAGGTAGCGGTCTGCTGCATTGGCAGAGGGTGGTATTTCTAGGACTTTTTCAGAGAGTGAAATGGTACTTTAAGGGACAATCTGCTATCTAAAGATAAATTTTAAATGTTGGAGGGGGTTGTGGGATTCGAGGAAGACAATAGAGTAATTTGTGTCATGGTTAATTTAACAAAGAGTTTTTGTTTGTAGAATCTGATCTTCGGTGGATTTTAACAACCCTCTTCTTTCTTGGCTTTTCAGATAAAGACGCAGAGCCTCAGAGAAGTTAAATGATTGATCCTATGTCAGGGGGTAGAGTCAAGACTCATACCTATGCCTTTTAACTTCAAGTTGAGTGCTTTTTCTTTATACAAAAGGGCTTCCAAAAGTTATATTTCTTTTTATCAATGACTAGATCTTGAAAGCCATACCTTTTCTGATGACATTTATCCTGGGCTAATTGGTAGAGAGAGGGTGAACAGAAGAAAAGACATAGACACGCAGAGAAGAAAGTGACGTGAAAAGAGAGGCAGAGATTGGTGATGTGAACACAAGCTCAGAAATATGTGGAGGCAATAGAAACTGGAAGAGGCAAGGGAGGATCGTCCCCTAGAGCCTTTCGATGAGGCAGGTCCCCGCTGACACCTTGATTTTGAACTTCTGGCCTCCAGAACTATAAGGGAATAAATTTTAATTGCTTTTAACCACCAAGCTTATGGCAATTTGTTATAGCAGCCTTGTGAAGTTAATACAAACTTTGTATTAGATTACAAATTTTGTATTCATTTCCTAGGACTCCACATATTTGGTGGTTTAAAATCACAGAAATTTATTCTGTCACAGTTCTGGAGGCCAGAAGTCAAAATCAAGGTATCGGCATGGCCACACTCTGCAGATGCTCTAGGGAGAATCTGTTCCCTGCCTCTTCCAGCTTCTGGCAGCAGAATACATTCCTTGGCTTCCTGGGTGTGGCTGCCTCACTCCAATCTTTGCATCTGTCTTCATATCTCCTCTTCTTTGTGTCTATTCTAGTAAGTACAAAGTGCTTCACCTTCTGTGATGGAAGTGGCCCAAATTAACCAATCTACCACCAGGTAGCTGGCTGATCATTTGTGGAATGGCACCATATGGAGACTCAGTGTTGGTCCCAGCTGCTGGTAGAGTAGGCGCTCTGCAGTGGCCATAGCCAGGTCAGCCTTGGTGAGCGAAAGTCCATATTGTTGAGCCCATGCATAGCCTTCATCCCTGCCATCACGGCCATGGTATTAGAGCATTCTTGCATTGCTATAAAGAAATACCTGAGGCTGGGTAATTTATACAGAAAAGAAGTTTCCTTAGCTCATGGTTCTGAAGGCTGTACAAGCCTGGTGCCGGCATCTCCTTGGCTTCTGGTGAGGTCTCAGGAGCTTTTACTCATGGCGGATGACAAAGTGGGAGCAGGCATATCACACAGCAAGAGTGGGAGCAAGAGAACAAAAGAGAAGTTGCTACATACTTTTAAACAAGCAGATCTCATGTAAACTCAGAGCGAGAACACACTTATCATCAAGGGCATGGTGCTAAACCATTCATGAGGGATTCGCCCCCATGATCCAAACACCTCTCACTGGGCCCCACCTCCAACACTGGGGATTACATTTCAGCATGAGATGTTGAACCGTATCAGCCACTTTGCTCATGAGCCCATTGGACAATGTCAGGAATGGCTGGGGGAAAGACACTCATTGACATCCACAGAACTGGTCATCCTATTATTAAAATCCTCCTCTGCCTAGGTCGCCTTTTGGTGAGTGTCCATATGGGACACAAATATCTTCACAATTTTCCATGTCATACCTTAGAAGCCCCATCACCCTCTCTTTCGCATCTCCTCCAGTACTTATCCCTCAGATGATAGGACAATGTCCAGCAGTACCTCTTCTCTCTGGTATTGATGGGTTAATGAGCAGATCTCACATAGGTAAAATTTCCAGATATCTAGAATTTAATCTTCTGTTAATTTTCCAATTATAACTAAAGTATTTCAGGTTGAAACTATTCAAGTGTAATTACTCACTTTAACCTTCTTAAACAGAATGTATATTACCTTTTCAAAAATAACTGAAATTTAATAAGATAAAAATTTATCTATAATAGCTCCTACTTAATAACTTTACATGTTTATTTCTGCATTTTTCTAAGTCCTTGCCCCAAAGTGGACATAACTTTATACTGTAATAGCATAAAATAATTTTGCATTTGACATTTTTGATTTGGCATTAAACTGTGGTTTATGTTTCTTTCGCTACTGCGTAAGAAAATGTGGGTGGTTGTAATAAACAAACCTGAAATGTAGGCAATTTTTACTGCCTTAAAAACAATAGAACGTTATTTCTCACTCACACAATAGTCCTGTGAGGATGTCTCCGGTGGGCAAAGACTGTTGTCTAACAAATGGCATGGGGACCCAGGTTCCTTCCCTCCTGTGACTCTGGCATTGCCCAGAGCCACATGATTACCTGTACTGAATCTGTAGAAAGAGAAATAAGCAGTGTAGAGATGATATGTCTGTTTTCTGATATCCTCAGCTTAGAAGAAACACACATTACTTCTGTTCTCATTCTCCTACTAGTTTATCACCCATTGTCTAAATGCACCATGTGGCCACATCTAGATGCAAGGGTGGTTTGGAAAATGTAGCCCCTGGCTAGGCAGCTGTTCTCAGCATTGACTCTGTGCTATGGAAGGGCGTCCTAAGTTTTTGTGGACTGCTATCCCAGTCTGTCACCACTATACAATCTTCATAATTTTCCCTTTAAATGGCTGAGAGAAAATTTTGAGCAAAAGTTACAAACAATTTTCAGATTCTTGATTCTCCAGACTTATTACTTGAGGGCAGTGACTAAATTATATTCAGTTCTATATCAGAAGGTTCTGCAATATTGCTGGTTTCATGTTACATAATAAAATGAGTTGAATGACTACATAAATTTTAGCAAGAGCGTATGGAAAATAATTTATCACGACTTTGGGTAATACTTACTATGGGTGTAATTGTTGTCCTTTCTCTTTCCTGACTTGATTAATAGCACCACTATCCATTAAGTTATTAAAGGTAGAAAGCTGAGATTATTCTTGACTCCTTTTCCCACTGGTCCAGTATTAGTTATTTATTGCAGTGTAAGAAATAACCATGAAACTTAGTAGCTTAGTTGGGGCTTGACGGGGGCTGGAGGATCCACTGCAAAATGGCTCAGTCACTTGGCTGGCAAGGTGGTGCTGGCTGTTAACCTCCCGTCTGATCCTCCTCTTTCCACTTCTGCCACTCTTCAAGGTATTTTTTCCAGAGCAGCCATTCATCATTCATTTATTTTTTCCCATTAATTAATTCAACAGATATTTATTGTATACTTACCATATGCCAGATTTGTTCTAGGTTCTTGGAATATACCAGTGGAAAAAAAACAGTCCTTGGATCTTATATACAGTGGGGAAATAAACATATAATATAGAAAATTAGATGGTAATATGTGTGAGCACATATATTTATTATTTCTCATCATTTCTATGAGACAGGAGATGGGTATTCTGGCTTGGGGACTCACATGAGGTCACAGTTACATGTTGGTATTGGTTTGGTCATATGAAGGCTTGGCGGGGGCTGGAGGATCCACTGTGAGATGGCTCAGTCCCTTGGCTGGAAAGTTGGTGCTGGCCGTTGATGGCAGGCCTTGCTTCCTCTTCACAGGGCTTATTGAGTGTCTTCATGACATGGCGGCTGGCCTCTCCCAAACTAAGCAGTCCAAGAGAGCAGGGCAGAAGTGTCCATGCCATTTATGGCCTCACCATGGAAGTCACACACAATCGCTTCTGCAGTATACACTGATTACCCAGATCTGCATCGTTCAGTGTGGGAGGGGACCACAAAAAGTCACAAATGCCAAAAGGCAAGGACCATTGGGGCCATTTTGGAGGCTATTTACCACAGCCCCTCGCTTCCATATTCCAGTCCACCTGCATATTCTGTTCATCCTCCTTCCAAAAATGTATCTCAAACCAAATGACTAATTTTCATTTCTGTTAGCTCCAGCCTAGTTCAAGACTCTATCAACACTCGACTTGAAGAGTCTCCCATCTGATATTCCTCTTTCCACTCTTGCCCCACTTCAAGGTATTTCTCCCAGAGAAGCCGTTCGTCGTTTATTCATTATTCTCCATTCATTAATTCAACAAATATTTGTTGTATGCTTACCACATGCCAGATTTATTTTAGGTTCTTGGGATATAGCAGTGAAAAAAAGTCCTTGGGCTTTACATACAGTGGGAAAATAAATAATATAGAAAATGTTAGATGGCAATATATGTGATCCAGAAAATTATAGCAGGCTGAAGGAAATAGGAAACAATAGAAAGGTTAGGGACTTCTGGCTATAGTATCATATAGGGCTGTCAAGGGTTCTATCTCTGATTAGCTTACATTGAAACAGAAACCCAAAAGACAGTAGAGGGCAAGTATGTTAATATCCGGGCAAGTATTCTAAGCAGAGGAAAAAGAAAATGCAAGGGCCCTGAGGCAGGATCATGTTTGGTGTGTTTGAGGAATAGCTGTTCTGTTCCGTTGTGGCTGGAACAGAAGAGGGAGGGCGGGAGGACTATGGAGAATGGTAGGTGATGGAGGTCAGATTATGTAGGGCCTTGTAGACTACAGTGAAGACTTTGGCTTTGTTTTGGGTTGGTGGGGGACAAGGAAAGCTATTGGAATGTTTTAGTGACTTGATGTGACTTAACTTTTAAATAGGACCATTTGGGCTTCTCATCCCATGATGTTTAAAAATGCAGTCAGGTCACTTTCACTGTTTAAAACCTTTCAATGGATTCCGGTTGTACTTAGAATAAAATCTAAGCTCCCTTAGCTATTATTATTATATTATTATTAAAATTGATATCCTTTATTCTCTATTACAGCAGTCTAATTCCTTCCTAATATGTACCTCACTAGTAACTATTATTGTTATTGCTTCTTTGTTTATAATCTGTCTCCTCTACTTGAAAATATGTAGCCTGGGGATCTTGTGGATTTCTATACTAAGTCATCCCAAGGACACTTTGCTTTTGAGCTGTGTGTGTGTGTGTGTGTGTGTGTGTGTGTGTGTGTGTGTGTGTGGGTGTGTGTGTGTTTTGATCTCTTCTGTATCTTTTTTCCCTGATCTCGCTGATTGTTATATTTGGTCAGTGACTGACCTCTAGCAATGATGGCGCCAGGGCAACTTTGCTGTTGAATTGTATGTTAAAGTTTGTTTTGGCTTGTGGGTTATATCAGTACTTATCAAATGAATTATCTGGGAAGAGAGGAGAGGATCTTATTAAAATACAGGTTCTTATTCGGTAGGCCTTGGGTGGGCCTTGAGGTTCTGCATTTCTTTCTTTCTCTTTTTCTTTTCTTTTCTTTTTTTTTTTTCTTTCCTTTTCTTTTCCTTTCCTTTCTTTTCTTTTCTTTCTTTCAGAGTCTCGCTCTGTAGCCCAGGCTGGAGTGCAGTGGTGCCATCTTGGCTCACTGCAACCTCTGCCTCCCAGGTTCAAGCAATTCTCCCACCTCAGACTCCGGAGTAGCTGGGACTACAGGCATGCACCACCATGATCAGCTAATTTTTGTATTTTTGGTAGAAATAGGGTTTCACCACGTTGGCCAGGCTGGTCTCGAACTCTGGACCTCAGGTGATCTGCCCACCTCAGCCTGCCAAAGTGCTGGGATTTCAGGTGGAGCCACCACACCCAGCTGAGGTTCTGCATTTCTATCAAGCTTGTAGGTGATGGCCATGCTGCCAGCCCTTTGAGTAACAAGGGGGCTTTATTACCAAGGTTGGCTGAACATTGGAATCATCTGTGGAGCTTTAAAACTACTAATGCTTGGCTCTTGACCCCAGAGATTGCAATATAATCAGTCCAGAACGCAGTCTGAGTACTGGGATTTTAAAAAGCTTCATAAGTGATTCTATTTTGTAGAAATATTGAGAACTACTAGATTGGATGATGATATTGAATCCAATTTTAAAACAAGGTGTAGCAATAAATGTTCTTCAGTGCTGTGTTGCTGACTTTTTAAAAAGTCAGTTTTGTAGCTCTAGAAAGAATCTGGCTGCATCCATGGATGACCTCCAGATCTCTGCTTAGCATGACTGGGTAATTTCTCCAATGTCTCCAGCACATGCTCTCACTTAACAGCAGAAAGAGAATTCCTACCTTCAGGAGAACAGTCATTCCTGAAGGTTACAGTTAAAATATGCCTACAGATGATGAAGTTGTAGTAAATCAGTCCCGTTGCTCTCTGAGCTTATTCTAAGTTACAGGAAGCAGAAGAAGGAGAGAGGCACTCCATTTCTTTTTTGTTGTAATCTCTAGTGTGTTCACATGCATAGTTTCTGAGTCAGTATCAAACTAAGAACTTCTTGTGTGATTCAAGCTAACCCCTCGATTATCAGAAGCAGATGTTTCAAACTACTGACGATCAATGAGGCATATCCTATTTACAGGTTAATAATTGACTACCAGATGCGGGTGCACCAAATGGTCTTAGAGACATGAGATAGGAGAGACAATGTCAGTGCTCCCCCTACCCTGCCTCCCCTAATCTAAAGCCTGCTCTGTTTCTTTTATCAGGTGATTGGCTGTATGTTAACAGAGCCTGGGGCACTTTCCTGTTGAAATGCCTTTAATCCCAAGCAACTGGATTGATTTTTTTTTTTTGGATGATTTAGATTGGACGACTGATTATTGGACAGAATGGCATCTTGTCGACACCTGCGGTCTCCTGCATTATCAGGAAGATTAAGGCAGCTGGTGGAATCATTCTAACAGCCAGCCACTGCCCTGGAGGACCAGGGGGAGAGTTTGGAGTGAAGTTTAATGTTGCCAATGGAGGTATGTGGTTCAGAATAGGCCTTAATAATCACTATTTCTTTCCTCTTATTTTATTATAGTCTCGCAGTGACCCTTTGAAGATAGACAAGCAAGGTGAAGAGGACCTGGCTCAGAAAAATTTAGTGAGGTGCCCAAGGTGATCCAACAAAGAAGTGGCATGATGGGCTCACGAACCCATTTGGGTGGTCTTTTGGTCCCCTGTACTCTTCAGCATAAACTATTGAATAGTTGATGCTTATCTGATATGGAAGGACTCTGAATTTTAAAATTAAAACATACCCTGAAGTTCGTTGTCTAAATGACAATGACCCTCATTTTACACATGAACAAATCAAAAGCCTGAGAGGCTGAGTTACTGCTGAAGGCACAGGGTTGATCAGGGTCAGATTAATGATTTTTAGCCCAAATCCTCGGCTCTCTTTTTCCTACAGTGTTGACTTTCTCTCAAAATCATAGAATTATTTCACTTTTTCCTATATTTACAGCAATTTATAGTTTGGGGGTCCTTAGTGGAGGGGGTGGGATATATGTATAGGGGTAAATTTCTTTTAAAAATTGAACACACAAAAAAAATAGGGAGAATAAGAAATAGATAACATGTACCCATTATCTTGTTTTTCTATTTTGCTTACCTTTTTTTCTGAAGAATTTTAAAGCAAATTATAGCACGAGAACATTTCACACCCAAATATTTTTGTATGCATCTTAAAAAGAAAGACACATTGCGGCATGACCGTGCTAACATACCCAACAATGATAACATTAATTCTCCAATATCACCTGAAAACTAATCTATAGTCAAATTTTTCAATAATCCCCCAAATATTATTATTTATAGCTGTTTTATTCAAATCAGGATACATCTAAGGATGCCATGCATTTGCTTGGCAAGTCTCTTAAATCTCTTTTAATTTAGAACACGGAGTTTGCATGAATGTGGGTAGGAGCCAAATTTTAACCAGCAACAGTTACCATTATAAATTATTCCTCATCCCAGGCAAAGCAGTGCGTTCTGAAGGGAAAACTTATTATCTATCCCTGCTTGCAGACATTTTACACAATATCCAAACAAGAAAGTGTATTCATGTTGAATATTTAAAAAACAATATTGTAACAACAAAGCAGAAAACTAAACCACCAAACCTCAAAGGTAGACAATAATAGAGGAAGAAGAGAACAAATTATCTACAAAGTAACCAGAAAACAATTAGCAAAATGGCAGGAGTAAGTCTTTAACTATCAATAATAACCTTGCTGGTACATGGGTGAAACTCTCCAATCAAAAGATATAGAATGGCTGAGTGGATCAACAACAAGATCCAACTAGATGCTGCCTACAAAAGACCCATTTTTAAACTTTAAAAATAGGTATATACTGAAAGTAAAGGGATAGAAGGAGATATTCCATGAAAACAGTTACCAAAAGAGAGCAGGGATGCCTATATTTATATCAGATAAAACAGACTTCCAGTAAAAAGCTGTTCCAAAAGGCAAAGAAGGTCATGATTTAATGATAAAGAGGTCAACTTATCAAGAGGACATAACAATTGTAAATATATATGCATCCAAGATTGAAGCACTTAAATAGGTAAAGCAAATATTAGTGGACATGAAGGAAGAAAGATACAGCAATATAACAATAATAGAGGACTTCAGTACCCCAATTGCAACAATGGAGAGATCAACCAGACGAAAAATTAACAAGACAACACTAAATTTGAACTATACTTTAGACCAAGTAGACCTACCAGACCTATATTCATCCAACAACAGAAGAATATACATTCTTCTCTAGCATACATAGAACACTCTCCAGGATAGACCATATGTTAGGCCACAAAATAAATCTTAACAAATTCGAAAAGATTGAAATCATGTCTAGTATTGTTTCCAACCACAATGGTATGAAGCTAAAAATCAATAACATGAGGAATCTTGGAAAATTTACAAATATGTGGAAATTAAACAACATGCTTATGATGAACTAATGGGTCAAAGAAGAAATCAAGAGGGAAATTAAAAAATATTTTGAGATTAATGACAAATGTATCAAATGTATCAAATGTATCAAAACCCACCGTATGCGGCAAAGTCAGTTCTAAGAAGTTTACAGCAATAAATGCCTACATTAAAAAAGGAAAAAGATCTACATAAGTAGACTAATATTATGCCCCAAGGAGCTAAAGAAAGAACAAACTAAACCCAAAGTGAGCAAAAGGAAGGAAACAATGAAGATCAGAACAGAAGCAAATAAAATGTAGTATAGAAAAACTATAGAAAATATAAATAAAATCAAAAGTTAGTTCTTTGAAAAAATAAAATCTACAAACTCCTAGCTAGATTCACTAAAAAAAGCAGACTCAAAATCAGAAATGAAAGTGGAGACATTGCAATAGATGCCTCAGAAATGAAAATGGTCATAAGGGATTGTTATGAACTATTTTATGCCAACAAATTGGAGAACCTAGAAGAAATGGATAAATTTCTAGAAAAACTAACCCATCAAGATTGAATTGAGAAGAAACAGAAAGTTTGAACACTCCAACAACAAATAAAGAAATTGAAGAAGTGATTAAAAACTTTCCAAAATAGAAAAGCCCAGGACCAAATGGCTTCATGGCTGAATTTTATCAAACATTCAAAGAACAATTATTACCAACACTTCTTAGATTCTTCCAAAAATTAGAGCTACAGGGAATACTTCCAAACATATTTTATGAGGCTGGCATCACCTTGACACCTAAAGCCAGACAAACATATTGTAAGAAAATAAAATCACAGGCCAATATCTCTGGTAAATATTGACAAAAACCAAATTCAACAACACATCAAAGAAATTATGAATCATGACCAAGTGGGATTTATCCCTGACATACAAGACTGGCTAAACAGAATGAAAGATAAAAACTACATGATCATCTCAATTGGTGCAGGAAAGCCATTTTACAAAGTTCAGCATCCTTTCTTAACAAAAACTCTTAACACTTTAGGTATAGAAGGAAAGTTTCTCAACATAATAAAGGCCATTTATAAGAAACCCACAGCTAACATCATAATCAACTGGGGACAACTGAAAACTTTTCCACAATTTAGTACATGGCAGAGATGCCCACTCTTGCTATTTCTATTCAACATAGTATTGGAAGTACTAGCAAGAGCAATCAAACAAGAAAAATAAAAGTCATCCAAATTGGAAAGGAGAAAGTAAAATAATCTCTATTTACAGATGATATAATCCTGTATATAGAAAATTGTAAAGTTTCCCCCCCCACACACACAAACACACACACACAAATTTTTAGAACTAATAAATGAATTCAGTAATTTGCAGGATACGAAATCAACATACAAACATCAGGAGCATTTCTATACATAAATAATGACCCACCTGAAAATAATCAAGAAAACAGTGCCATTTATGGTAGCATCAAAAAAATACTTAGGAATAAATTTAACCAAGGGGTGAAAGTATACTGAAAACTATAAAACATTGATTGAATAACACACAAATAAATAGATATCCTGTGCTCATTGATCATGGATCAAAAAATATTAATATTATTAAAACATGCACACTATCCAAAACAATATACAGGTTTAACACAACCCCTGTCAAAATTTCAATAACATTCTTCGTGGAAATAGAAAAGCAATACTAAAATTTGTATGGAGCTACAAAAAACTAAAGCAATGCTGAGGAAAAAAAAGTTGGAGGTACAACACTTGCTGATTTAAAATTATATTACAAAGCTAAAGTAAAACCAAAACAGTATGATACTGGCATAAAAACAGAAACATAGACCAATGGAACAGAATGGAGAGCCCAGAAATAAATCAAGACATATATAGTCAACTACTTTTGGACCAGGGCAACAAGAGGACATAATGCAGAAAGGAAAAAACCTCTTCAATGAATGGTTCCTGGGAAAACAAAAATGTACAAGAATGAAATTGGACCCTTATCTTACACTATACACAGAAATAAACTCAAAATGAATAAAAGACCTAAATATAAGGTCTGAAACCATAAAAATCCCAGAAGAGAACATAGGGAAAAAGTTATTTGACATTGGCCTTCACAATGATTTCTTGGATATCACATTGAAAGCTCAGGCTACGAAAGCAAAAACAAATAAAGGGGACTATCTCAAATTAAAAAGCTTTTTAGCTTTTCCATTTTTCATTTATTTATTTTATGCACTCTAAAATCTCTGGGTATTCTTTTTTAGCGTTTTAAAATTTATTTTTGTATGAGTGCCTGTAGATTTGCCGTATCCTTTAAAAAACAATTATTTTAATATAATTGTATGTATTTTTGGTGTGCATATGATGAAAGTCATTGGAGTGGAAGGTATCAAGGAACTTGGAAATTGAAAAGGAATTCAGAAGTTGTTGATGAACTCTGAAGTTATCAGCATGGATGGTTGAATGGCGTCATAGACAACTATCTAGAGAGACAGTACTTGCTTTACTTTTGGAAATCAGTGTGCGTTGGCATTAAAAGTCAGGGACTTGAAAATGATGGACACAGCCAAAGAATATAATGTGGTGCCTGGAGTGTAGGGAGTGGAGGGAGATATTCATGCATTCAATAATCTAGCAAGCATAAAATAATGCAAAAACAAAACAAGACTACCTATTCTTTACGTTTTGTGAAGGGTGAAAAATGGTAAGGAGAGAAGCAAAGGGCTATGTTTATTTTTTTGAGGTCTTCACTTTTCCCACACAACAAGAAAATTGTTGGTAAAATCTTCTGGGCTGTTTTCTCTCCCACTTACTAGAATAGGATTATTGCTATTCTTTTTTATGAGCATTTATTGGGATACTGTGATGGTGCTACACTCTAAGGCAGCGCTGTCCAACAGAAAAATAGAGTGAGTCGCATACATACTTTAAATTTTTAGTAGCCACATTAAAAAAGTGAAAAGAAACAAGTGAAATATTTATCAAACATTCAAAGAATAATTATTACCAATAATCTAAAATATTATTATACCATGTCATCAATATAAAAATTATTAATGCAATCTATTGCATTTTCTACTAACTCTTCAAATCTTGGTGTGCATTTACAATTGCAGCATACCTCAACTTGACTAGCCACATTTTAAGTGCTCAACAGCTAAATGTGACTGGTAACTATTGTATTGGACAATGCAGTTCTAAGGATTAAGATATTCTAAAAATCAAGAGACAATTTTTGTTCAGTAGAAAGTTACAGTGTAGTTGACAAGTAAGATTCATACAGAAAGCGATCTATACATCTAGCAATTATTTATACTTTAGATATTTCAATCTACTTATTTGTTTCTCAACCTTGTTGCAAAAAAAAAAAAAAAATCTGAAATGGCTTGCATTAAGATATACAAGGTAAAAAAAAAAAAAAAAAAAAAAAAGCAAAACCCCAAAAGGTGAACAAGTATTGATTTCGTGATCAATGTATTTAAAGGCTAATACTACTTGTCAATTTGGCCTTCCGCGGAAATGCATCATATATTTTTAGTTGACCTTCATTTTAGAAATGACTAGAGATTGTGAGTTGGGGAAAATAATTAACTTACCCTGCTAAGCTCACACGTCAATTACGCAGCAGAGCTGGGAGTAGAAAGCATAGTTTCCTCTTCTAGGTGCACTGGGGAAGCTGCATGTAAATCTGGAATCCCTCACTTTTGTCAAATGCATGTCCTGTTTGTGTCTCATATCCTGAATAAAGCTGATTATGTAACCAGGTTTCCCTGGCAGGTGTGAAACTATTTTTAGGAAAGATGTGTCATTGCTTAGAGGTGGATTAAAACAAACAAACAAACATATGGGTCGTTAGTCTACATAGAACAGGTGAGGCTGATCAAATTTCCCCCATAGTGGATGAGTACAGTATAGGAAATATCAAGGCTAATTGAACTGTGAACCATTGATCATTGTTTAGAGAACAAATGAATCTTTCTCTGCCTGGTGGAGGAGGATGGTAACATTTCACTGTTTGAAACTCATGAGACTTTTAAAAAACACGTATTTTTGGTGTTCAAATTTTAGGTCCTGCACCCGATGTTGTCTCAGACAAAATCTACCAAATCAGCAAAACGATTGAGGAATATGCTATATGTCCTGATCTCCGGATCGACCTATCTCGACTAGGAAGACAAGAATTTGACCTAGAGAACAAATTCAAACCATTCAGAGGTAACAGAGATTTTATTTTGAAGAAGTCAGAGCAACTATGTGGATGGGGCTGACTGGTTTCTGTAGGGACGTACACTCATGAAAATTATTGCATTGTTAATCTCAGGGGTGACTCTTGATAAATGTGTGTAAACCTAACATGGTGTAGAGAGAAGACATGAGAGCAGCCAAGATATTCAGAACTGGAAACTTTCAAAAACCACTTCCCAAACTCGATATCATTTTCCACATCGGAAAAGTTTTATGGTTGACTTCGTTATAGCATTCCAAAAATAGGCTGTGAATTGCTAAAACTTGTCTAAGTAATTAAGGTGAAGATGCCGGAATGCCTTAGCTAGTTAAGAAGAAACCTAACAAGTCAATGGGTTACTAAATTTCTCACGAAAGGTAGGAGTTTCTTTTCCAAGCCACAACCAAGCTTGGAATAATTATGCATCAGCTTATCGAATGCATAATTATTGATCACCTGCCCTATACCAAGCACCGTGTTAGGAGATTTTACAAAAGAATTCAGTCACTACCAAATATATTTAGGCAAGTGATTCAAAAATTGAAGAACCAAAATGAGATTGTCAAAAATATTATGTTAAATTGTAAAGCAAATATAGCTTCTACAGTATTCAGAAGATAGCTTTTTATTTTATAGATTAATTTTAGACCATATGAGAACAACATTAATAACATGTATGTATACAACATTTTCCCCCTATATTTTATCGTATTGCTTTTTCCTAGAAGGCGTAGAATAGCAATACATCTAACATGTTTTACTTTTTTAGTGCTTCTATAAGCTTGAATGCAGTTTGTGTTAAGATGGTGTCCTCATTTTAGAAGTAATTTAACTTAGCCCGAAAGAGGAAATACGTGGTTTGTGTCCATGTGATATTTTAGAGACAGAGAAAAGATTAAAGTGGATTGTGTGGGGATCACAGTATTTGCCCAATGTTACCAAATCTTTCTTGAGCAGTTTTGAGTCAGTTGTTTGCTTAGGTAATGAGCAGAAATTTACACAGAGCCGTGATACTCACTGGAAGCAACAGTGCCTGCTTTTGCTAATCTAGCTGGGGGAATTCACAGGCATTGTGTGTGCACACTCATGGGATGGCTGGACAATTGAAGGCAAGGGGTACATTATATTAAGCAAAATGATTTCAATATGCTGATTACATATGGTTGGAAGGACTAGGCTTATTTTTGGCATCTTCACCATTTTTATAGTTGTCCACGAGACCCGAATCTTCGGGAGCTCTCATTCAGGCTCATTGCTGCAGCCACATTGCTAGTTGAATGAGTTTTCTAAAATGTTACTGATACCAGGAGGTGGGTAGAGGGATTCCCTGGCTTCCAGGAATTTGGAGATAATCGTTTGGGATAATTTATGTGCTGTATTCTTGCTGGTTCAAGTGTTGAGCAAACTTGAGTTAATTAGAAACAAATAATTCCTTTGCATTTCACTTTAAAGTGTCAACAGCATGAACTATTTGATGTGAACTTTCAATTTTTACTGACTTCTTGTTCTCTCGTTTTTCACATTTGTTTGGTACTGTGTGTTATCTATTGTAAATACCAAATGTATTTAGGCAAGTGGTTCAAGAATTGAAGAGCCAGAATGAAATTATCAAAACCATTATCCTATAATGTACAGTGAGTAAAACTTCCAAAGTACTCAGGGCATAACCTTTTGTCTTACAAATTAATTTTTTTGTGGTGGTAAAATATATATAACAAAATTTACCATTTTAATCATTGTTAGGTGTACACTTTATACAGATTATTCTTTAATTACTTTATAGATTATTATGCTCCTCATGTAAAAAGATAATTTAAAAGTATCCATATTACAAATATATTTGAATGAACACATAGATTACATTGATTTAAGTGCAAGAAAAAATATTTTGAGTTATGTATTTGATCAGATGAAGGGATAATATTAAATGGCATATTAAGATCTCATGCATTAAATATCACACCTGGATTTACTAAAAATTATTGAAAGTGGATTGGTAATATCTTCAGTGCAAGTTTAAAAGTATTTCAGGGTTTCAAAGTAGTATGTATTTGAAAAATCTGAAAACAATATACGTAAGTTTCAAAATTTAGTATTGAATTTAAAAAGGCAGGGCTCCTGGACAAATTTTAGCACCTAAAGAATTGATTTACTACTTCTTGGAAAAGTACTTTCTGAGCATAATTCTGAGCATACTGATTGACAAGTATGGAAAATGTATTCTGAGCTTTTTGGTATGTCACATAAATGAATAAAACTTTTTGGATTCCTGGTTACTGGGTGGTGCTAGAAACTTGAGAGCATTTGTATTTAATGAGAATTTCTAGATATTTGCCATTCAGTTGGAAATTGGGTGCTAGATTGGGCATGAATGAGATTTCGTGCAAACCCGGGAATGTATTCATCACCAATTCTGCCCTCGAATCTGGTAGGCACAATGGCATTTGGAAAATAGGGGTCACTACTGAGGTCACTTGCTGATTTGTTTCATACCAGCTGAGTCAGTCTTTGGCCAGCCCCCACAAGAAAGGCAACTGGATATGCCAAAATGCCTCTAAACATTGAGATGTGTGCTGTGTGCATTTTTTTGGGAGGGGAAGTGGGAGCAGGAGTCACAGGGCACATTTTTATCTTAATTTCTTCTTGTGATTGATTTTTTTCCCTTCAAGGAAGAATTTATAACTTGATATCATTTATACCTATTGAGCACCTGAAAAGTTTGTAGTATCTTGATTGTGCCCTGATTTGTGATTTTTGTCAACAAATGGGCACTTTGCTTCCCACATCATGTGTAGGGATATGATGGGCTTGTGACCAGAATTTCATGCTGTTAAGGCTGTGATTCTTTTTATGCTTCCAAGTACCTTTCATGGGTACAGTCAATGACATTTTCCGTTTTTTTCTATCTGTAGTGGAGATAGTGGACCCAGTGGATATCTATCTCAACCTCCTTCGGGCCATCTTTGACTTTCATGCCATCAAGAGTTTGCTGACTGGGCCCAGCCAACTGAAGATTCGTGTTGACGCAATGCATGGAGGTAAGCTTGTGATTTTCTCCAAATCAGTGGGCAGGAAATATTGAGACCTCTACGCCTGTTGGGTTTCAGAGGTTAAGAGGAAAGTTGGATTCATAGATATTCACACAACATGTGTATGTTCAGATATTTGGAATGCTCTGGAAAACTTCAGGACCCTTATTTCTGTCTTTGGATGTACATGAAAACAAAAGTTCAACAAACGAGTTTGAGGCTATGCATGTTCAAGTGTGGAGTATGGTAAAACTGTTATTTATTTGATCATATGCATGGCATAGTTTAAACAGTCAAATAAATAGTTCAAGATTTATTATGAAAAAAAATCTGTACCCAAATCCTGTCTTCCCCCAATTTGTTACCTTCCAGAGTTAAAGTTTTTCAATTTTTCATCTGTTTCTTTTTTGTATTTATCTCCCTATCATCAAATATTATGAATATACAGACCCTTGTTGATTTTTCAGTTATGAGCGTTACTGAATTCATACTATGGGAACTGGAGCTGCAGCTCTTTTTCACCCTCTCCACCCACCACCCACCTCTCCACCCACCCTTTCCACCCACCAGTTAGGGAATTCTAGCATGCTTCCCTAATTATATCATCAGTTTGGTAAGATCATTATCTAGTGTTTACAGTACCACAACACTGCTGAGCCATGCAATATGCTACAATTATATTTCCTTTACAGTACAACTTTTTGATTTCCTTGGAAACGGCAATTATCTTGTTTTCTCATTGCTTGCTTTTAATCAAGTATATTTACCACTCTTAATCCTCAAGCTCTCCCCCAGTGTCTAAATCTTCGTTCACTTCATTTTCCTGGAGACTTTCATCTGCCCCACTCTGCACTGGTTGCTCTCTGAGCATGCCGTCATCGTGAAATCTCCCTTTATCACCATGGTAGTAATTCTTTTTACACATCTCTTATGTTAAATGTCCTGTTCCCTGGTGTCTTTGTCTGGCACCTTGATAAACTTGTGCATTTTGGAGGAACACATTCTCCAGGAACTCAGGGAGAGAAAGCTCATAGTAGGTAAATATTTTGTGTGTTGTATATCTGAAAAGGCCTTTTATTCTACACCTGCTCTTGATTAATATTTGACTGATATGGAAACCTAAGTTGGATATTATTTTTCCTCAGAAGTTTGAGGGCATTGCTCTACTGTGTTATAGCTATTATATTAAACTTGAGAAATCCAGTGCGATTTTGATTTTTAATCCATTGTCTTTCCTTTTTCTTCTCTGGAAGTTTTTAGGAGCTTTGACTTATCTTCAGTGTTTCTCTGTTTTACAATAATGGATCTTAGAGTGGGACTCTATCTTTATTATGTTGGACACCTGATGGACCCTTTCAGTCTGAACACCTGTGCCCTTTGATTCTGGAAAAGTTTTTGAATTAGTATTTAGTAACCATTCTGGTTATTGTTACTACTGAATTGATCCTTTAATTATTCTATTTCCCCTTCTCCTGTGCAGTTTTTCATCTCTTTATTTTGTTCTACTTTCTGGGAAATTTCCTTGACTTTATCTTCCATTCCTTTAGTTCTACCATTGTATTTTTAATTTCCCAAAACTTTTGTTTGTGTTTTCCAAAGATTCTCTCTTGTAAAAACGCATCGTAGTTGTATTTCATGGATACCATATCTTTCTAAACTTAGGTTTACTGAGGTATAATTTATAAACAGTAAAACTCACTCCTGGTAGGTATACAGTTTGATAAGATTTGACCAACATACACAGTCATGTAACCACTATCACGATCAAGATTGAATATTTCCATCACCCCTAAGAGTTTTTTGCAGCCCTTTGTAGTCAAACCTCACCGCTTATCCCCAGCCCCTGGCAACCACTCATCTGCTTTCTGCCGCCGTAGTTTTGCATTTTCCGGAAAGTTATATAAATGGAAGCATACAATATGTCACCTTTTGCTTCAAGCTTCTTTTACTCAGCATAATAATTTTGATATACGTTCTTAGTGTTGCATGTATCAGTGGTTGTTCCTTTTACTGCTGAGTACAATTTTATTGTGTTGTCGATATACCACAATTTGTTTATCCATTCACTGGTTAATGAAAATTAGGTTTCTTTTTCTTCTAGTTGTTCGCTATTATAAAGAAAGATACTGTGAACATTCGTGAACAAGTCTCTCTGTTTTCATTTGTCTTGAGTAAACAGCTAGGAATGGGATTGCTGAGTCATATGATACGTGTGTTTACCTTTATAAGAATGGCCAAATCATTTTCCAAAATACCTATTCCATTCTCTCTTGTAAAAACGCATCCTAGTTATATTTCATGGATACCATATCTTGAAATGTATGGCATAGGCAATGTATGAGGGCTCCAGTTTATCTTTATCTTCACCAATACTTGGTACTGTCAGTCTTTTCCATTTTAGCCATTCTACTCTATCTTGTTAATCTCTATTGGGATATTACTGATATATTTTAAAAAGTTTTCTTCTCCCTGTATAATTTTTGTTTCCTCCAGGTTTCTCTTTACTTTTTGTTTATTTTCATCTCATCTCAAATACATTCTTCAAAATTTTGGTGATCCTTGGCTTTCTGGCATATTTAAGAATAAGGCACTAAAAATCTGCTGGGATCTCTGAGCCTCCTGTGGGTCTTCTCCATGGGCCTTACTCTAAGGGCTTCTGGCTAGGCTGTTCTGTTCTTTCTTGTTGGGCTGATCATATTCCTCAGGAAAAGAACTTTCAGGTTCTTGCCTTAGCATTGATCTGGCCTACAGGGAAGACAGCTTTGCTTTTTTTCCAAAGAGTATGAGCAGTGTTTCTGGGTTTCAGCCTCATTGCCTGGTTTATACTGTATGTCCATCTTTGAATCAATTGCTCTGGCTAGGAGATGGAGGATGCTGATTGGGCAGACCTAGGTCACCTCCTTAGCCTTGGGGAGGTGGGATTTAGCCATACCCAGACCCCATAAACTGAGATGAGGAAGGGAGTTTTTCTCCAATAGGAATCCCAAATGCTGTATCCAGAGGAAGAGGAAATGTGTGCTGGGCAGGCACAATCAAGAGATGTTTGCTATTGGAGGATTGTGTGTTGTATTGGTGGAAAATAAGTGGAAAGCAATATCTTTCAGATATTTCAGCTAGGAGGATTACATGCTGTTCCCCAAATGTGCCTTATGTTCTACCTCAGGCTCTGTTCCCTTGCTCATAATGTTCCTTCTGTTTAGATGGGCTTCCCACTCCAAACCCAAACCCTTGCCAACTTTATATTATTCCTTCAAGTTCCACCAGAAATGCTGCTTCTTCCTTGAAGCCTTATGTATGGTTATTGCTTCTCTGAAGCCATTGAATATAATTATTTCATCAATGTGCATTGTTTAGTCTTACCACTGCAGTCATTCATCTGCAGCTTTGACTCATGCCACTACTGGATTACAAGCCCAAGAATGTAGAAACCGTGTGCTTTGCATCCCTTCAACATGGTCCCTTCATTTCCTAGCAGAGCAGCTCAGTGTTACGTACTCCATCATGTTCATTGAACTGGAAAGTACTATTCCTTGGCATGTATTTTGGTAAAATGTGCTTGTTTTTATATGCTTCAGTGGTTTATAGTGTTTAATTATATACTTGGCAGAGTCCAAATGATTGCAGAAACAAAGAACATTGCTAGAGCCCTTTAATGCTTTTGCATATATTCAGTTAAAGCTCTTAATACATGAAAAGCAACAGGCAATGAATCATTATTACGTAGCTGATTTCTTTCTGGCAACCTTTGAGAAAAGTTTTGGGTGAAAAAATTTATATAACTGGATGATTGAATACATCTTCTGTATTCCAACCACAGTAACTGGCACATAGTAGATGCCCAATAAATAGTAGTTCAAGCAAATATTGTTCTATATTGTGTCTTTAAGAAGATTGTAAATTTGTATTTTTCTTCTGGGTTATTAAATGGTGTTTCCTATACTATTCAGAACAAAATACTCTGGGGAGAAGGTTCTGCAAATATTTAATATTGCTGTGTATCTATTTTTAGTTATGGGACCTTATGTGAGAAAAGTTCTGTGTGATGAGCTGGGGGCCCCAGCCAATTCTGCAATAAACTGTGTTCCCCTGGAAGACTTTGGAGGGCAGCATCCTGACCCAAACCTGACATATGCAACGACTCTTCTGGAAGCAATGAAAGGAGGAGAATATGGATTTGGAGCTGCATTTGATGCTGATGGGGTAAGTAGGAAAGCTCTCTGTCTGCTGACCCTTTGACCATATAATGAGCCATGAATTGGAAAGCAGAGAATTAATGAACACATCTGGAGCTAACATGTATGGGACATGTGTGCCCTAACTGGCTCTGCATCTGCCCTTCTGTTTAATGACTTAAGTATTGCAATTAAATAGCGATTACTTTTCTTAGTTCCAGATTTACATTATGGCATACAAAGGTTGTTTATTTAAAAATATATATTATTCAATAAATCTTTATTTATGGCTGGTGTTGTTGAAAGCACCAAGTTAAGAAATCAGCTATTTCTGCAAGAACCAGTGTTCTCTATTATGTTTGGGAGAAAGAAAGAATTAAGTATTTGGGGGCTTCTAAAGCTTGAGCCACATTTCAACAGGTGGAACATATTCCTGGTGTGTCAAGATTCTGGGCCCTTGGTACTCAGAGATTTAGAAGAATGTTTCCCATGCTCTCTGGCCTCATTCAAGTTGTTAGATTGTTAAATATAAGATGGCAGTGAAGTGGATTGTGATGATTATGGGAATGGGCTGCTAGCAGATGCTTCTGTCTGCTCATCTTTATGCATTCCTTCCTACAGGACCGTTATATGATCCTAGGCCAAAATGGCTTCTTTGTGAGCCCTTCTGACTCTCTGGCCATCATTGCTGCCAACCTCTCTTGCATTCCGTATTTCCGTCAGATGGGGGTCCGCGGGTTTGGGCGGAGTATGCCAACCAGCATGGCCCTCGACAGGTAAGCAAGGATGTCGCCGTCAAAAACTTTGTGGTAGACTTTGGCGTCGATGTCTCCTCTGTTGGTTGCTGGCGCTTATACTCCCCTGCACCATTTGGGAATGTGTTGAAAGCATGGGAACACGGTATAGTGTACTGGGTAGAAGCTGGAGAATCAGGCGGCCTGAGCTTAATTCTTGGTTCTGCCACTTACTAGCTGTGGGAATTTAGGAGACTTACTTAGTCTCTTTGCCTCAGTTTTCTTACCTGTAAAATGTGGATAATAATAGTGGTATCTTTATATGAATTGTCATGAAGTACAAATGAGGTGCTTCATGTACAACATTTAACACGGTGCCTGGTACATAGTAAATACTACATAAATGTTTAGCAACAAAACTTATTAACCTGAAAGTATGTATGTACAAGTGAGGGGAAAAAAGCATGGGTTTTGAGGTCAGATTATATTATGTTCAAATGCTAACTTATAGCCTTATTAGCACTGTACAAATAGAAAAATGATACTTCATAGGTTTATTGTAAGAATGAAACGAGACAGTGCATGGAAAATACCCAACAAGAGATTCACTCAGTAGGGCTCTAACTAACCCTATTAGGTTTCATTCTTCTTGCTCTATCCATGCCTCTTGTCTATTGCCCTATATTATAAAACACTGAATTTCAGAGTCTGACATTTTCAACCAGCACGTGTTATTATAGAAGCAGTATGTGTGCCTGGTGGAAAGTTAGAAAACACAAATAAGAAAATGTAAACATCATATCCCCTTCCTTGGGTTACCTATGTTAATAGAAAAACTTATGTTCCTTACTGTATCTCTTTCTACACATATACATTATACACATATAAATAAAATACATAATATAATATACATAATATATATATAATTTATGTGCCTGTGATAATACTGAAGACATCAAAAAGTACATTGCTTGTCACCTGCTTTTTCTTTTCCGTCAACAATTGCCAGCTACCAATTAATAAATTTTGGCCGGGCATGGCGACTCACACCTATAATCCTAGAGCTTTGAGTGGCTGAGGTGGGAGGATCACTTGAGTCCAGGAATTCAAGACCAGCCTGGGCAACAGAGCAAAACCTTGTGTCTACAAGAAATTTTCTTTAATCAAGCAGGTGTAGTGGCATGTTCCTGAAGTCCCACTCCAAATGTTGATCAGGATAGGAAGCAACCAGGACTTTCGTACATTGCAAACAAAAGTGTAGAACGGAAGACAGTTTGGCAGTTTCTTGTAAAATGGAGCCTACGTCTGACCAACATTCCATTCCTAAATATTTACCCAAAAATAATGGAGGTGTGTCCACAAAAGACCTGTATAATCATATACGTAGTTGCATGATTCATAATAGCTAATAACTGGAAACAGTACAAATGTCCATCAACAGGAGATTGCAAAAATAAATTGTGATATATTTATATATTCGTATACTACACAATAATAAGAAGGAATGAAATACTGACACATGCAGTGGGTGTGGATGAATATAAAAATATATTAAATTATAAAAAGCCAGTAACAAACAAATACATGATATATAATTCCATTTCTGTGAAGTTTCAGAACAGGTAAACATATATGTGGCAATAGAAATTATGACAGTCTTACCCTATGAGGGGAAGGAAGAAGGCACTGGGAAACATTCTGAGGTGATGGGAATGTTCTGTGTCTTAATCTGGGTGGTGGTTACATGGATGTACACACTTTTCAAAACTCATTGAATTGTACCCGTAAGATGCATTTCACTGTATATAAATTTTACCTTATGAATGAGTCAACACCATGAGAAAATAGCCACAAAATCCAGAAGATGAGATTCTATGGGACAAATTAGCTAGATATGATGACACATGCCTGTAATCCCAGCTACTTGGGAGGCTGAGGCAGGAAAATCGCTTGAACCCAGGAGGCAGAGGTTGCAGTGAGCCATTACCAGGCCATTGCACTCCAGGCTGGGCAACAAGAGAACAAGAGTGAAACTCTGTCTCAAAAAAAACAAAAAAACAAAAAACAAACACTGAAGGGCCATAACATGTGGTTCTAAATGAGATACTACATTGGGTAAACCATTCAAAAAAGACATTCTGGAGACACTGAGGGAAAATTTCAGTATGATCTTAGTTTCAGATGACATAAAAATTATTTATTTGTTTATTTTAGAGAAAGGGTCTCACTCTGTTGCCCAGGCTGGAGTCTAGTGGTACGATCATAGTTCAATATAACCTTCAACTGCTGGGCTCAAGCAATCCTCCCAGCTCAGCCTCCTGAGTAGCTAGGACTACACATGCGCCATCATACCCAGTTAATTTTAAAAACATTTTCTGTAGAAATGAGATCTTGCTATGTTGCCTGGGCTGGTCTCAAACTCCTGGCCTCAAGTGATCCCCCTGCTTCAGTCTCCCGAAGTGCTGGATTATGGGCATGAGCCACTGAACCCGGCTACTTATCTTCTTATTAGTATCTCTTGATGAGCAGAAGTTTTAAATTTTGATGAAGTCCAGTTTACTGTTTCTTATAATTAATGGATTATATGATTATTATATATGTCTTTGTCAACTACAAGAAACTTTGGTGACTCTAAGGTCAGAGAGATATTGTCTCTATATTTTCTTCTAGAGTCATTGCAGTTTTAACTTTTACATTTGTGTCTGGAATGATTTTGAATTAATTTTTGAGCATGGTATAAGGTAGGGGTCGAGGTTCACTTATTTCCCTTATCCGGTTTTTCCAATCGCATTTTTAAAAAAGAGTTTTCTTTCCCCTGAATAGCCTTGGTATCATTATTAAAAATCTGTTGATCATATGTATGTAGATCTATTTCAGGATTCTCTATTCTATACCACTGATCTGTCTGTTGATTCGTATGTAAATATTACACTGAAATTAGGTGAGCTTCCCAACATGTTTTTCTTCTTTGTCATATTAAAGGGAAATTATATATTCTAGGTCCTCTGCGTTTTATTTCATTTTAGAACCAACATCTCAATTTCTACCACAGCCTACTGGGATTTTGATTGGGATTACGTTGAATCTATAGAGGCATTTGGGGAAAATAGTATTTTAATAATCTTGAGTCTTCCAATCCATGAATGTGGTATATCTCTCTATTTAGGTTTTCTTTAATTTCTCTTACATGTATTTCATAATTTTTAATGTAGAGATCTTATACAATTTTTGTTAAATTTATTTCTGAGTACTTTATTTTGACGCTATTATAAATGTTTTATGAATTTAATTTCCAATTATTTGCTGCTAGTATTTTTTTGTAAATTGACCTGTATTCTTCACTAGAGGGGAGAAGAATCACCTACCTTTTGGATGCCTCCCACTCTACTTGTCTCCCTGAGGTGATATGGACCTCAAGTCCATGATGGTGAACTAAACTCAGTTTAAAATTCTTGCCTAGCAGCACCAAAGAGTGGTATGTGATTCCATGTTTTCTCCAATTTACCTTTGGCTACACCCTTCCTTAAAAAAAAAAAGACTCCATAGAATTGTAGGGAACAAAGCAAAAATGGGACCATTTCTAGAAATTAAGAACTCAGAGTCATATAGGATCCTGAGTGATATGTAGGGTATTTAATACTATGGGAGTATATTTAACCCTTCCACTTATACAGAATCTTATAATTTAGAAATAATTTGTAACATATCATCTCACTTGATCTTTGCAATAATTTTGTGAGGTAACTGAGATAGGCATTACTCTCCTCATATTAAAGATGTTGAACCAATGATCAGAGAGCTTAAGTGACTTGTACAAGGTCACACAGTGAATTAGAAATCGACTCAGGATTTGAAACCAGGTCTTCTGATAATAGGGTACTACTGTATTTGCCCAGTAACTATAATTGGATCAAAAGAGTTCCTGGCAAACCAATTGAGAATATTGTCCCCTGTGGGCTAGCAAATAACTTTCCAGCCTCCTAGGGGAGGCTGGTTTTACTCTGACAACAAAAACCATTTGTCCTTGTTTCTTGTGGAAATTTCCTAGTAGTTCTTGATTTCACTTTACTCCCTCTTCTCAATAAATCTCTGTTTCAGTCAGAAACCAGAGGCCTTGCTTAGAAATTTCACAAAGGACCTTTTCTGATATGTAAGTGACCATTTAAAAGGATTATTCATGCTTGCTGGTTGGGATTCAGAATTCTGTGGGGCTCTGACGTGGCGATTTGTTCTGGGTATTTGATCTGTTGTGTAGGTCTCAGGTGGATTCTCATGATGGACACTTTATAAGCTTCTTTCTTCCTAGGTAAAATCAATGCAGCTTCAAAATTTTGACGTTGATAGTGGTTTCCCATTTAGCTTATTTTTTTAAAATTAGTAAAATTATAGGAATGTGCCCATAAATGCCAGGCCCTGGAAGAATAACAACTGAGGACACAGTTGAGACCCATTAAATGACACACTCGCCTAAACTCCTGGGATTCCAGAATAAGGGGAGGCCTGTACCCTTGAGGCTGATGAATTATTCAGACAAACTTTGGTTGTTCACAGATAATTGTGGTTCCCCAAGGGAAGATTTTCAGTGTCTTTAATTTCTACTCTTACAGTGTCACTAAAACAAGGATTCCATTTAGCCCAGAATAATACAGTTTCAGCCTTGAAAATGGCATTCTTTCGGGGCTTTGTCATTCTGAATGTGTCTGATTTGTGGTTGCAGATGAATCTGTGTTGCTGAAACATTTTGGTTTAAATGATTTCAGAAGTAAAACACATTGAAAGTATGTTCATGGCCTGAGGTCCGTCTCCACCCCATGTAGAGGTATTAAATAATCCTTTGTGTCATCATCCTTCAATAATATTTATGAAGCACCCATCTGTGCTTGGGGCTGTGCCGAATTCTGTGCAAAACAAAGCAAACACACAGAGACTCAAGCCCTATTCACTAGACATATTTACAATCTCAAACAAGGCTAGCATCCTTGAATACATCCCAAGAAGCCAGAACTAAAAAGTATGTTTTGACTATGAAAAAAGCCATCCAAGGTCCACCACCCATAAACAGGGCGGTGAATGGATTAGTGCTCATCTACCCTCCATTTGCTCTTATGCCACCCCTATGGTTCACCATTTATCCACCCAAGAAATATTTATTAAGGACCTCCTATGTCCTAGACATGGTCCCCATGGCAGTGCTTTCAGTCTAATGGGGAAGACAAAGAATAACTCATAAGGAAAACATACAGGAACACAAATTCTAACACAGGCTAGTGGAAATGAACTTGGTGCAGTACTCATTGGTGGGTATGGAGCATCTTGCTTAGATAAGAGATCCAGGGAAGGACTCTTGGAGGAGATTAGGCATAGGACCAAAGATCAGAAACGGGAATCTGGACCTGACTGTGATGCTGGGATTAGAAATGACACCCACACATGTGAAAACACTTATTTCTCAGAATGTAGTCTACAGCTATTTGTTGCCAATCCCCAATCTAAAATACGTACTGTAGCTTTATCTTGAACATACTCAGCTGATCGTTGGAATCCAGACAGTGTTAATCCTGCAAGTATGCAAGTATCTACTGATCTCTGGTGACCTTGATTCTTACCGTGTCCTTTAGATCTGTGCTGTTTCATCTCCCAGGTCAGTCATGATGGATGACAGTGGTGGAAGAGATAGTGATGTGAGCTTATATCTAATTACTCGGTCTCCCATACGTTGCTTCTGCTATAGAATGATGGGAATTATTTTGCTTTAGCAGATAAATATGTTCAAATGTAACTTATATTAACATAAAAGAAAAAAAGAAGAAAGCCCTTTATCCTGTAAGTTATTGCCCTGAAACTCTATATAGCTGATTCAGTTAGGATCAAGGCAGGAAAGAGATGGCACCCTCAAAAAGGGCTTACTAAAGAGAATTTAGTAATTGTAACTTAATAACCTGGTCTAAGAAATGGATGAGGTTAAGGAAACCAAAAAATGCAAGAAGGAATGGGGAGGTACCTTAGAGTCAGCAATAGCAGGAAGCTGTTAACACCCCTAGGACTAAGAAGGGTCCAGGGCAGAGGTCAGGGTGACCACAGCCTAGTGAGGTCTGGAGTTGTGAAAAGTGGGCTGTCAGACAAGAGCTGAACTTGTCAGGGGGGAGAAATGCCCCAACTTGTCTCTTCTCACCCTCCACCCTCCTGCTGGTGCCTCCTATAACCAAACCGCACTGGAAGCCAGAGGGCAGCCTATGGAGTTCTGCCTCCTGGGGAAGAGAACAGGGCATTTGATGAAGTGGGGACTTTGGGGTAGAAGGGGACAAAAAGCCACCAGCATAAATGACACAATGGCCCATCTTTTTGCTAATTTCTACTTGCTTATCTCCTAGTCTCATTCTCTTCCCTCTTTTTTGGACCTCAGGCATAGAGAGTCGAGTTAATCACACGTATCATTGAACAATCCTTTAATAATTGCTCTGATTGAAGGCTCATTTCTTACTACTTTAAAAAAGATAATGCATTTCTTTTTTCTCTGTTTGACTGCCCCACCATAGATAACCACAAAAAAAATGTGTTTATTGGGTTTTGTGTATATATTTTTTGCATATATTTTTACTTAATGTGACTAGTACTATATAAGAGATTGTATTTGATTTCTTACCTTTTTTTCCACTAAAGACCACACTTTAAGATCCCCTTGATGGCTGTACATCCATCTAGGGTGTTGCTTCTAACTGCTGCTTATTTGTCCATGAGTGCATCCATGATATTTTGCCTCTTGATTCCCTCAGCAATGAACACTCAGACTGCTTCTCACTTCCTATCACAGTGCATACTGCTGCACAGGCACCCTGCGGATATGTGTGAGAATCTCTTTAACACGTGTATTCAGAAGCAGAATTGTTGGGCCAGAGGGGGTGTCTATAGTTAATTTAGTCAATTTTGACCAAATACTGTCAGATTGTACTCCAGAATGCCCATCTCTTGCCTGCTTCTCCAACCAGTCTCTAAGTTCCTGCATCTTCAAATCCAGGCCAACACTTTATGTTGTCTAACTTTCTAATTTTTATCCAGTAGACTAGAGAAAGCATAACATACCACTGCAATTTTAATTTTTCATGTCTCACATTACTAATGAGCTTGAGCATCTCTTCATATGCTTGAGAAATTTGGGAGTTTCTTTTTCTATTAATTGCCTATTCCTGTCCTTTGACCATTTTTTTTTTTTTCTATTTAGGGTTCTTCTTTTTAGTCTGATGAATTTGCAGAAGTTCCTTGGATGATCTAGATACTAGACCCATTGTCAGTTTTAGGCACTTCTAATTTTCATCTTTTATCTTTAGACAAAATTTTACTCCTGAGTTCCATAGCCAAATTGATATCAGTAGATAGATCTGTTATAGACAACTCAAATTTAACATGTATAAATAGCAACTTTCCTAATTTTTCCTGAAAATTGGTTTTCCTGTGTTTAGTCTCTGCATGAGTCACCTATTATCTAAATAATAAACCTTGGAATAATCCCTCATTCCAGATGTACCACTAATCACTGGGTTTTGTTAGAGGGATCCTTTAAATGTTTTTAAATCATTATTTCTTCTCCATTCCTACTTTTCCTTTTCTACTTTAGGTTCTCATTATCTTTTGCTTGGACTATTGTAATAGTCAATAAACTGTTCCCACTTCCTCTAGACTTCCTCTTCTTCATTTCCTCTTCTATACTGTCCCAATGGCAGTTGTTCTAAAGCAGAAAGTCGTGCATTTTCTTCCCTTGTTTAAAATGGGTTGGTGGGCTTTGAATGCCTGCAGGAGATTCCATCTCTTGATTATACAACATGCATAATCTCCTGATTATATAACACGCAAAATCTCCTGATTATAAACACTTCATTCCTGCAGACATTCTTATCCTACACTCTAAACATGTCATGCTGCTTACAGTTCCCCAAATTCGATGCCCTCACATTTCTGTGCCTTTGCATGCACTTCTGTCCCTGAAATGTATTCCCTTTGCCCCACCTCATTCCATTTTGTTCTTCTTTATCTTTTATGGCTTGAGTCAAGCATCCCCTTCTCAGTAAGTCCTTTGATACCATGTTCCCTCCACCCCAATGGATATTTCGAAAAGTTAACTACTATGAGCTATCAACATGCTTCTTTTGACTTTTGTACAAAGAGACATTTCGTGATACTATCTGTTGATTGCAAAGAAAAATGTACCAGAATAATAAGAAGAAAATGAATGGTGCATAATGACCCAATCTCCTTTGGGTATAATAAAACTATGCCTGATTTGTGGTTTTCATTTACATTTAGGTGAGTTTGTAATGACTTGGATTTTTAGTAATGATATGTGGGTACTGACGCTCTTAGCAAATACAGCTTAATCAATGTGAGATGAAAGGAAGCAACTGCATTGTAGTTATTTCCTAGTCGATAATGGAAAGCTTCCCACAGCCTGAACATAAGCACAAGGTTGTTTATTCCTTGCCCTGGCAAATTGAATGAGGACTGGATTCATTACCAAGGCATTTATAAGACGCATAACGTGGCCTTCCTTTATGGTTTGTGTGTTGACCTACTGGAAAGGATGCTGAGACTGGTTCCAGTCTGTAATTGTGTGTTTCTAAGAGTGGGTGTCTAATGGGAAAGTGATCTCAGGCCTGTAGTTAGTAAAGAGCATTTATGTATTAAGTGGCTAGAGTGAGAGGAATAAGTTGTTAACACTTAAGACTATAAACTGTAGGAGATTTGGAGATAGTGGCTAAATCCTCTTGGAAATGCTGGATACATCAACTTTTATTCAATTTTTATGAGCCATCTTGGGTTTCTGCTATCTGAGTTAGTCAGAAAAACACTTAGATGAATGTTAAGTAACCCAAGTGCTAAAATATATAGTCGTCATCACTCTCCCATGAGAACTGAAAGACGAACCTTTTTTGGAAGTCAGCTCTCTTTTATCTGCTGTGTTTGTGAGGACTCTTTGACACTCAGATTCTGTCTCGGGAAGGGCATTGTCATGGTTTAGGGTGTCCAGCAGCCTATTTTCAGCCCTCCCACTGATGTGGCCCTTCTTGGTCTAAACAAGTCACTTTGACCAGTGGTGGATGAATCCAATACTGAAAGAAGCTCCTTAGAATCGCCCTGTCTGATTAGGGATTCAAGGCTACTTTAAACTGGGGTTTCATTGCCATCCAGTTTCAGTGCCACCCAGTCTCAAACATGTGGCGTGCTGTTGTTCTCCAATGGGACCATTAACTTCATGGAATGCCTTTGTAATCTCAATTTTGGTCTTCGCAGGCTCCATTTGGTTCAATAACCTCTCTCTTTTACTCCTTGTGACTTAAAATATTTACTCAATTTAAAAATCAATCCCATTGATTACTGCAAAGAGGCATGAGGTATATGTTTTGAGCTGATAAAAATGTTCCATATCTTGATTACAGTGGTAGTTACACAGCTATATATATGTGTGTGTGTGTGTGTGTGTGTGTGTGTGTGTGTATTTGTCAAGGCTCATGAAACTGTACACTTAGAAGTGATGAATTTTGACTGGGCACGGTGGCTCATGCCTGTAATCCCAGCACTTTGGGAGGCTGAGGCAGGTGGATCACTTGAGGTCAGGAGTTCAAGACCAGCCTGGTTAACATGGTGAAGCCCCTGTCTCTACTAGAAATGCAAAAATTAACTGGGTGTGGTGGCGCAGGCTTGTAATCCCAGCTACTTGGGAGGCTGAGGCATGAGAATCGCTTAAACCTGGGAGGCAGAGCTTGCAATGAGCCGAGATCCTGCCACTGCACTCCAGCCTGGGCAACAGAGTGAGACTCCTTCTCAAAAAATAAAGAAGTAATGGATTTTATTTTATATAAACTATACCTTGATAAAGGTGATAAAAATAATCAAACTCTATTTATTTAAAAATAAAACAAAGCATCTCTCTTGGAACTCCTTTTCTGACTAGGGGCAAGAATCATTGCTCTCTTTGAATGACTCTAGTTCCCAGCATAGAGGTTTGTATTTACCAGACCACCAATAAACGTTGGTTAGGTTCAGGGGAGTTGAGTTGTCTCTGGAATTACTGTCTACTGCTTTCTTTTTTGTTTGAACCAGGACATAAATATATGGCCTGCAATCTTGTCTTTGGAAAAGACATAACTTACAGAGTTGGAGGTTCTCAGATATCAGTCATTAGTCAAATTTATTGGTGATGCAAAAGATATAAGGAAGGTAGTTTAGCCCGGCCTAACTCTCAATCATATGCTTTGTCAAGCCACCAGAGAAGTTTGGTGCTTGACAACGTTTTAAAATGAAGGAAGATAATGGTAAGTCATCTTAGGCCTGAAGGTATTTCTGGAGTGAAAGAGCATTGCAGTTCTTATGTGTGCTTTATATTTCAAAATGTATTTTGTAGCTCTCCCCACCAAAAAAGTTTTAAAATGGATTTTAGCTTCAACTTTCTAGGGTAGTGTTGAGCTGGGTCTATTGAAATAGTGCTTAAATGCTTGCTAAATGTCACTGATTTCACTTTACCTGTCATGCTGAGGGAAAGATAGTATGGTAAGATAGATGTACAGGGTGAATCAAGATGCTGCCTGAAAGTTTTGTGTGCTCAGGTAGGCATTTTTATTTACAAGTGAACTCTATTACAGCAGAGATCCCCAACCCCAGGCCACATAGCAGGTGAGTGAGCATTACTGCGTGAGCGCCATCTCCTGTCAGATCGGAGGCAGCATTAGATTCTGATAGGAGAGCAAATCCTACTGTGAACTGTGCATGTGAGGAGTCTAGGTTGCATGCTCCTTATGAGAATCTAATACCTGATGATCTGTCACTGTCTCCCATCATCTCCAGATGGGAACCATCTAGTTTCAGGAAAAAAAGCTCAGGGCTCCCGCTGATTCTACCTTATGGTGTGTTGTATAGTTATTTCAGTATATATTACAACGTAATAATAATAGAAATAAAGTGCACAATAAATGGAATGCTCTCAAATCATCCCCAAATCATCCCCCTCCCCCAGTCTGTGGAAAAATTGTCTTCCGTGAAACCAGTCCCTGGTGCCAAAAAGGTTGGGGACCGCTATGTTGTATGATATGTTGTTTGATTGTCGTACAGACCTTCAGAAGTATTTGAGGCAGGCACTATGACTGACATTGTATTTACAGAAAAATATGATGATGAGACGTTAAGTAATTGCCCAAGGTCACACAGAATAAATTAGTCAATACTGATACCAGATTATCTGGCTGAAGCCTCATAATCTCTTCACTATTCCTTATTTGTGAGGGCAGGAAAAGTTCTGACTATAGTTCGAGTGAAAGTCATTCTTGTGGGTTGGTGTGGGGGTAGGGGTGGGGGTAGGGAGAGAGACCTGTATTACCCCCAAGGTGGTAGATGACGTCAGATAAGCAGAATTAATTTCAACCCAATACGTCTGTAATTTTGACGTTGAACATCAGTACTGTTTAGTAAAACTCTGAAAGAAGCAGTCCTGCCTTTAACTTAAGACTTCCAGGAAAACGTTGACTGTAGTTCAAGGTAAGGTTGGAATTTTACATCTTTGCCTCAGAATCTGCTTGAAGATCATCAGCAGCAGCTGCACTAAAACTTATTTATTAGGCTTCAGCAGCTTTTCTCCCTTATATTCTGGGTAAAGTGGGTTAAGCATGTATGATTCCTTCTAGAGATTGTTTTGTTTTGTTTTGTTTTGTTTTGGAGATGTAGTCTTGCTATGTTGCCCAGGCTGGAGTGCAGTGGTGCAATCTCGGCTCACTGCAACCTCTGCCTCCTGGGTTCAAGCAATTCTCCTGCCTCAGCCTCCCGATTAGCTGGGATTACAGGCATGTGACACAATGCCTGGCTAATTTTTTTGTATTTTTACTAGAGACAGGGTTTTGCCATGTTGGCCAGGCTGGTTTTTAACTCCTGACCTCAAGTGATCCACCCACCTTGGCCTCCGAAAGTGCTGGGATTAGAGGTGTGAGCTACTGCGCCCAGCCTAAGTTTTAAATCTGAGATTGACAACACTGATGACCAGAAACATAAAAGATACCGATTAAGTACAATGAGATCCTCTAGTAAATAACGTGTTAGCGGTTGGATATGAGATGGCCAAGCCTAGGAAAAAATGAAAACAAATCTTGTCAGCCCTGTCTGTATGCCCTACACAGGTGAGGGTGGAATCCAGACCTGGGAATCCAGTCATCTCATCTCTGATCAGGTTTCTGCCTGATGATTAAATTTGTCATTTGGAGTTCCAAGTTCTTTTAGAGTCCTGATGGCATTGGTGGTTTATATTCTGGCATGAGGGAAAACTCCTTGTAAGTTGATGCCTGTATTTAAGAATGCAACATCCGCCGGGACTCACAGAGAGATCATATCACTTGGGATCTTTGTGCAGCCAATTAGAGAAAACTAGCTGAAATGGGGCCTAAATAGCAAAAGGAATGTGTTGGCCCACATAACTGAAGTAGATTGGCCTCAGGTGAACCGTGATCCGGCCGCTCATGTGATACTACCATTTGACCTGGTATTCCCTCTTGTCTGCTCTGCCTTAGATGGTATCACTCTCATCCTTAGGCTCTGAGCCTCTGACTGTCTGGTCCAGGTAGTAAGTGTCTGCAGGATTTCTAGACCCCATGCTGTTACACCAGCTTGTCTATGAAGTTGGAAGACAAAGATTTTCTTTCCAAGAAGAAACTGGAAACATCATCTCAAGTCTTGACTTTGGTTGGGGTTTGTGCTTTCTCTGACTCATTGATTCTCTGGGGCTATAGAGGATGGGATAGACTGACAGTCTTAAGCCTCCTTCCCCTCATTAGGTAGAGCTAGGAGGAGGGTCATTCTGTCCCACACCAAGTGACTGAGAATGGATACATTTGTCCTCCAAAGCAAGATCTTTCTTTTTTCCTTCCAGAAAGAGTAACTGCAGTAATTAGGACCCAGTTGATGGCAAAGGGGTATGATCTAGGTGAGTCCATTGGGGTGCAGTTCTGGAGGGGGAATTCAGGACCTTCTTACCTCCTCCTACCCCTGCAAATACTCTGAGACTCACTAATAACTGACAGTGGTATTCAAATTGGAACAGTGGTTCTTGCCTCTGACCTTTGCATGTGCTCAAGTTGTCATCTGTCCTTCTTTCTCATCCTCTCCTCTTTATCCCTTTCTTCCTTCTTCCCACCCTTTCCCTCCATCTCTATTCATCCCTCCTTCCCTTCCCTTCTCCTTCCCTTCTCCTTCCTTCCTCCCTCCCTCCCCCCCTCCCTCCCTCCCCCCTCCCTCCCCCCTCCTTCCTTCCTTCCTTCCTTCCTTCCTTCCTTCCTTCCTTCTTTCTTTTCTTATCTTCCCTTCTTCCTCACCTTGCCTACCTCTCACATTTCCATTTTCCAAATAACCTTTTTTAGCCCCTTTTGTGTGCCAAGCACACTGCGTGGTACCGGATATTCCTGATGCAGCTCATCTTCCCTTCCACGTTCCCTTTTCCTTTAGCAAACTTCACTGCCAACAAAATGTGTTAATAGCTCTGTGTAAGGTGTTCTGCTAGATTCAGGGAGGTCCATGGCTTCAGTGTGAATCTCAAGGATAGAGCTGGGGAGTGTTTTTAAATCATGATGACATTGTTCATAAAGATTGTCTCACACAGATTCTCCTACCTATATTTTGGGGTAGGAGGGAGAGAGAGGGAATGTAGTTTAAGAAAAGCAAGCATTTATGTCTGCCAGTGTACTCAAATGAGCTCATGTACGAAGTGGGACTTGGAACTCGCTGACCTTTATTGGCCTCTGCATTCAGACTACCTGGGGTTGAATTCTAACTCCTCTGCCTTCTGACTTTATGACCTTGGGCTGTTTACCTAACTTCTCAGGGTGTCTTAGTCTATTTTTGGTTTCTTATAACAGAATACCTGAAACTTGGTAATTTATGAAGCAAAAGAATTCATTTCTTACAGTTATGGAGGCTGAGAAGTCCAAGGTCCAGGGGCATAACAGGTGAGAGCGTTCTTGCTGGCAAGGACTCTGCAGAATCCGAAGGTAGCATAGGGGGTGAGGGGGCCGAGCATGCTAGCTCACATCTCTCTTTCTCCTCTTATAAAGCCATCAGACCCACTCCCATGGTAACTCATTAATCCACTAATCCATGAATAAGTTAATCCATTCATGAGGTCAGAGTCCTCATGACCCAATCCCTTCTTAAAGCCCCCACCTCTTGATACTGCCACACTAGGGATGAAGTTTCAACAGAAATTTTGAAGGGGTTAAACATTCAAACCATAGCACAGGGTCTCGTACTGAGGATTAAATTAGGTAATGTATGTATATATATATATATATATAGAGTGCTTAGAGCAGTGCCAGTCCACGCTATGCGTTCAGTGAAGTTAGCTATTACTGTCATGGCGATGGGGCTTTATGGATAAGAGACTGAAGCATAGGCAGTGGATTCTCATGAGTAGTCTCCAACGCTTCCACATTAAGGACTAAATGTTGGCCAGTGGCTGTGCTCAGGCCCTGTCTTCCACATGTGGGTGCTAGTGAGGCAGGGGTGCTTTCTTGCTGTGTATATTCACATTTCAGAGCCCATCAGAGCTTCCAGAGGACTCTGTTGTGTGAACCTCATGTATCACTATTTTATAGTTTTTCAGATTACTTTGTAAATAATTATTGTTAATTTTCTTTAGCTTTTTAAAAATATGTATTAATATATTGAGCCTTTCAGTTAGTGACCTAGGAATAGACCTATGTTTTTTGGGGGTGGGGAAGGGGTGTGTCTGTTGCCTAGGCTGGAGGGCAGTGGCACAATCACAGCTCACTACAATGAACTTCCAGGCTCAAGTGATCCTCCCACCTCAGCCTCCCAAGTAGCTGGGAACACAGACATGCACCATCCTGCCTGGCTAATTTTTTATTTTTATTTTTTGTAGAGACAAGGTCTCACTACGCTGCCTAGGCTGGTCTCAAACTCCTGGACTCAAGCAATCCTCCTGCCTTGGCCTCTCAAAGTGCTGAGATTATAGGCATGAGCCACCATGCTCAGCCCCTATTGCCTTTTGATCCATACCTTTTGATTAATATCCTCTAAAACACATGAAAAGTCATTGTTCCCTCTGTTAGGTGCTTCCATAGAACACTTATAGGACTCTAGAAGTCCCATCTCTTTAGAAAAACTATCTTTCTGGGAAAACACAGAGTTTCTTTTATAACACATCTGTGTCTCTGTATGCTGGCCAAAAGCCTCAAATCCCCAAACAGACCTGAAATGTTTACCCTACCACTACTTCTGATAATAGGGGTTTGACTTTGTATAGCCCACACATCCCATTAAAACATAGAATGTGATTTGTGTGCATATTGTAAGCATTTGTTCATTTTATAACCTGTTTAGTAGTTCAGCCAAAAGCTACAAAAGTGAAATAAGAGAAACATTCTGAGCAAAAGAATTGCTCTTTGATATACCTGTGCACCGGCATGAGAGGACAGAGGAGAGATTTGTGAAAGTGGACTTCTTTTTTGTTACTAATATAACACTGGCTACTTTTTTTAACAATTAACATCTCAACCCCAATTTATCATTATTATGGCTGTTTTTTTGCTTTTATAATGACTTCAGAAAAATTCATAACATCGTCTGGAGTCCCTTTATCTCCAAAGCCGTTAGTTAATTTCACTAGTACTCTAGGAAGAGTCTTGGGAAGTGAAAGGTGCACATTTCCCTCCAGATGGGGTTTCTTTACATGACTCTTAAAAGTCAGGTGGGTGTTAGGAGCATGAGAAATGTGAGAGTGAAGAAATGAGAAATGTGAGAGTGAAGAAATGTGAAATGTGAGATTTGGATGAGGTCGTTTGGATTTAAAGAGGAAATTTCCATCAAGGGCCAACTCCTAGAGGAGATCACAGAGCAGAGGCTGGTGTGTGGCTGCGGGTAGGCATGCCGTTGAGCCAAGGTGGGCTGACTCGAGGAAGAGCTCAAGCAGACGCTTTAGAACAAAGCAAAAAAATGTGAGTGTGTGACTGAGGTGGTACATCTGACTTTGCCACTGATTCTCATCACTTCTCAGGGCCTCGCTCTCCCCATCTAGAAGGGCTGGGATAGTGGCTGTTCTGCAAAGAGCCTCCAGGGGCCACACTGCATCTAGCTCATAGCTCTGCCTCCCTAGTAGGATGCAGCCCTTGTCCTCAGGGTTCCAGGCAGTGGGAGCTCCGGCCACCATGCCCATATTTAGGCAGCAACTAGAGAGAGGATGAAGAAGAAGGGCAAAGGACTACACCATCTTTTAAGGAGATTCATGGAAGTGGATGGGTGACCCTTTTGCATATATCCTATTGGCCAGGACTTAGTGATGTGGCCACATATAGCTCCAAGGGAAGTTGAGAAATGGAGTCTTCATTCTGAATGGCCACGAGCATGGCTAAAAACTAGGGGTTGTCTTATTAAGATAGAGGGGAATGAGAGTTATAGAGGGACAACTAGCTGCCTGTACTGTGGGTTTAGATGATGTCCTTAACATTCAGTGTAGAATATTGCAGTCTTTGAAGGTATAAAATATCTTTAATATTTAATTGCTATTTTTTTTCTTTAGACTAAAGAATTTAGGATGCTGACATAAACTATGATGATGATATTTTTGATGATGGTGATGAGGATGATGAGGAGGAGGAGGAGGAGGATGAGGAGGAGGAGAGGAGGAATATCTGCCAGAGAAAATACTCCAGGGTGTGGGATATAACAATTTACAACCCAATGAGAAAAGTATTTTTCCCATTTTACAAATAAGTAAATTGATGCTCAGAGTGGGCAAACCTCTGAGGCCAAACCAGGTCTTACCTATGGAGTCATGTTATAGCCACAAAGATTGGGAACAAGGTTTTTGGGAAGCATCGTGGCTCTCTGTTGCAAGAAACAAAAACTGAATTACAAATGACATAAACAATAAGGAAAAAGTTACATCTCGTATTAAAATGTCTAGAAAGGGCGCAGCAGAGGTGGGTAATTCATTGCCTCAGCAATGTCTTCAAGGAACCAGGTTCTATCATTCTCAGGATGTGGTCTTTGACCTTGATGAGATTTCCTCATGGAAAGGCCCCAGCAGTGCGAGCTATTACCCTCACATACGATGTGGTCTTATGGCAGAAAAGAGACTACCTACTGTTTATGTGTCTTTTTAAAGTCAGGGAAACTTTTCCAGAAGTCCTCCTGTGCCATATTTGTCCTATTTTGTGTAAATTCACCTTTGCTGAGGACTAGGTGCCTGAATAAAGTCATGATTCTCTTAATATGAAAAGCAGTGGGAATGATTTTGGGTGGACAACTGTCAACACCTCTAATTCATTCAGAGGTTATTTGCCCATTAGCCGGGTGTGCCTGTAGTCCCAACTACCCCAGAGGGTGAGGCTGGAGGATTGCTTGAGCCCAGGAGTTCAAGACCAGCCTGGGCAACATAGAGACATACAGAGACCCTATCTCTTTAAAAAGTATATATAAATATATATATTAAAAAAAAAAATATATATATATATACATACACACACATATGTAGTGTGTGTATGTATATAAATATATAATGTGTGTGTGTGTGTATATATATATATAGATAAGATTTTCCCAATATTTAAGGACAATATAGAATTCTAGAATTATGGATATTTCCCTAAAAATCTCATTACTTTTGGACGTCACTTGCTTACTACAACTTACTCACTTGCTTATCAATAAACATTTATTGAAAACCTTCTCTGGGTCAGATAGTGTATGAATAATGAAATTCATGCTTACTGTCAAAAAAATTTTATGATTTAGTGACAGAGTCAGATATCCTCAGCAACATTTTCAATACAATGCGTGGAATGCCGCAATAGAGGCAATGAGGATGCTTAGAGGAAACCACTTATGTTGGCCTGGGGAATCGGAACTTGTGACTGTAATAAAGCTTTCTTCTCTTAGATTATGAATGTTGCTCATAGGGAGCACTTAAATGAGCTCCCTAAGAACAGGGACCACAACTTCTTTGAGTGTAGTGCTTTGAATATAGTAGTTGATCAGTGTGGTGAGCAGACAAGCTAGCTTCCCTACCTTTGTGAATTCAAAGCCCAGGCTCTCTAACACCATACCTAGCACTTTGTTCCTCACAATGAATGGTTTGCTACAGAAGGCTTTCTCTTTTCTAATCTGCTTCTTGTCTGATTGTCATGCAACTTAAATGGGGTAATAAACATAAAGTAGTTAGCATAGAAGAAGCACTCAGTGGCTATTACCTGCTATTATTACTTTATAATGTAGTCTGCATTATTTTTCCTCCTTTATTTAAATCTTCAACTTTCCTGAATTGCTTACTGAAGAAAACGCTGTCTCTAAACATAACATTACTGGCAGCTGGAAGTGAAACTTACACATTACGCTTCATGGTATCTGAGAGTCATGAAGTTTACAAAGACATTTCTGGTCTTTTTCTGATAAATAACACATGCTAGTATTTCCTACATTCCCATTTACTCAGTGTTCCCTACTTCCTAAAGGAGGGAAAAGCGCCGTCGAACAGTTGTCAAATTTTCTCCACAAGCAGCTTGGTCTTCCTTAATGGATGAAATCACCCTTCGTTGATGGATCCATTTGCACAGGAACTTCTAGATCATCTCAGGGCTCACACTCTGGGTCCCACCTCCTGCTCTGCTACAAATAGTTAGGTATCTTTATGCATCAGTATCCAGCTGGCCATAGCGGCCCTGGGTCAGAAATTATATTTCCTCCAGTTGGCTAAAGAGACCATTTTCTTAATAGTTTCTTTCTTTTATAGGGCCATGTGCTGTATTCCAATTATGTACACATTCTGGAGCACAGTGTTGCAGAAAATGTTAATTGTTTAGAGATAATGGACCTAACAAATAGAATGGTGCGGTTAAGGAGAAATCCAGTTGCATGGAGGTCCTTGGTCTTCTGTGTGGCTTGAAGAGGTTGAGGATGCTGATGTGTTCTTTGGGAAGAGATTCACAGTTGACAGGAAACATCTGCTTCAATTTGGTCCAACATCAACAAGGTCGATGTGGTAGGAAACCTGTTGTTACCGTGTGAGTTCCATTTATCAAGCCAGGGCTTGGCCTGAAATCAGGGCTATTTGGACAGGTACCACAATGGGTCAAAATACGGACATAACAAAGCAGCATTACTTGAGAGTATCGTGCGGCTGTTTCTCTATTTAAAGGGAGTCATGTTCCTTCTATACCTGTCTGGCTATCTTCATTTCTTTCTATGTCTTTCTCTTTATGCTTTTCTTTCTCAGCACATTTCCATTCAGGGCCTCAATTATGAGTGTAACAGTCCTCACCCTAAATTCTGCCTCCGTATCCTCTCTCCTGCGTAAGAAAGGCTCCCAGTGATGGTGACTCTCAATGGAGGGGGATTCTCCCCAAGGGGTTCCCAAATATTTTCAGAAACAACTATGCAAGCACAGGCTCACACACGCTAGTACTCACCAAACCTTGGAGGTTATCCACTACGCCTAAGGTATACCTGCCTCTTCTGGTTAACCTTCAGAATCACTTACCTAGAATTAATTAAAGATGCTCTTTCCTTCAGGAAAACTGCCTTGGTTTTCATTATTTGGAAAAGTGAAGTTTGTATCTGACACTTAAAATATGCCTCTGGAGAACTCAAAGAATTCAAAGCATTCTCATATCAGTGCATCTGTGATACTAATCTTTTAGAAAATTATTACACTGCTAATAAAATGTGAAGTGTGGATTCATGCCACCGAGCTCGGGTTATTGCCTCCACTATTTCTGAAATGCTAGTGCCCATGATGTCCTGCTGCAGGAGCTCATCTCTTAAGAAAACAACACAGCCATATACAGAAAAAATAAGGTCCTTTTTCACCCATTCTGGTGTGGGGTAGATCAATCAATTAAAAGAAATTGCAAAGGCTATATGCTACGGTTTGGATGTTTGTCCTCTCCAAACCTCACGTTGAAATATGATTCCCAGTATTGAATGTGGGGCCTAATGGGAGGTGTTTGGATCATGAGGACAGATCCCTCATGAATAAATTAATTCCGTCTCTTGGAGGTGAGTTCTTACTCAGCTCCCACGAGAGCTGGTTGTCACAAAGAGCTGGTACCTCCTCACCTTCTTGCTTCCTCTCTTCATGTGATCTCTGCACATGCCAGCTCTCCTTCACCTTCTACCATGAGTGGACACAGCCTGAGGGCCTCACCAGAAGCTGAGGAGATGCTAGCACCAGGCTTCCTCTATAGCCTGCAGAACCATGAGCTAAATATACCTCTTTTCTTAGTAAATTACCCAGCCTCAGGTATTCCTTTATAGCCACACAAAATGGACTAAGACACCCTATCACTGGAGTCCACTCAGACTACCAGGTGAGATAAATCCAGGGGCTTCCAGGTTCTTTGTTCTTGATTCTGGCAATGGGTCCAAATAAAAGACAATGAAAGGATATACTGTTGGCTACTTTCATCTTCCTGCTTCCTACCTAATGACCTGAATACACACATGCTCCCGATGTCCGTCTCCCCATTGTGAACAAACTCTCGTTTCTCTTTACCAACCTCCTCTGCCCTGGTCAGGCTGGTGACCACACTGCTCTGGGCCAGATACTGTGCCCAGTAGAGAGAGGAGGTGCACAAGGAAATGATAAGGCACATCTCTGCTTTGGAGAATCTCATTGCCCAAGAAGACATATAGACAAGTAAACCAGTTACAGAAATAATGGTTAAGGTCCACTGGTGGTACAAAGAAGGGAGGAATCAGCTTTGCCTAATATTGGAGGATGCTGGGCAAAAAAGGCTTCAGAGAGGAGGAGGTATTTGGAGAGTGCATTGAAGGTTGAATAGAAGGTTTAGAGAATTAGAATTTGCCTAGTGGACAGAAAGAAAAATTGAAAGGCAGTGGACAGCCATCAGCAGAAGGGTGTGAGGCACAAGTTATTGAGGTACATGAAGAGATTGACAGTCGTGATCATTATGAAGAATTTGTTGAAGGGTCACAGAGGTACACATAAGTATACCAATGGTAATGCTGCTGGAAGAGTAGCCAGGGGACTGGAGAAAAGAAGGCGCCATGTTATGTGCTGGGATCTCATTCATTCTTCATGTCATAAGGAGCCAGTTCTTCTCTGGACCTTTCCACATTCCATGCAAAGTCTGTCTGGCTTCCTGTCCATTTACTTTCTGGTCATTCAAGGCCTAGCACTGTCCAGCGTCCAGTTGCTCCGCACATGCAGATGGAAAACCTGGGCCAGGTCAAATTCTGAAGACCTAGAGAACTGGGCAGAGCTCTGGACAGTGTGGGATCTGCCCACACCTCTCAGAGAGAGGAACTGAGGTGGTTCTGAGACGCAGTGAGCAGGGAGACCCCGAAGCCAAAGGCTGGCAGGATCCAGCAGGGCAGAGGCCAGCAGGGGAATTCAGGGAAGAGCCTCAGGGCTGACAATGGGGACACCTGACCACAGTCAAGGGGATTCAAAACATGGCCTGGAACCTGGAGGAATCCCCTGGAACATGGACACAGGAATGTGGACAGCTGAAGCCATGACCTTGACCACAGGTAGGGAGCTTGCAGTTAGGGACAGGATTCAACTTTACTTAGACATAACTCAAATTCATTTCATTTCTGAACGAAATGAAATTTCCTTCATTTTCACCTGGTTGGAATTTATGGCTCTCTCCTTAATGGTGCCTAGCACCTTGTTTATTTATGCTTTGAGTAATTGTAATATGCCTTGTTTTATAGTATTTTTATACATTTCTACTTCAACTCTTGATTATAAATTTGTTAAGGCAGGGAATATCTATCTATCT